>NC_060260.1:14415357-14729285 GCF_021901455.1 Neodiprion lecontei
GTTTAGTTACCCATTACGCGATCTAACCCTCACCGAAAAAAACCCCAACTTGGGCGTAAATTCGTACCCCTAACTTTTTTTTATGGGAAATTAGCATTATCTATAAGTTGAGGGTACGAATTTACATCCAAGTTGGGGTTTTTTTCCGTGAGGGAATGTTATCAATATTCTGACAGTATTGATCTTGCATTGTGTTGAATACGGTAAGTTTTGAGTGAGGTATTTCGGGTTTAACTGCGGGTCAAAGTTCAAGTACCCACATTCACCGCCATTAAAACAGACGAAGATGGACACATGTAGACCTTAATTCAAAGACAGCTAGTTTTTCTGTCGGGTCAATTACGTTGGTACCGCAGATTCAGGTTGCAATGCCACTGCCGGCCGGCCGCTACAGGTTGAATCTGCATTACAAACGTAATTGACTCAGCTGAAAAACTAGCAGTCTCTGAATTAATGTTCACATGTATACTTGCACTATTCTTTAGACTTCGAAGTGCCATATGCTAACGTGTATTTGGAGGTACCTAATTTTCTTCTTCGTGTTAGATTATTCTCAAGATCAGATATCTTCGTGCGAGAAAAAGGATACGTTTGTACTGGGAATATTGTAAGATGCTGCGAGATCTCGTCACAGCGTTGACATTAAAGTTTCATACTATTCATACCATGAAGTGTCCTCCTCGATATTACGAAATTTTTGTAGGAAACATTATTTGTACTACCTTAGTATCCCGTGTTATTTTGTTATTTTAATTAAAAATGGCGCACCCGTCTTAATATCTACCATCCGTCCATTTTTAAAAGCAAGTCAATAATTACTAATGTGAAATTTTTTGCAAATAAATTTCGCATCATCAGTTTCAGAAATTTTGCAAGTAAAAAAAGGAATATATAATCGTACTGCATTTGTGAAATGTAGAGAATAAAATCTTTGTTTCAATATGTCGTACAATCGTATTAGGAAAAACTTTGAATAGTATATAGTACGATATTAAGAAACAGGCATTTGAATATTTTTTTAGATTATCGTTTCGACAACACATATCAAAATGGGTGCTTGAACGCTTTTTTCCCCTGTTTATTTTGCGGTAAATAATTTGTAGCAACCAAGCGATGAAACGTTCGGGCAAGTGTGTTGGCGGTGCAATTTTTTTTCTCTGAACTTTATACAAAAATCAGTGTAAACAATATTTCATGGTATTTCTCAAAAAGTTTTACAATATTGAATCGTTTTGTTTCAAAAATTCTAATATGCACGAGAAATTAAATATAAATATACAGAAAACAGTTTTTTTTTTTGCGATAACTATAATCAAGACAGCGATATGAGGTTGAAATTTGTCATCAGGCAGTCTATGGCCAATACAAAACATCAGTTAAATGCACAAGGTATTTTAGACTTGAAATTCCAATTTGAAATTACCTGTGACAATTCTCCATCAGAATATCTTCTTTTAACGCCATGTTGATTTTGCTGAAACGAATTAAACTTCTGATCAAGAAGTTGCTGCATCGGTGGTGATTGGATCGTATAATGAACCTGTGCTTGCATGTGCCCATTCTGGTATTGTATTTGTTGCGTATGATACTGAATCTGTGCTTGAACTTGTGGCGGGGGTACGCAATGCATAGGCAGGTTTGCCGGAGGGAGCTGAACCTGAAATATCACATTTTTACAAATGATTATTATTTGTCATTAAGGGGGATATATACCCTACAGTTGTTCGAAGGTCCCTGTTTCGTCTGGGATGACGGGTAAACGAATCAGCACACTTCAATATTATTTTTTATTTTATATTTGTCCTTTTGTTTTATTACATATTTATTGTAATGTGTGCATGTGTGCTTGAAGCGGTAGCGTGTGAGAACATCACGTTAGTGGTTTGTCTAATTGCTGAAAATTGAAAAGAATTTAATTAATCAAAGGATTTCCTATTATTGGGTTCAAACAAAGACCGATCTTACAGACCCTCTGATATAGCTAGAATTTTGCAGACTCGGAAGTTACCAGAGCTGCCTTTTCGAAGATAAGACTTGTTAGCCGGTGCTCTCCTTTCGGAGACACGGGATGGGAAAACCAGAGCCCCCCTCCTCCTAAGACATGGGTACAGAAACCGAAGCTGAAAACTCCTGATTTATTTGATTGCGATTGACTAAACTACAGACCAGGGTGTGAACCGTGGCTGTATGTCAGACTATAGTTCACCAGGTATTGTTCCTGGACTCGAATCGCTCAGAGCCATCCAACTACCTTAGTTTGATTAATCACCGTCTGTCGGTGATATCGATTTAGATCTTTAGTAACAGGGAACAGAAAACAGTTATGTTGAATAATTATCAAATTTTAATCAACCAAATCGAAACATATATTAAATCATAGTTTAACGTTTATAAAATTAATTATGTAAAGCGAAATTAAACAAATAAAATAAATTTTAAATTAACAGAATTTCTTCGTTGTGCTCCTATTGTATTCTAAATAAAATTGCTCTATCGCCTATACCTGCACTCTCTATCTTTTCAACATTCTAGAAATCTCGTGCTATCGTGGATTCTACCTTGTACATGATCTCTATTTCTTAAATTTGAAGCGCTATGCTTAAAATTTCATCTAACACAAAATTTGAAGCTAAGTTCGAGTATGCCCTCGAGGTGAGCGACGCCGCGTTTCTGAGTGGGTCAGCTCAGCACTGTGCCTGCCATCTACTGAAGTCTACTGAGGAGGCACTCTGGCGCACCTGTATTTATACCGCCCGAGAACCTTCCGTGGTGCCACGCCGCCGCTGTCGATATCGCGAAACCCTGTCTGTGAATCGTGTGTCTGTGCTACGATCTTGCATACAAGTCTGGAAACTGTGGTGGTGGGGGTATGTCCTCTTATTGAAGCACCGGCCATTTCGCCCAGTGACCACGAGTGGCGCTGCCATAGAGGGGTTCAAGCTGTGCTAGAGAGATGGAAACAGGTCCGTCCGTGGTTTTGAAATCTGTTTCCGTTTTTCTCATACAGCCTGAATCCCTCGATAATAGCGACACTCGTGGTCACTAGGCGAAACGGCCGGTGCTTCAATAAGACGACACCCCCACCAATGTGTTAGATACAACGACTATCTTTGTTCGGGAACTCTGGTGGCAGATAGCGAAACTACCTTAATGTAATATTGTTACGAGTTTAATCTCTGATATTTATTTTTAACTCTATGGTAGTCACTAAGAAAGAAACGAGAAGATAAAGCTTCCCGTTCTTTTCGCCGATTCGTTATACCTTGAATATCAAGTATTTTGTGTGTCAGATTAAAGACTATAAATAAAGGATTGTTCTAACAAATTATATACAGACCATCCTAACCACTACCAATAACACAATGAAATTTTGATCGAGTTTCCAAGCTTGTATGTTGTAAGATTGTGCTGTAGAGCTAGCAGAGCGATGTCAGCAGACCACCACAAAGACGATTCATCTCGCGTGAGAATAACTCGATGTACACGTAAATAAATTCAAGGAGCTTCGTGAAGTGAACCGGAAGTGCATCGAGTTGTTTTCACACGATTCTGCTCAAGCAATAAAATCTGGAAGGGATGAACTTTTTTCTAATATTGAAATTCTCCCGTTGCACTTTGAATAAATTCGTGAATAAATTCGAGAAGCTTCGCGAAGTGAACCGAAAGTGCATCGAATTGTTCTTACGCGATTCTGCTCGCGGCTGGGTGTTTCGGTCGTCATTTTACGAATTTCGTATTCGAATTTGTATTGACCATGGTAGTCAGTAGGTGAGTGATTTGCAATGAATAGGAAATTAATGGTTTTAATGCCTAATAGTCAATAGGCTGGTTCCATTTCAAACCGTCCAGCATGGTCGGGACGAAAAATTCAAACGACTTGTAAATAATTTATATGATTCTTTGGGTAATTTAAGGGGACCCGTATTTGGTCATTTTACTCTAATAAATTTCATCTCTGCACGGCTATTACCATTTTTTGTCAAAAACTCGTTTTTTACAGATTCCGTAAATTTACTGTTTTTTTTAAAGTGCTATAACTTTTGAATGAATTAACGGATTTGAGTGATTTTTTCCAAAATGTGCGTATTTTTATCTTCTTTCAGAAAATTCCAAGTTCAGGAAGATCGGCACAAAATCGCCGGAGTTATTCACCGTAATGTAAAATAATCCGAAAAAATTCAACCCCGATTTTCGGGAATTGCATTTTTTTTTCTCTCACCAATTTTTTTCTGAATAGTTCTTTAAAGATATTAACTCTTCGCACAAGTTTCGTTAGCGGATTGGTTCTGTAAAAAGAGTTATAAATTTTTCAACATCACGAATATTTTATATTTTCAGGTAGCTTATATTTTGTACTGTAAATCGATTTCTTCATGTCGCTACATTGTTTCTTTATGTTTAATACATGTATACGACGAAATAAGTAGGTAGGAAAAATTATAGTGAAAATAAAAAAATGAAAAACTAGTTATAGTGAATTCATGTTTATTGTAATATTGAACTGTTTTGGGATTAATATAGTCTTATTTTTAAATGGATTTTTCATACTTTTCCTACCCACTTATTTCGTCGTATATATAAATTTAAGGTAGTACCGTGATAATAGCAGTCCTCAACTTTCAGAAAAATATCCCCTGTATAAAACATTATAACTAACCTAAAAAGTAGTTGAGACACAGTACACCTTTGCGCCTCCTCTCACATGCGCAGAGGTATAAAAATTATCCCATTGCGTCTTTTGTCTGACTTCGCAACGTTGCATTCTAACTCAGGATCTCTTACCCCTCAAGCATGTGTTATAGAGAAATGTATTGTTTTGAAATCAATTTGAGGTTAGTTATAATTGGAGATTGAAAATAATAAACAATGACTTCGCGATTAAAAAACGGCAGATTTGTCAAAAAAAGGACTGCTGATAAAATTAATAATGCCTAAGCAGGTATGTCTAATGCTAAAAAACCAAAAGTTGAAAATGCACTTGACGGAAAGGACGGAGATAAAATTCCTGTTGAGAATGGGATAGTTACGTGGAAAGTAATTGCAAAAAATCTGAAATGCACAAGCTGCAGAAGTCTTTTGGATTTAGAGAAGCTTTATGAGTTCAAAAACGAAGGTTTCCATTTAAAATTTAAAATAAAGTGTGATAAATGTGCAAAGCTTAATAAGGTCAACACTGGAGTAAAAAGCAAGACAGTCTCTGATATTAATTCATCCGTGGTACTTGGTAAGTTATAAATATTATATTTCAATGAATATAATTAATTATACACCTAATTATTATCAATTTATTAATATCTATTATGTTAATACAATGCTATGGTTTAATTAAAAACTACATATATAAATGTACTTAGTTTTTTATATAATGTATTAATTAATTATGTGTTTCAGGAGCTATCCATTCAGGTGTAGGAAACACCAGTTTAAATAAGATTCTAGCTTGTGCAAATTCACCTCAAATAAGAAATCAACTATATAAAAGATATGAGGTTATAGTTGGCAAAGCTATTGAATCAGAAGCAAAGGACAGTTGTAAGCGAACTGCGTCAGAAGAGAAAGAATTGGTCATTAAAAATGTAAAGAAATTATGCGATACATTGTAAGCATTTATTTCGATTTATTTAAAATATTGACAGAGCTCATGCAGATAAAATAATAATTATAAATCACATTTTTACTCCAAGGTTTTCTGATAGCAAAATATTATTGCATTGTAATTAATTGAATTGTGACATAATCATGGCTAAAAATTGTAAATATTTTTGTGGAATTTCTATCATATATTTGAAATATTATACATTATTGGATGATTTATAATTATTATGTTATTATCAAATGTATAATATACGGCAAATTAAATTTTAACTTGAAATATGACTTGTGATTTTCTTGTTTAACTGTCACAAAGGAGAAATTGAGTATTGCTGTCATAGCTTTAGGTAAATAGTTTATAATTGTAAATCGCGCACTTCAAAATTATGTACTTTACCGAAAATTTTTTGTTGTATGTTGTACATTTGATATTGAATTGAATTAATAAATAAAATAAAAATAAAAACATGATTGGAAATTTCATGAAATTTTGTCGTTCAATTTCAGGCCTCCCGAAATCACCAAAGACATTTTTCCTCAACTTGACATCCTCAACACCTATTCACAGAATAGTAATTATTTATTTGATAATGCTTTAGGTGAAATAATAAATATAATAGTATCATTTGATATGGGTTGGACAAAACGTGGTAATGGATGTAGCTAGGACAGCTTAAACGCTTATAGTACAATTATTGGATTTTTGTCGGGAAAAATTTTGGATTACACGACGAAAAATCGAAAATGCCGGAAATGCTATATGGGTCGTAAAAAAGAAGACCATGACTGTCGATTAAATTTTTACGGTAGTGCTAAGGCTATGGAGGCTGCGGCAGGAGTTGAACTTGTCAATCACAGCACCATCTTAAAGGAAGCTGGTCTTCAAGTACGGGCCATCATAGGAGACGAAGACAGTTCTATGATTGCTGCTGTACGAGCAGACGATCGAACTCAAGAATTTTATAAATTGTGTGATAAAAATCACTTGACCAAGAATTTCGGGACAGCATTGTGGAAAATGCAATCGAGTTATAAAGAATTGGCTAGACAGGGTATTTCTCCTCACATTAAAAAATGCTTCTCATATGCTGTGTCTCAAAATAAGGGGAAATCTGAACAGTTGGCTATAAATTTGAAGCAAATACCTGATCACTTATTCAGTAGACACGAAAATTGTGGTAATTGGTGCAATCCTAATAAAAAGCATACTCTCAGTCTATCAGATGAAACTTTATACGGTGCATTAGTTAACTTATTTGAAGTATATGCCGCTAACTCGCATAAATTCTTTGTAGCGGCTTCAAGCCAAGGCAATGAGAGTTTTAATAATGTTGTAGCTCATAAAGCTCATAAAAATAAATGTTTGAGCACAAGTGCTGCTTGTAATATCAGAGTTGCATCTGATGTTTGTGTAAAAAATGATGGTGATACGAGTATTTTGAATATTCAAAAAAAGTTAAATTTTCCTAATAGACCTCAAACAGTTAAATACGTTGGTCAAATGGATATACACCGAGAGAAAAAAACGATATTTAACCAGTCAAAGGCTAAAAAAATATGTCGATTAGAATTGAAGAAAAAGAGAGAGCTTTCGAGGAAAAATAATGAACAAAGTGAGGGTATTACTTATGAAAGTAATTACGGGATTAATAGATTAAATGATTATGTTCGTGATTGCAAAAAGAGTAACATTATGGATGAACATGAAACAATTGTCGTTTACTTCGACATTGAAACTACTGGATTTGCAGCTGATGCTCATATTCTACAAATCGCTGCTATCTGTGATACAGAAGTTTTTAATGTTTATATGTATACACACCAAAACTAACATCTCCGCGTCAGCGAGTGCCGTTACTAAACTTCACCATAATCATGGGAAAAATTTATTTCATGATAAGAAGAAGGTACAAACTAATAAGTAATGTAATAAGTAATGTAAATGCTTCGACTATTCTAGATTACTTATAGGTTTTGGGGATACTTTAACAACGTTTCGATCAGTATGAAGTGATAGAAAGGGTCCTGGTAAATTTAAATTAGAGAGTCTTAATCAAGATTTTTTAATTAATTCAGATGATGAGCCGCAATCATTTCACGATGCTGCTTATGACGTTTTAATTTTACAGAATTTAGTCCAAATACTTGACGTAAAAAAAAAGTTGTTGGCTTCTTACAAGAAATGTCAAGTTTACTTGCAAGAATTTAATTTAAAAGTATTATGCAAGTTAAAAGATATTATTTCCTTGAACATGTGTAAAAAATTAGCTATGAATGACATTTCAGTTGATTATTTAGAAGAAATTTTCAAGCAAGGAGGTGATGACGTCGTGGTATGATTGTCTACTGAAAAAATTGACAATAAAGTAAGGATAACAAAAAAAAAGATATTATAGAAAATGTTTTAAAATTTTTAAGAAATGAAAATGTGCCAAAACTAGTGATTGATAAAGCAAAAAAAATATTTGTAAGAAAGAAAGAGTTTCTAAACAAACGTAAAATATTAGTAGCATTTATTATTTTTCTAAGGTTAAAAATAAATGCCTTTGTTACAGACTTTATCGAGAACTGTAATTTTATGTAAATAAATATTTAATATATTTGTATTGTAGTTATTCATGATTTATCCCATTGATTATTAAAAATATTACCAATTTTTATTTTTTCTGTACCGTAACCTATATCCGCAAAGTTTTGACATTTATTTCAATTCGTTGGGCCTTTATTGCATTTTAAACTTCCCGCGTAGTGCAACGTTGCCAAGTCACTATTTCTCACGGGTCAGGTTATGAGAGAAAGTTTGAAAATCATTAAAAGCAACAAACTTTAAAAATTATTTACAAAAGAATTCATACTGCTTGTTTATGGTTTTTTTAAAAAAAATTACTTGTTGTATCCTCAATTAATAATTCTCAGTCTTTGAAAATAATTCTAAGAAAAGTATGGCTGTTATTAAATAAAATGCTCACTCTAACTACGGTCGGGATAGGGAATACATGTTAAATGTACGACTTTCGATTGCTAATATTCCAAAATTTAGTATCGCAAGGACTATTAAAAAAAATTCCTACGCATAAAGGACACTTAAAATTATGTGTATTCGAAAATTGAAAGATATTGTGAGAAAAGTGATTTCTCACGGTACTACCTTAACAGAACGAAACAATGTAGCGACATAAAGAAATCGATTTACAGTACAAAATATAAGCTACCTGAAAATATAAAAAACTCGTGATATTGAAAAATTCATAACTCTTTTTACAGAACTAATCCGCTAACGAAACTTGTGCGAAGAGTTAGTATCTTTAAGGAACTATTCGAAAAAAAATTGGTGAGAGAAAAAAAAATGCAATTCCTGAAAAATCGGGGTTGAATTTTTTCGGATTATTTTACATTACGGTGAATAACTCCGGCGATTTTGTGTCGATCTTCCTGAACTTGGAATTTTCTGAAAGAAGATAAAAATACGCACATTTTGAAAAAAAATCACTCAAATCCGTTAATTCATTCAAAAGTTATAGTACTTTAAAAAAAACAGTAAATTTACGGAATCTGTAAAAACGAGTTTTTCACAAAAAATGGTAATAGCCGTGCAGAGATGAAATTTTTTTAGAGCAAAATGACCAAATACGGGTCCCCTTAAATTACTCAAAGAATCATATAAATTATTTACAAGTCGTTTGAATTTTTCGTCCCGACCTTGCTGGGCGATTTGAAATGGAACCAGCCATTACGAGTTGAATCCATTCGAATGTTCCTGCTAGTTAGACAATAGTGGTTCTACTCTGTTAACAGCGTCACCTTCTTTTCGAAAAATAAGACCGCTTTCTGTTAGCGAAATACGGGGAAGGTTTTTCTCTTTCTACTCCATGACGTATTTGATCTCTTTCCGTGTAATTTGAGTTTTGTTAATGAACTAGTTATTAGAGTTAAGTAACTCATAGTTTCGAGTACATCGCGTAAGTTTTATCGTTTTTGTTTTCTTAGTATTCGAATTTTCCTTGTAAAGGTACAAGCGTCTCGTCTTCACGCTGTAGCCGTGTAAGTATCAGTCATCTTTAATTTTATCATCTCGCGTAATTGTTGTTATCCAGTTACATATTTTAAATAATTGTTATTTAAATTTTCGTTTATAATAGTTTCATGATACTGTATTGAATATTCAGATTTTGTTTTGTACTATTGTTCATCTCATGTCGTGCTATTTGGGTTATCTATAATTTTGACGCTTGTTTCATAACAAGTAGCTTTACCATCTCTATATCCGGTATATTATCAGGGTTTTCTTGAAAAATCATTTCGATGTTTTGTTCTTGATTCTGTATGAATTCTCTTCCATTTTATTGTTTGATAGCGTACTATATTATCGAGCCTTCCGGAGCCGCTTGTGCGAAGCAGAGTATCACCGATCTGCTTCAACGACCCCGAATGAACTTCTATTCTATCTACTAACTTCCAATTGCGTTCTGTGTGTGTGTTAACCTTTTTACTCTCCGGCCTACATGCCGCTCTATCAAGTGCTGAAAGATAGTGCCTCGGATAAAAGCTGTACAGTCTACATTAAGAAAAATAATGCTATTCATGACAAGTTCGCCAAACTTGCCGCGGAACCTAAACCACCCAATCAACCCCCCTTGTGGTCTCTTTTTTTCAACAGTAAAAAGTATCCCCCTCTATCTTCCACTCCACATCGGAGTCCAAGTAGACAACAACCTACCTCCTCACATATGAACAACGTGACCGCAAGGAAAACTGGAGCCAAGCAGACCACTATTCTCCTCCCTCAGTAACCTTACGTCTAGACGCAACTCTGCCTCCTCCTCAGTCGAGAGTGAATTCTTCGCAACGCTAATTCCTGCCTAGACATGTGACGAATTTGACTCCCCCATGGAGACTGAACACCTTCTTAATATATCTCAGGACATCCCCTCCATTTCTGAATCCGAAATGAGAATGAGGGATTGAATGAAAACTGAAATTCGAAACTCTCTGGACGATTTTACTAATTTCCTATGTGAAAGAATCGCGGACGAATTCCCAAGCTCTGATCAAATAATAGTTAATATCAAAGCTTCGGAGGAGTTGTTTAAGCAAAAATGCCACAATCAACATGACTAGCAAGCTCAATATTTTACAACAGAATTGCCGCAGCATTTTTGGTAAGACCAACGAGTTTGAGGACTTCATTTATGAGTTTGATATTATTTGCCTTACAGAAACTTGGCTAGCTGACAATCAACTCCTAGCATATAAAGACTTCAACACCCTGAGGAGGGACAGGCCTTTCCTCACTCCGTGTCGCAGCGTGGCTCTCCTCATTCTTAAACAAATATTTTATTAAAGATTGGACATCTTCTTCTTCCCCAAAAACTGGAGTGGCACATGGTCCAAATTAAGATTTCAGACACAGATTTGCACATTTTAAACGTCTATAGAGCTCCCAATAAATTTCTAACGCGTGCTGAATGGAAAGAGTTCTTCTAGGGTCTCGCATAGTTTGAAAACCTCCGTGTTTATGGAGACTTTAACTCACACCACTCTGCATGGGGGAGTCATTTTCTAAATCAAGATGAGAAATTTCTATGAGACACATTCGAGAACAGTGATCTCATCATTTTAAATGATGGATCGCCAACTAGAATCCACGCAGAACCTAATAAACGGAGTGTCCTGGGTTTGACTTTGGCTTCAGCACCGCTTTTCACTAGCATCTCCTGGCACGTAATGGAAGACCCATTAGGCAGCGACCACTTTCCTATCCACATTCGCCTGGGGGGTCTCTCTCCACAGATTCCAAAGAAGAAATAAACTCGACCTTAATTATGTCAACTGGACAACCTTTAACAACACAATCATCCCTAAGCTCAACGATCTATCCAGAGAGGCCAATAATTTAAACACTTGATATATCCAACTTCTTAACTCTATATACGATTCCCTCCGGGCATCTGGAGGGAAGAACCTGGAGAACTCGCCTTTAAAGAAAGGATCACCTCCTGCTGCTCTCTGGTGAACTCAGGAGTGCTCCAACAAGGTGGCCTGTAAAAGATCGGCGACCATGCGCTTTAGTGACAACTCCTCTGAGGAGAATTTGGTATCATATAATAAGATAGACAAAGAGGTTAAAAATTTCCTCAGAGATACCAAAAGAAATAGCATCAGAGAATTTTCTGCTCCTCGATTGGCCCGCAGACTAGGCTTGATAGGGTCTAGCGGTTAATCAAGGCCTTTAAAAGGAGATTCCACCTTCCCAAGACAGTTCCCACTCATTCCCCAGATGATAAAGACATAGCATTTGCATGTAGCAAGGTCTTTGTCCCTTTCGCGGTCGAAAACTATATCATTCCAGAGTCCGGAACCTACGACTGTATATTGGACGCTGATATCACTCAAGAAGAGCTGACTTTGTCAGTGCAATCTGCCAAAATTGGATCCTCTCCAGGAATAGACTTACAATTAATCACATATGAGGTACTCAGACGACTTCCCCTTGAGGGGCTGAGCTTCTAACTCTATCTCTTCAACCTACTTCTTAGGTTAGGCAAATTCCCAGAGGATTAGTCTCGTTACATAGTGTGTTTCGTACCTAAACCTAGATCTAAGGGATATAGACCAATTTCCTTCTCCACAGCCATCCTCAAAACCTTAGAGAGAATAGTCAACTTTAAACTACTCTGGTGGACCGAAAACTGCCATATATTTCCGAAATGTTTTTACGGTTTCAGAAAAGGCAAATCGGTTAATTATAACATCACTGTTCTCACAACTGACATCTCCATAAGTTTCTTAAAGAAGGAATACTTTGCTGGTGTATTCCTGGATATTGAGGGAGCGTTTGATAATGTGATCCCCAAAATTCTTATCCAAGATCTAATTGAACACGGCATCTCCGACCGAAGCGTGGGATTTACAAGACAGGTAATCTGGCGAATGGTGCTCCATGATAGGACCCGGAGAGCAGATCTGGGTGTCAGACTTACAAGCCTCGGCCTCCCCTAGGGTTCTGTTCTCAGCCGAATTCTTTTCAATACCTGCATTAGACCTATCCTTAACAATATCGGTCCCAAAACTAAAACCCTCACATACGCCGACGATGTGGTAATATATTCCTCCCACCGGGAACTTCATATTGCTCTTGATGAAGTTTTAGCCTCCCTAGAATCCATAAACTCCTAGCTCTAACACAGAGGCCTAATGGTTAGTACGAAGAACTCAGCTCTGTGTATTCTCTAGGAGACTTCTCGGCAACTTACCTATCAACATTCAATTCAACAATTCCCACATTCACAACCTATCTACCCACTTAGTTTCTTAGTTTCACTTCCGTTAAATTCTTAGGCGTAGACCTAGATAGAAAGCTCGTTTGGGTAACCTACATTGAATATAACAGGTCCAAAGCCATCCAAACCTCTCCGTACTTTAGGCTATTTCGAGTTTTACGTGGGGAGGTCACCCCGCAACAATGCTAATCGTGTTTAAGAGATTTGTGAGAGCTCTCCTTGACTGGGGAGCGTAATTAGTTGGTAACGCCTCTAAATGTCATCGGTCAAGACTCGAATCGGTTCATGTGTAGATGTTATGTTTACCCTTTTTAAATTCTTGCTTCTGATAAGAAGCCACGCAAGACAGGCAAAGCCGTCTAATAAATGATATGCGGATGTGCAAATCATTAATTACGAGAAGATAATTGTTGAAAATTGACAATTCGAAAATTTGGTGATTTCGAAAAATTAAGGACGGAGCCAGGAATCGAACCTGGCGTCTAGAGATGCTTGACCGGAGCCTTAGTCCACTAGACCACCTAGCGGCCCTGACTCTGTTGTCGTTAATTTCTCTCATCACCAGTGAGTTCGAATTTGTTTTTGTGTACCTGGTATGTATGTATCAAAATTTTCGTCTCTTCAAGCACTGTGTATAAGAATGTAATGTGTAGATGTTATGTTTACCCTTTTTAAATAAATATAGTACATAAATATATTATTAAATAATATAGTAATATGGTTATACCCAAACTCCAACTAATGGAATCCCTACTTGACAGGCAAGGGCACAATCTCAGCTACACTGGTTTCTACGTTTACAAGGTATGGTCCTCGATAAGGAACACCGCATCCTGGATTAAATCTTCCAAAATCCCCACCTGCTATGACTTAGAATACCCGGCTATTTTTAATCCAACCAGCACAAACAGCTTCTTCGGACTTCGCATAAAACGAGCTCCATCTTCTGCTACATATTTAAAACTGGCCTGTAGGTCGGACTTTCCAGACTTTCTTCAAATTTACTCCGACGGTTCCAAATCCTCTTTACCTCCGAACGTTTCTTGCCGCGTTTTAAATAAATTTATTCATTTCGTTTCGTTTCTTTTATATCTATTTACTTTAAACTTTTGGGTTCCATTTTTAGCGTGCCCGCGCGAGTCTCAGCTTTCCTTGTAAGGCGAGCCGGTAGCACATCCCAATACATGCTGAAACGCGATATTTTATATCCCGTCACATGGGATATTGTAATGCACTCTTCCCTCCACAGAATAACATATAAACAGCGAAGGCACGTCTGAGGTCAATACTCCAGAAAGAATGACTAGCTAATTTTATTCAGAATGTCTTGCATTTTTCGCTTGTAATTAATATCGCTCGCCTTTTGTCAATATATTCGATACTATTACTATTCTCTACTTGACTGTGTTTATCTGTTGCATACGACCCCTCCCCTCTACCATTATCTTGTCTATACTGAGCCGGCTGTGCAAAACCATCGTAGAACCTGATCGGTTCTTCCCTTGTATTTTCTGTAATTACCTTATATCTGACGCTACTGCGTCTGGCGCCCAACAATAGTACCTTTATCGTTAATTATCTCCTTCTTCTGATCAGTACCTATGCCGTAGGGTAACCGGACTTTAGCCCTCACGATTATCTATTTAAAATAAAATTAATTCCGGTTACAATGCATACATACACCCAGACGCCCATCCGAAAATGGCCAGAGGTGTTTCTCTAGATCTCAAAACATCGAACTCCAGTGAAAATTCAACTTTTCATTTTCGGGGTGATTACATTAACTTCTTATTTTTCTCTGAAAACAGGGAATCGAGAAGTTAAAAATTGAATGAGTTTATATCTCCTCTACATTTTAAGACAGGATATTTGGAAATAGTTTTAAGTTTAATAACGCCTAATTGTTTTATGGCCACAATTGATTTAAAAGATATATCTTGTTGAATACTTATGTTCGTTAATCTGAGATATAACCGGTTTCTCCTTTCATTGAGCTTTTTATGAACTCGATTGTCTCCCTTTTGAAAATTGCATTGCTCCACAAGTCTTTAATAAATTTATGAAAACTCTGGCTCATTTTTTGAGATCCAGAGGTCTAAGTTCTCGAGGTTAAGAGTGTTAAGACAAGTTGGGAGAGTGCGCTCAAAAATATAAAACAAACGAGAAGCATGCTCAAGTCATTTTCATCACACGTGCATAAAAAATGGGGCTTTGCGTAGCAGTTTGGCCGGACGAAAGTAGCCAGTCTCATCTTAGTTTTATAAAGATAGGTTCGCGCATGCCGAGTCCATAATTGCTTCATTTTCGTCTCTAGGGAGAAGAAATTGACCACTCGCGTCCCACAAAACTACTACGCAAAGTTCGACCACTTTTCATTCACTTGCTATAAAAATTATCGTGTGTGATTCGGGCCAAAAGTTACCGATCGTAACTCACGTGATTGTCACCCTCTCTTCGCTCAGGTGCAAACTTCACACTTTGGCCTAGCAATAGAGCAGAAAATAAGTGATTCTGTGACAAAAATACTAGCGGAATTCCGAATGTGCCATCATTACACGAAAGGCAGTCCGTAATTGTATTTTTTATGTTTGTTACTCACAACAATGGTCTAGAATTTTTTATTAACGTTTATACGCAAAAAAACGTGATTTTGAAGGTTGCTTGCTTATAGTATCGAAACCAATGAAGCAATCTTGATACTATCATGACACGAGTTGTAGAGAATCAAAATGCGAACAAATCATCTTGATGCTGTCACGAGACGAGTTGAAGAGAAACAAAATGCGAGCTTTGAAACGACTCGATCGGATCATTATTAGCGGAGAAAACACCAAAAAAACAGAAAAAATCTTCATTCTTTCAAAATTTCATAACTCCGTTATTTCTCAAGCCATAGTGCTGGTCCTTAGAACAAAAGTAGTGATTGACATGTTCTTCATTCACGCACAAGATAGGCGCCATCGGATGAATAGTTTTGCACAATCGCGATTTGAATTTTTAATACACTATCTTTCGCAGCGTCTAGATGGGTTACGAATGGTCCGATTTCAATTTTCCAAAAAAATTTTTAAAAAGATAAGACACTTCAAAACGTATATCATAATTTTATGCCAAAATGCTGCACTATAGGTGAAAAATGATCCCGAACATGACTGAAAACGGCCGAGCGCAAGAACGCAGTCGAGTAGTGGGGATTGTACAAGGGGAGGCGCATGTGTAATAATAGAAGCGCACGGTGCGAGATTTATCAATCTTTTAACTCGATTATTTCAGCAACCACTGGAGCTATGTCAATTTTTTTATTTTCTATTATGGGGTAGCTGAACCACAGGAAACTGATTCTCCATTCAGATATCACAAAAAATCAGCGGAAAAGCTGCAATTGAATGGTTTTTAAAAATATCCTTACATGAATATGAAATAGATGAAAAATAAACGAAGAGGAACATGATTTATTATAGTACATGATCATCGACAAAGCTCCATTGGTTGCTGAAATAATCGAATTAAAAGATTACTAAATCGTGCGCGATGCGCTTCGATTATTATATATGCGCCTCCCCTCGTTTTCAATCATGTTCGGGATCATTTTTTACTCCAATCTTGTCTGATTTGGTCATGGATAATTCAGAAGACGATTGTTCAAACAAACTTGATTTTACGCTTCCATTCTATTTCAGATTTGTTAATAACATAATCACTGATGTTCCTTCCAACAAAGGCGATTCAATTCTAAATGTCTGAACAATTCCACCCTCGGTTACGTATCACATCTGAAATAGAATGCAACCGTGAATTCAATTTTTTTGATATGCTTATTATCAATGAAAATCAGTTTATCAAAACGGAATGGTTCTACAAAGTCACCTGGTCACAGAGGTACTTAAATTTTCACTCTCACCATCCCAGATCATACAAGATTGGAAGGATCAATTGTTTGGTTGATAGAGCGATTAGATTATTTAGTATTGAATTTCATAATAAGAACCTTTCGTTGATCTATCATGTACTACGCAAGAACGATGATCCACCGACCCTTCTTAATAAACGTATACAAGAGAAATACAAGTATGTTTGTGATTCTCATAATAATAATGAAGTAACTGTTGCACCTATTAATCCCAAAAACTTTGTTTCTATCCTTTATATTGTCAATCTATTCGAGTCTCTAAATAGAATTTTATCAAAATATAATATTCAATTTGTCGGTAAAAAAGTACATGATTTATCTTCCTTGTTTGATTCAGGTAAAGATTTTCTATCCTTGGACAAGCGTTCTTGCGTCGTTTAGAAATTTCTATGTAGACAAAGTAATATGTTATACGTAGGATAAACAAGTAGGCAGTTGCATACGAGAATCAATGAACATAAAAGAAACATTCATGAACATGAGGATAATTACACAGCTCTAACGAGACATTAGATTGAATTTGATCATGCCTTCAACGATGATCAAGTCAGTATTTTAGATGTTGAACCTTTGTATTACAAACGCTTGTTGTTAGAAATATTTAACATTGTTGCACATCCTAATTCTCTCAATCTAAGACAGGATATTGAACATCTCAGCACAATTTACACTGCTGTGATACATTAACTATAACTACTAATTATCGACTGAACTTGCTCTCTACCTTATCTTATTATGATATTTTCCTATCCATTTACATCGTAATCTCATTGTTGATGCTTCTTCCTACTTACTGATTTCGTTCTCTTTTCAGTTGCACGTTGGAGGATCTACTTGTAGAAAATCGATTTTTTGTCTGCTGTGTCTTTAAATTAATTTAAAAACTAAGATGAACGTTTGGGAGCTACGTATTGCTATTTTCATTACCACAATGGGCTTTTAGTCTACTTTGTTTTATTTAATGTTTTCTTTATTCTTCGTTTATAAGATGTGTAATATTCCACGTCATTATCAGGTAATTCCTATTGAAGGTTATGTCTGCACACGTGCCTTCGTTACTCATAATTATCTGTTATAAGTTTAAATATTTCACTCCTTTTACCAATTGCTCTTTTATTGTCATAGATGGTTTTGTAAATAAATAATCGTTCTGAAAAGGGCCGCCACTCGGGCCGAAACGTAAACAAAATTTTTGGTTGTCTGTTACTGATCTTCATATTCAAGAAAAAGTTTTAATTCAACATTATCGAGGTCAAGAAACTATTATTCATAATTTTTTATGTATTCTGTAACATTTTGCCATAAAACAAGGATACTTGTTTTGCACTACTTTAGTTCTATTTGACAAATTTTCTGGAAAAATAGAAATCGGACCATTCGTGACCTATCCACATACTCTGAAAGATAGTAAAAAATTCTAATTGCAATTGTGCAAAAACTATTCATCCAACAGCGTCTATCTTATGTACAAATAAAGATCATATTACATCTGTTCGAAGGTCCCATACTACGCCTTGAAAAATGACGGAGTTGTGAATTTAAAAAAAAAAAAAAAAAAACAAAGTTATGTTCTGTTTTGGATGTTTTCTCCGGTTCTCTGATGGAGTCGTTTCAAAACTTATTGTTTGCTTGATTTGTGTCACAAAGGGAGAATTCGAGGGGGATTGGATAGTCGGGGTTTTTGAATAACAACACAGTTGTTTCGCGGGTAATTTAGTGAATCACAACTTGCTCAGGCGTAAAAACCCTCCCGGAGTGGAGGGAGAAGCCTGAACAAGCCAGATAGTGCAGCCAAGTTTTTTGACTGAAGTAACATAGGACCCGATTACATGAAAATAAATCAGTTCTTGACCTCCCTTATGATGTAGAAAATTTTCTTGGTTATGTAGATCTTCCTATTAAAAATATCGAAATTATAAATCAACGTTTCGACCTTAGGATGTGGGTCATCTTCAGGACTGTTTATTGCATCTAGTACAAGAGAGCAAAAAAAATATAAATTTGGTGAATTTTAAATATGTTATATTTATATATTATTTTGAATTTTAAATTAAATAATCGAACAAATTTCTTAGATGTAATGATTATTAACAAATCCTTGACCATAGAAACCGATTGGTTTCAGAAACTGACACAAAGATATTTAAATTATAATTGACATCATCCGAAATCCTGCAAGATAGGCACCGTTATTAATTTGGTAGATAGGGGAATAGAACTTGCAAATGATTGCTTCATGATGAAAGTCTTGAAATAATAAAAGAAGTTCTTTTAAAAAATGATTATCCATGCAAATTATTACACAAAATTATAACATCGAGACGCCGTGTCATAGTTAAAGGAGACACAACAAGGAAGATAATCATATGGATAACAATAATTTGTTTAGTTTCGTGTCAATTCCTTATGTTTCAGGATTATTTGAGTTATTAAATAGAACTTTTAAGAAATATAATATTAAATTCACCGGAAACAACTTAAATGATTTGTGGTCAGTTTTCGATTCGGGCAAAGACGCGTTACTTGGAGATAAACATTCAAATTTGGTGTACAAAATTCCATGTAAAAATTGTAACAAGCCATACATCGGTCAGACTAGTCGGTTACTTTCCGTTAGATTAAATGAACACAAGAACAACATCAAAGAGTTTGACCACCACACGGCCCTAACTAAACAAATGTTACAATTTAATCGCTAATTTGATTATCATAATATAAGAATTCTCTATGAAGAACCTCGTTATTATAACAGACTAATTTTCGAAATGTGCAATATTGTAAGTCACACTGATTCTATCAATCTAATTGTAAGACAGGATGTGGAGAATTTGAGTGACGCCTATGTAAAATTAATTACGGACGCTAGTCTCTAGGATAAGTTACCGACTGTGTTCACAATTATTCAAATTTGAATTGATAGTTTCTGTTCTATTTTCTCGTTACGGTTCCTCATTACTTCTTCCTTATTGTTTCGGTGGTCACCGCGTACGCACGCCAGAGTTTAATCTAAATTTTTCCAATTTAAATATCCTTGTTGTGACGGATGGAGAGATGGGAAGTAAGAAGAAAAAGAGAAAGGAAAAATTCCCGGTTCCTTAAAATATGATGAACGCATCTAGTCCACGGTTAATCCTCTTTTCTCAATGTAAATAGGTCTGTATAAACAGAATTAGGTGATATTACAAAAACAAGTGTTGGTCACGCATAACTTATTGGTTCAACCGTTTCAAATACCGTTATGCGATATTATATTGTGGTTTTTTTTTTCTTGTTCAAGGTATTTTTATAATAAAATTTTGTGTGTGTGAGTTCCATCCAAGGGCCCTCGTCATTGGTGTAAATTTAAATTTAAAATGTTGAACAATTCAAAGTGGAGAATGAAAAGAAGTCTTCAGTGCAAAGATACTTTTCTTCTGGTTCTTTTCGTGTTTGCTGGTTGGTTGGAAATTTTGTACAGTTCAGTATGAGACTTTACATCGTTGTGCAATAATTGAGATGCTATGTAACGAGTAAGCAAATTTATTTGTTTATATACATGTATGTATATTTTTTTCTCTTGTACTAGATGCAATAAACAATCCAGAAGATGACGCACATCCGAAGGTCGAAACGTTGACTTATAATTTCGGCGTTTTTAATAAGAAGACCTAAATATACAAGAAAATTGTCTACGCCAATTACATGACGATGAGGACCTCCAGAGGTCAACCTTAATTTCTAGCTTAATTATCGCTACCTAAGAGAGCTCTGTCATTTTAGTCTAATTAACGTAGGAGGGACGGTCTTAACAATAAGCGAAAGAAGACTTGGACCAATCTACAGAATTGTGGAAAGCACTCCCCACCTAAGCCT
This sequence comes from Neodiprion lecontei, assembly GCF_021901455.1. Taxonomy (NCBI): domain Eukaryota; kingdom Metazoa; phylum Arthropoda; class Insecta; order Hymenoptera; family Diprionidae; genus Neodiprion; species Neodiprion lecontei. The sequence continues at coordinate 14,435,992 of NC_060260.1, forward strand.
GCAACGCGGCCTCAGCCGAGGCCTCTTTCACATGGCAGGATGTGGACTCAAGGTCGCAAGAGAGGTGTGCCCCGGCGGCAATTCTAAGATCAATTCTAAGGTCACCTACCCGCGAGCACATCATGTGACTCGTCCAGCTGATGCCCCCAGCTTGATGAGCTAGTCGAACAATTGGTTAGTGGCTCTGAGAGGCGAGCCCATAATAGGGAGTTGACTCAATACAGGGAATCCAATTGAGGATAAGGTGGTTTACGAAATATGCACCAAGCTACGCTCATCCCCACTCATTCACGGCCGAAACCAATCTGCCTAAATCCGTGCGCCACCGTTATCAGAGCGTCAAGCGCCACCCGCCTGCCCTCTAGTTCTAAGCACTGAAACTAATCAAGCTGCTCTATATTTTGCGCTATATTGATCGCCAAATAGCTAGGGAGCTGGGTGGCAAAATTTATAAATGATTTGTGCGTTTGGCAGACATTATTAATATCAAATTTTGTACCATAAGAAATATTAAGGACCGCGTCTGCCACCATGGTAGGGCTGAGTTGTCAATTGACAGCGCTTCAAAAATGTAAAAAAAAGGGTACTAAATCATGTGTTCGTGTCTGCCTCTTGGACTGATGCTCAGAATCGTCCTCAAAACGTTGAAAATCCAGAGGCAGACATCCAGACCCCTGATTTTCCAAAGGCAGACCATTTGAATATAAATTTTTTTTTTAACTCAACGCTCGCGCCAAGCCACAAGTACAAAATTCTGCGCCTACAAAATGTTAATAAAACTAATTTATGTTACATACAAGCAATTGATAGGAACAATTTTAAAAACATATTTCAAAAATTCGGGTTCTAAATCTGTTACCTGCCATCCCGCAGGTATAAGATGAACTGTATTGTTTGTCTTTCTTTCTTAGAGAGAAGAAAGTGAGAACGTTATAACTCCGTAGAGAGTTGGGTCATATCTATAGATAGATATATGTGCAGGTATATACCTATACGTATATAATAAATTGTTAAATAATTATTTGTTTAAACAATTTGGTTAATAACTTTTGGGCAATATTATTATTGATGATCGTTGTTCATAGCATGTCGAAAGTTGTTGAATTTTTGCAGATTCTTATTAAGTAACAAAGTACGAAAAGTCTGATCGTACACAATTTTTGGCTGGGACGATCCATGACATACATCCTTAAATTTATTTGCGTCTTCTGACGTTGTAATAAACTGTTTTTTTTTTTTTTATTGGATCCAATAAAAAAGACTGAACAATGTATATAATAATACTAAAACTATTAATACCAACAATAAATAACCGTAATACCCACTTTCCCTTGATTCTGCGTGAACTTCAAAAAATCGTACACCTCAAAATCAGTGACCAAAATGTCTGCCAACTTTTTTTTGTATTCGGGCAGTCCTATTGAATCGAATGGACGCAACTAGAACGACGAACAAATGATTTAGTAGAGCTTTTTTTTACATTTTTACAACTACGTCCCGTTATAATGTAGGGCATGTCTGCATCTGGATTTTCAACGTTTTGAGGACGATTCTGACCATCAGTCGAAGAGGCATACACGAACACATGATTTAGTACCCTTTTTTTTACATTTTTGAAGCGCTGTAACTCAGAAACGCAGGGACGTACGACCTTAATTAACTGAACCAAATCGATTTGTATTGATATGAACTTTCATCCCCATTGATATGAGAGACGAACAAATCATTTACCAAAATGGCACCCAGCTCCCTAGTTAAAACGCGCGAACACTCATTTTGTACGAATTTTGATTCTCTACAACTCGTCTGTTGCATCAAGATCGCTTCATTGGTTTCGATTTTATAAGCAAAAAAAAATAAAAAAAATTTTGCGACCATAGCTGCGAGTAGGAATCAACAAAATACAAGTACGGACTGCCTTCCGTCTGATGATCGCACAGTTGGAATTCCGTTAATATTCTTGTCATGAAAAATCCTCTATTGCTTGGCCTAATTCGTCGCAATAACAAACAATATACTATAGGCTTTGTCCTAAGCTTGAAAAAATATCATCTGCAATCTAAAAATCGGGTGAAAGTTTTAGGGTTTGTGCAGGATCGTCATAAGCTTAGTCTCAAATTTCCACAGCAGAAGAGACAGACGACATGTAACCTAATAACTCACTTCTCTAAGAAAGGGAGCTGTAAAATTAGAGAGTGGTGATCGTAGCCTGCTAAACGGTAGAGTAACAAACACAAGAGAATCAATCGGACAGAATAAAATTCATATCCCTTCAAAATTAGATCCCGTCAAGTATGCCGATTATTAGGAGTTATAGTTATACCACCAACATTTTTTCAGATTCCTCACTGTCTAGGATGGGAGAATATTGTTGTGGTAAATGGACCAAAAGTTGGTGGAATTTGTTAGAGCAGAGTTTTCGTACAAACGTTCTCGAATTGAAAGCAGCACTATATGCATTCGGGCGTTTTACAAAAAATTTACGTAGTCGCCAGATACTTTTGAGAACAGACAACTCCAGCCTGCATCAACAAAATGGGTAGAGTAGAATTTCCAAATCTCAATACCGAAGCCAGACATATTATCTGGCAGTAGTTATTCTTGCTATCAAAAATGTGTTGTCTACTGCCATAAGTATAAAATACCTATTCCAGGAGATATTTTAGAAAGTGGTAAATTATATAGAAATGAAATCAAACTATCTGCAAGCAGTATAATCTCCACGGACACACTATATCACACGTGTAACTTCAAAAGGCTTCGTCCTATTCACGTGGTCACTACTTGCGCTAACACATGTATAACTTTTGGCTAAGCCAAGCCCAGTGGAAAAAAGTTGTGGGTATATTGGCGCAAGGGATGAGCGCATGTCTCGGAAGGGGCCTTTTCAAGAGGCCTTGACGGTCGATTTATTGAACCGAAAACACTTTTCCAAAATTTGCTTGGAGAATTCGATTTTTAAAGTCGGTGCCCCATTTGCGATCAGTGCGATGAAGCAGCGTTGGCACATTCGTATACAGTTGGAATGCTGTATTTTACACATTAGCGCTTCACTTGGCGCATGCGCACTTTCGAATAACTCAATTGTACGCACTATGTCGTCAAGAGTAAGTTACCTAACTCTAATTTTACGTTTTGTGAGTGGCATTTTCGATGCTTCTCAGGTACGATCATATAGACAGGTCCGGAAACTCCTGTGGTGGAGGTGAGTCTCTTATCGAGGCGGGATGTGTTTGGGAAACCTACCACGAGTGCAAAGGTGCTGCAACCCAATAGTAGGTGGTAAACTCAGCTCCTAATATATTTTTTTAGATTTGTTCAACGCATAGTAGTTGCCGAATTTTGTTCATCAACAAATCCAATAACTGCATATAGAATGTAATAAGTAGGAATATGTATGGAATAAAATAAGTAGGAGTTACGTTTGAGCATTCACGTTGCTCCTCGATATACTCTATGGTTATTCTATTATACTTAGATTAAAGTCAGGAGTGACGACACTAAAAAGTGGAAAAATAAGTGTGACGCAAGAGGGTATAAAAGAACTACAGGGTATGATTTCTAACTTGACATCAATGTCAAAAACTACAAATAAAGCGGTCGAAGCGATTCAAAAATCAAACAAGGAAATGGTAGCATCACAAAAGAAGCTTGCCGAGGATATTGAAGCATGGCGATCAAAGTCTGAAGCTCTCGAAAATGATTCAACAAGCAAAAGAAAAAAATTGTGAGAATAGAGAAAAACTCAAGCCTTCCAAGACAAAGATACAGCAAAAAATCTTATGTTTTTTAATATACCAGAAAAAGGTGAGGAAACTATCGAAAGTTTTAGTACAGGCGAATGAGGCATGTAATCGACTGACTCCTGTTCTTTTCGAGAACAGCTTCGCCAATTTTTTCGTAGGTAGATTTGATCTCAACCAATGAGCCCTTGATTTTTCCGCCATATCAATTTAACAGCTGATTGTTTATAAAGATATTGAAAAAAAAATCGAATTTTTATTTTTAATTTTTTTTCTGTCGGCCTGAAGAAAAAATGTTTGATATGAAAGTAGTAGGTCTCATTCTCGTGTATAAGAAATAAATATTTTTGATTCAAAAAATAATTTTCAGTTTGGACGAAAATGCAAAAAAACCAGCCATTTTTTTTTTTATTTTTAAATTTCAATCCAGTTTCCTTGATTATAAATTAAAACCTTCGAAACACACATGTCGCCTGTGAAATCAGTGCTTCAAAAACCAGTCCAAAAATTATTCGATTATCTCGTACATTATGGCAACAAATAGCGATTTTCGAAAAAACTTTGGGTATCAATAGAATCCAACATAATGGGGCGTCAAAAAAAATTTTTGTAGAAGGATTTCTTTTTTTTTAAATCGAATTACTTTTTTCTCAGCAATCGGAATATGTCATTAGTTTTTGATTTTGATTAATGTTTTTATTCTTTCAATTTAATGCTTTTTTCTTAAATTTATTTTTCTTTTTTTTCGTCTATTTTTTTCACTTTTTTCATCTTTTTTCAATGATGGCAAGTAATTAGATTTAAAAAAAAAGAAATCCTTCTACGACAATTTTTGCCGGAGATATTGCGATATAAAAGAAAGAAAAAAAAAATATTGATCAAAATGAAAAACTAATGACATATCCCGATTGCTGAGAAAAGAGTAATTAGTTTTTTTAAAAAATAAATCATACAATTTTTATCGGAGGTATTGCGATATAAAAGGAAAAAAAAAAAAAAAACTTTTGTCCAAATAAAAAACTAATTGAATATTCCGATAGCTGAGAAAAAAATAATTTGTTTAAAAAAAGAAAAGATACTTCTACGATAATTTTTACTGCAGATATTCATTTAACAACTACCGTTCGACCGCCCGCTCTCGTATGCCCCCCGCCGCGTCGCCACGCAATCGTTTCACGTTGCCGCGCTGCTGGGATGCGACGCCTCGCGTTTGCCTCGATTCACTTATTCATTTTGATAGAAATAGAGCTCAAATCAGAATGAAAAAAGTCATGGTCGTCCCTTGAGGTATGGACGAAATATAATATTTTTTTCAAATCTTAATTTGTTAACATTGATAATAAATCGCAAATAAGTAAAACAAGTGTAACTCCGGTTCCGGTAAAGATGAAGAGGTTTGTTTTTTTTTTTTAAATTTTTCGTCTCAAAAACAGAAATAACATATTGAAAAATGTTTTTCGTAAGTCTATAATTTCAGCAATAATCCTATTTGTTAAGTAAGAAAACTTTTCAATCGCATTAGTAATCTCCATATCTGTAAGTACTACGAGAAATTTTTTTTGACGCTGTCACCCCATTATGTTGGATTCTATTGGTACCCAAAGTTTTTTCGAAAATCGCTATTTGTTGCCATAATGGACGAGATAATCGAAAAATTTTTGGACTGGTTTTTGAAGCACTAATTTCACACGCGACATGTAAGTTTCGAAGGTTTAAATTTATAATTAAGAAAACAGGATTGAAATTTGAAAAAAAAAAAAAATAATGGCTGTTTTTTTACATTTTGTGGCCAAACTAAAAATTATTTTTGGAATCAAGAATTTTTTTTCAAATACACGAGGATGAGACATACTACTTTTATATCAAACATTTTTTCCTCACGCCGGTAGAAAAAAAAATTAAAAATAAAAATTCGATTTTTTTTTCAACATTTTTATGAACAATCAGCAGTTAAATTGATATGGCGGCAAAATCAAGGGCTCATTGGTTGAGGTCAAATCTGCCTACAAAAAAATCGGTGAAACTGTTCTCGAAAAGAACAGGAGTCAATGCTTACTCGGCTGGACTATTATGCAACCTGGGTATGCTAAAACGATTGACAAGGAAAGTCTTTCCGCTGACATGCTTCGATTTTGATGAAATTTATATATGTTATTCTACATCAAAATCTAAGAGACGCCTATTTTTTTTTATCGGCGGAGAAACGTTTCTAGGGGGTGAAATTATCCTTTGCAGTTGAGACCTCCGAGGGGTACTTTTCAGGTTTCACCTATTTTCACTTGAGATAATCGAATGCACCCAAACGGATAACTACCTTAATGATAAACGATGAAAAATGCAACTGGTTTCATATCGGGGGGTTGCATAGGAAAAAAGTTATAGGGGTTAAAATTCATAAAATCGTTATAACAAAAAAAAAACTATTGCACCTGTCTCGATGGATTCAATTGCACTTTGAAGAGCGAAAAAAAATAATACAGATGGGTTTTCGCGTTTTTCTCGCAATCCAAGTTAAGGGGGTAAACTACCCCCCTGTACGTTTACATTTAATCTCAATAAAACGGCAGTAATTCTTTTTTTTTCTTATTTCTTCTCTTAGTGATTTTTTTTTCTCTAAATTCTCAACATCTACGTATCAAACGATGGACAGATTTTTCTCGAAATTATATTTTCATAATTGGTGAAAGTGATAGGACCAAAAGTATGCATCCAATCTTAATGGTTTGTTTTTTATTTGAAGGCAGTTTGAGACTCTTCTAGTTATACTTAAAACATTCCATTTAAAATTTATTTAAACAATGGATTTTACCCAATTGAGGAAGGAAATTTGGAAAAAATCAAATTTTTCCGCTGAAAATTCTACCACTTCATCAATTTTTTATTTTTTGTAACTTTTGACGGTATTATACGAATCACATTCACAGTTTAAAAGAATTCACTTATTCATTTTTGCCGCCAAAAATGACAGATTGGATAACTTTTACGGATAACATTTTTTTTTATTAGTTAATACTGAATATACAACAAGACGAATTTCAAAAATATCTATTTCTTATATTTTTCACAAAAATTTAGTAAATACTGACATATTTTCATAGTTATCGTAATCCCTCCCCCCTTGCTTGAAGGTGTTATCTGGGAATCACCTCTGTTCAGTGTGTCACTCGCTTCCATAATTAGATTTGAAATACGACGTAGAAGCAGTGATAAAACTGCGATCGCGGGATATATTCACCACGGTCGGCTATTTTTCTTCTACACAACGAAAGAAGGCACTTATAATTCGAGACTGTTTAAAACGAAATTGCAAATATTAATGAAAAGGAAGATAAATCCTTTGAACGTTATTAGAATGCTTCTCGCAACTTTTGAAGTTATGCGTTTACCGGATGCGCCAGTAAATAACGATGAAATACAGTTGAAAGAAAACTTTGAAAATATTTTGTTGAGTGCAATGAACGAATACAGTGGTTTCGAAATGGTAGAAGAAAATTCTTTGCATTTCGAAGAACCGTTTAAGGATTGGGAAGTGGAAATTGTTGAAGATAAAGAATGGGCAAACGCCCTGTATGAACCAGAACTTTCGCCTGATACATGCACTCGTGATAACGAAGACTTATCTTACGAGTACAAATTAAGGGCTGTTGAGTATTGGCGCAGTGGGAAGAAAGGAAATTTGGGTTTGGGCAGTGATAAACAAAGGTTCAAGAAAGTGCAATCTATACAACAGTTGCACCGGTGGGCCCACAAGTTGAACAAGGGGGGGACATACAAAGAAAAATTAGCACTAATTTATGGTTACACTTTCGAAAATTTCAAAGCTGCTGTGGATGCTGGTTTAATAGTGCACGATTCTGATTTGAAAAAATGGGCCTTACATGCTCAAAAAGAAATAGGGCATACTGCTTTTCGTTTCAAAGCATCTCGTACGTGGATAAACTCATTCAAAGCAGCGCATCGTATCGTATCGAGAAAAATTAATAAATTCATTACATCCAAAACAATTGAAGATGGAAAAGTCTTGGAACAACAAATTCAAAAATTTGTCTATGACGTAAAGCAAAATATTAGAACGTACGGATTGTCAAATACATTTAACGCAGATCAGAGTGGCTTCCAACTAGAAATGCATTCCGGAAGAACTTTAGCAGTCGAAGGAGAAAAGCAAGTACAATATCTTGTACGATCAGTCTCTTTTACGAGCCACAGTTACACTATTCAGCCGACTGTATCAGCTGACGGTAAGCTGCTAATCTCCTCTATTTTTGGTTTTAAAAGAACTAACTGGCAAGATTGGTCCAATAGTGGAGAAAACGCTTTTCAGACCAGATAATGTATACACAGAAGTATCCAAGCCTGGGAAGCTTACTTCAGGTACAAATTACACCCACTGTTTTTGTATAGACATTTTTTCGAATGAAAAAATGATAGGTTTTTCTATTTTCAGATCATTTTAAAATTTGGTTGCAGCATGTATTTTTCCCGAAAGTTAGTTCAAAATCTCTATTACTGATTGATTCTTGGACTGGGCACTGTGCCCAAGCTGTACTTGATGTGAAACCTTCAAATAGAGATGTCAAAGTAATGCTCATACCTAAAGGAACTACCGGAAAAATCCAGCCCCTCGATGTTTTTGGATTCCGAGTATGGAAAAATTTTGTTAGACATTTTTCTGATAATTGTCTTTTGATGAATTATGATATTGATTTGCATTTGAGAAACAATATCATAAAGCTTCAGTCACTTGTTCATAACCAACTGTCGTCACCACGTTATATCGATCTTTTCAAATATTCTTGGTACAAAAGTGATTACATAGAAGAAAAACCAGCGAATTTTGAAAATCCTGTACACTTTGCATTTGGAGATTCCTGCAACTCACACTGTGAAGTTCCAGGATGTGAAATTGTTGCTATTGTTCGCTGTTCCTGGTGTAAAAAGTTGTTATGTTTCAAACACTTTTTCAATGAGTATTATTACTGCAGTACTTACAACGGCTAATAGAGCATATGATTATATATTCGCTTCTATTTATTGCTATAGTGATTATTTTGTTAAACCGTTGACATATTATCAATAAAAGATACGAGTGTATTGTACGCTTTCTTTTTTTTACTTGACTACGCAGTTTTTCTGTGCGTCATCCCAAAACTTGGTCTTATCTACCGAAACGACTATGCGTAAGTGCTTATCGTATGCTTATGTCATCTCATTGCCGAATAGATATCAGTCAGAATTATCGACGAGTCAGATATAAATACTTTTTCAACGAAAGATCGATCTATAAATAAGTTGGCTCCTAGATAAAACCGTTTATTAAATGCTATATACGTGATGGGGTTGTGGTAAATTGAAAAAAAACATATCACTAGGAGAAGGAATAAAAAAAATTATAATTACTGCCGTTTTATTGGGATTAAATGTAAACGTACACAGGGGTAGTTCACCCTCCTAACTTGATTTGCGAGAAAAACGCGAAAACCCATATGTGTTATTTTTTGTCGCTCTTCAAAGTGCAATTGAATCTATCGAGACAGGTGCAATAGTTTTTTTTTTTTTGTTATAACGATTTTATGAATTTTAACCCCTATAACTTTTTTTCTATGCAACCCCCCGATATGAAACCAATTGCATGTTTCATTGTTTATCATCAAGGTAATTATCCATTTGGGTGCATTCGATTATCTCAAGTGAAAATAGGTGAAACCTGAAAAGTACCCCTCGAGGTCTCAACTGCAAAGGATAATTTCACCCCCTAGAAACGGTTCTCCGCCGATAAAAAAAAATAGGCGTCTCTTAGATTTTGATGTAGAATAACATATATAAATTTCATCAAAATCGAAGCATGTCAGCGGAAAGACTTTCCTTGTGAGATAGACATCGAAGTGAGTGAGATAGACTCAGTGGTAAGAGTCGGTGTCAACAAAGAGACTCGGCCAATTAAACTAACCTTGAAATTGTTAATCAACAGAAGCTATCATCTTGAAACAGGCTCTTGAATACAAACCATAATATGTTTTTGTTGGGCACGACCTGAGCAAGGAAAGAAAGCGACCGACCTGAAAAAGTTATTGGAAGCAAAACAGAAAGATATCAAAAGAAAAGGCAGCAAAACTGGATATGGACGGGCAAATCATAAATATAACTGAAGCGCAAAGGTAATTGAGCTCGCTTCATCATTCGGAAAAAGGAAACAGTGAAAATAATTCTTGTAACTCAAGATATGAGGTTTTTAAAACACTAAGATCAGCATTGCCGAGAAAGAATACGATCCAGCATGCCAAAAGAAACCTGGAATCTAAGTACGCCAAAGATAGAAGAATTTCGGCGCGGATGACAACAAGATCAAAGCAGGCGTGAAGTGGGGCGTGACGGTGATCAGGGGATATAACAACCAGCATATCATTCTAACGCACTCAAGCTTATCGTTTGAAATATGAAAAGGATAGGCGACATAATAGACATCAGAGATCAATTACACACAGGAGACACTGTAGGTGTAAGCAAGACGTGGTGTGAGGATAAATCACGAGTGCAGATATTCACACGCAATACATCTAAAGAAATAATCTTATACGTATAGCCAAGCTATCAAAGAAGCGGACAAGGTAAAGGCAGAAGGAGGACTCGTGATATTTCTCGATGAGCAGTGATACAACAATATCCACATCAAGGTACTTCATCATCACAAGAATAAGAAGATTTGTCATGTTTATACATGGTATTGTTTACGTAAGCCTGATAATGGGGTTGCCGAGTGTAGTTGGAGAAATAAAAAAGGAAATATATAATATTTCGTTAAAATATCCGAATGAAAAAATAATCGTAACGGGCGATTTTAACGTTCGTGTCGGTTCTGAGAATAGCTACTCTGAGGATTCAATTTTTGATAACACATCACTAATAGGTAAAAGAGAAACTTCAGATTAAATTTATAATCCTGGAAGACGAAAACTGGTGGAAGTTATGGAATCTTTAGGATTCTCTTTACTAAATGGTAGAATAAATAATGATATTCCTAGGAAGTTTACATGTAATACGAGTATACAAGTATCCTTGATTGCTCAACAATTGACCTCGTGTGGGCAAGTGCCCAAACGCTAGGTTTGATACGAACGTTTGAAGTACTCGATGATTTTGTCACTAAGTTTAACTACTACCCAGTGGCAGTCACCTTGAATACGGAAGTTCAATAAAGTATTTAAAGAAGAGTCAAATCGGAAAACAACTTACTGTATCCATTTCAAATACAAATGTTATGTAATTTGCTGTCGCAATTGCTAAACATGGATATTGATGAGTTCAATACTTTTTTAGATACAAATATTACATATGCAGCTCATTCTTTAGGGTTGAAAACTTCTATAAAAATATATCACATAGACCTTGGTTTAATTACCCATGCAAACTTGCCAAAGATGTGGTAAAAACCAATTTAAAAATATTTAAAAATGAGAAGTTTGCAAAGCCTTTGGAAGGAATTTACGTATAAAATAAAAAAACTTGTAATAACACAATAAAAGCAGTAAAAACGGAATATACTGATAATCTGATGAACAATATATGCAGTGCCAAAAACTCAAAATAATTGTCGAACAATTAACTTGCACAGGAAAAATAGTATCACCATAAACTACATAGAAGCCAAAGACTGGTAATCCTTCTTTTCTCAGGCCTCAAATCTGACACGATTTTTTAACTGCACCCCTAAGCCTGGAAGAAATAAAAGGACCATCTCAAATTGTGTAAGAGTGGAAAGTCACCAGGCAAAAATAGAATAAGCAATGAATTTCTTAAAAAATTTCCGGAGAACTGGATTCTATTCGCGAATGTATTTTTTAATGAAATTTTAGTGATTGATTACACTCCACTGAACTACTCAGAGATAATTGTTAAAATGTTGTATAAAAGTAAGGGTAGTAATACGGAACCAAATAATTATAGACCAATTGCTTTGATTAATTGTACTGCAAAAGTTGCAAACATTTTGAATAATAGACATGGTGCGAAAGAGAGAATCTATTTTCTGAAGGGCAAGTAGGTTTCAGAAGAGGTAGAAGATGACTACATATTCTCTCTGATAGTGAAATCAATAATTCAAAATTATATTAATAGAGACAAAGGTAAACTAAACACCCTACTTATAGATTTCAAGTCCGCATTCCCATCGGTCAATAACAATATTCTCTGACAAAACTTATTTGACACAGATTTTTGTAAGAATACATTTTAATTTCTTTACGTCCCTGGATGTGCATACTATGCACATCTAAAGTCAGAGTTATTCCCCACTCGAAACCACTTGGTGCAAGCTGCTGATCTGTCATTTCTCTAACGAGTGTCTTAGAAGGCAGTCAAAAACCAAAAGTATTATGATTCATATATGTAGTCCGTTTTATTTATTTTCCTGCCAAAACCTAATATCCCAATAGTTATGGTACAAAAATAATTATTATTCTGAGATCACTTTACAGGAAAGCTAACATGAGAATACTCGTATATACGAATTTTGAAGTGACAGATTCGAAACAAATACTGCAGGGTGTCTTGCAGGGAGAAACAATATCACCTTTACTTTTTGTGAATTTTATGACTAATTTAGTAGACTTCATGACTGAAAGAGGCATTTGTGGAATTTCCATCAATCATTTGACTGAGATAATTTTATTGGCCTATGCCGAGGATATTGTAATTTTCTCAAACTGTTATACTTAGATGAAAAAAACCATCAAATTTTGATACGAGTATTGCCAATTAAATAAATTAGAATTAATTGTAAACAAAACTAAGGTTGTACTCTTTCAAAAAGGTGGCTACAGTCAGAAGAAAAAACATGCGCTCTATTATTTTGGTTTACAGGAAAGCAAATATGTAAATGAATATGTCTACTTGGGAACTATTATGACCCAAACAACCCTGTATAAGAATAAGACGAAAGAAGAATACAGAACAAACGGTCAAAAAGGCAAAAGTAGGATGTGTGTCTATTAATGTCAGTTATCTACAAGCTACAAATTCACAACTGGTGGATATATTTAAATTGTATGACTCACTGGTCTCCTCTATTCTGATGTATAGCGCGATAAGATACATGGATGATTTGGAAAAAGGTCAATCACTGGTTTTCAATCTTCTATTAAATCTCCCACACAATACACCAAGCTACTCGATCAGATTGGAAACTGGCCAACCTCCAATTCCATTGAAACAATTTAAACTTATCCTGAAATGGATAATAAAGGATTCAGAAATAAGATCAGAAGAATATCCAAAAATTTTCCTGAGGTGACTAATAACGCTACATAAGATTAAGAATCAGAACACTCGATACAACTGGGTAGCTCAAATCATAGAACACTTCTTTAAATCAATAAGTAAGGAGGAGGTTCTCTTAAAATGCGATGCAGACTTACTAAAATGTAAGAAATTTACTTTACTTTGTGAATTTGAGAAGCACCTAAGGTTTTTAGATTTAGAGAATCTGTATAAGTCTACATCTCTAGTAATTTATCCAGTAATCAGCATGCAGAGCTCTGTACAAAAATATTTATCACTAAAACATGGCTAACAGAAACTTGGCGTTCATTGCCCAGCTAAGATTAAATAATAATATAGTAGGTTGAATAATGATTTATAACCAAATATATGAATTGAAAAACAACTATTTATATTATCGGTGTAGAAAATTCGGAGAGATTTTTATCTTTTCCTTACGAAATGTGAAAATTTTGTACACAGAAGAAGAGAATCCTTACTACCCTTGTTGATGTGAAATTAGACCTATTATACTATCCCTAGTAGTATCCCTACTAGATCTATCTTGGAACACCCAACTTATTAATATGTTCAAAAAATGATGACACTCTGTTCAGCGATACTATAGAGTATTGGAGAGTCATAAATTTAGGAATTTCTTTCTCCTTCGCTACATTTTTCCAAAGTGTTACATCTTTAAACTAACTAGTACATAAGTAATATTACATGTAACTCGATCGTATAATTTTTTGATAAAAATTGAAACATAAACAAATTCTATAGATAAAATAATTAATAATTAGATATAACCTTGATTTTTAAAATACAGGTTATCGATCGGGTTTGACAAAATTCGTAAACTTTATAATAAATCGGAACAGCACTTGTCTTTGAAATTAGTTTTACATTTTATGATCGAAACGTACAAAATAAACAAGATTACGAAACAATATTTAACAGAGCCAAGTCAATTTATTATATAATTTAGCACAGAGCAACTCAACGACATCTTGAACTGCTGTGATTTGCAGGACGATAATTTATGACCAGAGCAATCACTGACGCTACTTCGAGCGAGTTGTGAGGTTACAAGGATTTTTTTCCATTTGACTACTCCTAGATTGCAGCACTCTAACTTTAGCTACCAATTTCTGAAATGTTTGAGCTTCAATAAGAGACTTACCCCTACCACGAAAGTTTCCAGACCTGTGAATACGACCGTGTTCTCGGATCAAGCTTTTCGCTCAGATGTTGCAAAACATAGTGTGTGATACACGTGTGGAGAGGCGTTGTTTGACGATTGTGATTACTGCACTCACCTTGGTTCGTGCTGCGTTTACACTTGTGTTCGCGACAACGCAGCAGTGACCTTCGGCTGAAACGGTCCACTTTACGTACTTGTTACACAATAATTATCAGTACTTTTCTGTACTAGGTACTCACTTGAATTTGAGCTTGAGACTGTTGAATTGGTTGCGGCTGTTGAGTTTGGTACAACCAAGGCGCTGCTTGTGGTGGTGGCAGTTGTGGTGGCGGCACTTGTGTTGGCGGAGGTACATGAGCCATCATTTCAACAGAAGTTAGCCCGCGACTACCAGATGGTGGGGGAACCATTTGGGGAGGCGGGACAGGCTGTGGTGCCCCTTGCTCAAAACTATTATCCGGTTGGTCTTGCAACACTTCTCCAATTTGAGGAGCTGATTGTTGGTGTTGTCCAGACGGTGAATTAGAGACTACAAATGTCTGCGTTGAAGGTGGGGGTACTTGCAAGTGAAACTGAGAAGAAGGCTGTCCTTCAAAATACTGCGACGGAGGGGATTCATGTGTTTGTTGAACAATATGATTCCCAGGCTGTAGGACAAATTGTGTCTGTGACTGAGATCCTGGCGTCTGAACTTGCTGATACTGGATTTGATAAGTCTGTGGTAGCGGCGGTGGTGGTTGATTGTGGGAAAAATTGGGTGGGGGAAAGTGTAGGTGAAGAAGAGGAGGAGGAGGCTGCTGTGTAATATTCATAGGCGTAGATGGTGGAGGTTGATGTAAATTAACATTCACTGTCTCAATAATGTTGTGCGACGGAGTCGAAGGCCGCTGCATGTTCGGCTGCGTATAGACGTATGAAACCGCTCCACTGACCGGGGCGCTACTACTGGAGACAAAGTTCTGTTGTGATGGACATTGTGGAGGAGGCTGACTCATAACATACATTTGTGTCAACGATTGTGGTGACGACTGAGATCCAGGCGGAGGTACTTGAATACCTTGAATTTGTAGAGACTGGGCTGGATGTATCTGATACTGTACTTGACTCACTGTTGGTGGCGGACCAATGAGTTGCACCTGACCGACCGGTGGCGGAGGTATGAAGCTCTGCATTTCCTTGAAAAAAAAAACATCGACTAATTGGGTGTGCGTAAAAACAAATTTTATCAAGTTTTTTATGCTAAAACAAAATATTGACTGTAAAATACAATAAATTTGAAGGAATTTTCAATTATTGACCTTTCTGTAATTGAATAACAAGAATCTTATAACCGCGAACATACAAACCCCTTCACGTGATTATGAAACGCGCCACCATTGGCGACCTGAGCCGATGGCGTCACGATGTTACAGTCGAGAACGCGGCGGTCGAGGCTACATAGCTTTGAACGTTTAATCTACGCACATGTTCAGTCAACAAGTATCAATTATTACAAATACTTGATTTATTTGCTACCAAGTATATGAAAAAATGTCCGATACGGGATTTGTCAAGGCAACTGCTACTAATTTACCGACTGTTAGAGCAAAGCCAAGGAATGCGAAAAAGGAAAAGGGTTTTTGATTAAATAAGAGACAATTATTATTTATCACAAATAATGCTGTTACATGTTCTTTATTTAATCAATGCACAAAGAGTAATGGTGGCTTGTACGCGTTATATCAAGATTCGCGGCAGCGAATCGCCGCCAAGTACCCGCAGGGCGGCGAGCGCTAGCCGAGAATCTTTACCCGGACCAACTAAAGCTCGCAATCAGGGTGTAATGTCTCCGGAACATGTGAATGATTTCTAACAAAACTCGCAGGACTTAAAGATCTTGTCCATCTGACCTTTCACTATAAATTTGATTGAAATCTGCCCACCAGTTTTATTACTCGGGGCTCCTCGAGAATCTTAGGAAATAAGGATCGATTATAAATTCATACTTGCGCGCCCAAATTTGAGTTGGGCGAATAACTAGACCAATCGGAAACATACCGAATAAGCGTACCGGTTATCCACACGGAAAGAGTGGGGAAAAAGTTAACTGGGACACTCTGCGCCGAACCCTCGAAGAACGAGGTTTAGCTTTAATACATATTTGTAATTGTGTATGTGCTGTGCCATTAATATTGTAATATCGATTAATTATCAATATCACCAAGAAGGTTATCGAAAGAATCGATCCCCGAGAAGCCCGGATTGGGAATAAAAGTACGAAAACGTACAAGTATATCGAAACTGTAAGACTTATTTGATCCTGTCTATTGAGTTTCCTCCTTCATTCTCTCTCTACACTGGGCCTTCCAACTCAGTCTCACTCCCTGAGATTCAATCGATTGTTGTTGTTTACCGTTAAAGCAACTGGCGCCCAAATATTCCGAAGATAGTTATAATTAACGAAATTTGTTGTTGAATCGATTCTTGAGCCCCGGCAGCTCTGTACCCAAGCCGCACCGGGTGAAAGGCTTTCAAGGAAGAAAAATTAGCTAACGTGCTGTTAAATTAATAATAATAAAAAAGGCCTGTCTCAATTCAGTTGTAAAGATGAATAGTTTTTTTGCTTTTATTTCTGTATTGTGTTCTGTAACCGAAAACTGCATCCTTTCTAATCAACGTATGTAACAGCTTGTTCAATTCACAAGAATAAGTCAATAACAAACCTGTTGATAATTCATAGTAATAATTGCTTACACTGAAGTATGTCACTGTTCGACATAATAACGTAACTTAAACTAGTCTTTAAAAAGTATAGGATTACTAAATAGATCCATCAATATTTTGAAATAGGACAGAAGTACGCATTTATGTTAGTATCGAAGTACACAGGATAATTAATTGTAGATTTTTTTATTCCACTTACTATTAGTTACACACATTTGGAAATAATGTTTTCAAAAACAGTTCAGCACAAATATCATATATCATTAGACTGGTCCTTAGAAAGTTCACCTGGAAAAGATATCCAGATTGGGTACAAAAAAAAAAAAGTAGAAAATTCTTCGAATATTGGAGATAAACAAAAACACTCGATGACGGTGATCGATCACTAACTTCAAGTGATGAATAATGAGTGCAAATTGGGAATAATGACTGATTGATTTGTGATTAAATTATAAATGATTCACCTTGTTTTTATCTTCAATATTCCAAGAATTTTTCTGCCATGGTTGGAATTGTTTCAGGAGTGTCAACGTACAAAGCTATGTTTTCTTCCTCATTTCGATGCTACAATGGAAATACTGTTCAAATAGCTGATGTAGTAGTTAATTTCTCACATAGATTTTTCATCATCAGTGATTATTAGCTGTTCCTGCCTAAATTCAAAACTCAAAATGAATTTATGCTCACAGGCACCCGTTTTGATTGAACGAGAAGGCTGAAATTTTCGCCCAATTTAAAAAAAATTTTTTTAACCGATCTAGGAGGTGCTGAGCCGGTTCAAATAAAACAATGACTTTTTTAAGGATCAGTCTAATAATTATACTAAACAATGCTACATACGATGCTTCTTGTATTGTCATGCTGATGGCTCTTTCGAAATCAAGCGTGTACCCAACGCATCAATCAACCTTCAGCGTCAGACGTCCTGTAAAAAGAAGAAACGATTATTTCGAAAATTGCTTTCCAATATCTCGTATGAGTTGTAATTTGAGAAAATGAGATGTAGAAAATCAGTTATGTGGTATGTTGAGATATGTCTACCTGTCATCCAGTATGATCACTAAGATCTGTACACTCACTCCATATCATCTTCGTCGCATTTCCATGCTGCAGAGTATCATCTTTAGGGTCGTAGTCTTCCCACATCACACAAATACAAGCTCGATTCCCTAGTTCAAATTTTCAGGGCTTCTTTGGGACAGAATAAAGCAGCTTTCCTGAAAGTTTGAAACAAATCGAAGTTCGGAGAAAAAAGTTCTTGTTATTTAAAAACAGCGATTTTTTAAAATTTGATTGGTTTTAAATAGCTATAACTTTACAAAATCGGAGCAATTAAGCAAAAGCTGGCTAGATTCCACTAAAATATACCTCGACAAAAGATATTAGCTGCTGGTCGACTCTCAACTTCAAATATCGTACATATAATAGTGTTTTATAAATAGGTAAAATTTAACCAAAACAGTTGTTTAGTTGGAAGCTATTAGCTAAGCCCGATATAAGTTTAAGCCTAATATCTATTTTTTTCATAAAAGTAGAAGTCTTACTGAGTAGAATGCCGCTGAGCAGGAGTCTTTAAGTTACATAGAAGCTGAGATACAAATATTTGAAAATTGGTGAAAAATCGACTTTTTTAAAAATTCAAAAAATTCTCCAGCGGCCGGATTTGCACATATCGGGCTCAAATTTCCAGGATCGTCGCCTTTTTAGGTGTACTTTCAAGGGAAAAATCAGCTTCAAAATCGCCGACCCTAGTGCGCACACTTTCGTCGAGAATTAATGGATCTGCCCACATATATTATATTCTAATCTTTCTTTTATGGACATAAAACACAGCGCTTCAAGCATGTCTCTGATTCTTGTGTATGTGTTGACTCGTAAAATTACTCTCATCGCTCTGTTTTGTGCTTTCTGTTGTTTCTCTAGTTCTCCTCTTCCCATGTTTATCATTATCGAGGCACAATATTCGAAATGCGGTGCTATTATTGTTCTATATATCGTACATCGTGTATATGGTGATATATAATTGCTTATTCGGATTAAAGAACTCGTTTTTTTACTAATTTTCTTTAAAATATAATCACAATGTTCTTTAAATAGTAAACGGTCATCCAGTAGGATACCGAGGTACTTCATTATTTCTACTCTTTCCAGTTTATTGCCATCTTACATTTCTATCTTAATTTCCCTTCCAAACTCTCTCCTCACATTCCTTATCACCGTATATTTCGCTTTGTTCGCATTCATTTTTAATTTTTTTTCGTTTAACCAGTCCTCTAGTTTTCTGAGCACTTTATGCAATTTTTGTTCTAATTCTTGTGTGCTTTTTGCTGCGACATAAATTAGTTTATCATCTGCAAATAATTTTATCGTTGATTCCGTTGTCTTCGCCTTCACAATGTCGTTTATATACATTATGAACAATAGTGGTCCCAGGACGGAACTCTGTGGTACTCCATATTGTACATTCGCCCGTCTCGATGTGTTATTACCGATCTTGACTTGTTGATATCTCCCATTTATGTAAGATTCAAAGCACTTCAGCACTCTTCTTTTTATACCGCATGTTGCCATCTTCTTTATCAATCTTGCTACATCGATTGTTTCAAACGCTCTTTTTAGGTCCATAAATATTACACCGACCATCTTATTCTCGCTCACCAATACTTTCCATTCGTCCAGTACCGTTTGAATAGCTGTCTCGCACGAATGATTTTTTCTTAATCCCGATTGGTGTTCTATCAGTATTTGGTTATTCACCAAGAAATTATCGAGTTGTTGTTTGACTACCAGTTCCATCACCTTTTCATATAACGGCAGTATATTAATCGGTCGAAATTCACTGACTTTTAATATATTGGCTACTTTTGGTATCGGTATTACTGTTGATACTTTCCATTCTGTTGGGCAAGCTCCTTCGTTTAAGCTGGTATTAATTACATCTGTTAATTCTTTTTTTTTAACATCATATATTTCCCTCAGCACTGTTGTCGTTATTCCTTCTCCTGTTCCCTTTTTTTTCTTGTCCATGTTTAGTATTATTCGTCGTAATTCTTCTTCCGTAATCTCTTCGAAGTTCTCCCATTCGTTGATGATATTATTTCTTCTTGTTATTACTTTGCCTTTATCTTGTCTGTGGTCGATACTTAAAATTATTTTTTTATACTGTTAATGAAATATTGGTTGAATTTATTAGGTACATCTATTGGAGTACTTTCTCCGTCCTCTTCTTCTTCCTCTTATCAAATTTTACTTCCTCGTATTTGTTGAATCTTTCTGCTTTTCCCTTAATCAATTCTTGTAACGTTTTCCACATTACATCAGGATTATTTCTGTTGTTGTCGATCTTATTTTCGTAATATTCTTTTTTTTTTATTTCTGATGGCTTGTACTGCATCGTTTCGGTGTCTTCTATACTCTTCCAAGTCTGTTTTTTCTTTTGTTCTTATGGCTCTTTTATATAAGGCACCTATTTCCTTTGTGATTTCCATTATTTCTACAGAGTACCAGTACTTATCTAACCATTTAGCTGGAATTGTTACTCTTTTCTTTAGCGCGATTATGTCTAGTCCTTTTATTATGTTTTTTATCAACCCGTCGGCCTTTTCGTCTACTGTTTCATTATTTCTTTGTTCTTTTTTAATATTATCCCACACTTTTTTTGAAGTTTTCTGTCGTGATTGCTTTCTTGTCTCTTGTTATAAACTCCCTTTTTTTAAATTTATTTTATACTTTTTTATTGCTAAAACTATCCATGCGTGATCCGTTATAATTGGTGTTTGTTGTACACTGATAAGTTGGGTATCAGTTGGGTTTTGTTCGAAGAAACTAGATCTATTGTGGTTTGGCTTCTTTCTGTTCTTGTTACCTCGGTTACGTATTGTTTCATCCCTATCGCTTGTTGCTCTCTTATCAGCTTTCTCGCATAGAATGTACCTGTTTGTATGTCTATGTTGAAATCACCCATTATGATGCATTCGCCTTTGGCATCTCGTTCTTCGCTCAGCTCCTCCATGAACGAGATAAATTCCGTGTCCGATGAGCTCGGTGAGTGATATACGACTGCTATTGAGCCAGTGTATACATTCTTGTGTCTCATCCATATTGTTACGCACCAATAATTTTCTTCTATTTTAATTTTATTCAATACCTTGTATTTAATCGATTGTTTTATGTACATAATAACTCCTCCTGTTGTCCTGGATTCGCCGTCACATCTTACTGTATTATAGCCTTCTATATTAATCTCCGAGTCTTCAATATCTTTCGTCAACCTCGTTTCTGTTAACGCTACTATAAGGGGATCTATTGATTTACAGATTTGTATTTCTATTTCTTCTTTGTATACTATAATGCTTCTTGCATTTGAGCACATTGGACCATAGGTGGTGTCCTATCTTCAGTCGCTGCTATTCATCCTCATATCATCTTCCTCCCCTTTCTTCCGCTACTTTTCGTTGGTATGTCGGGCATTCCTTGTCCGTGGCTTCATGGTTGACTCTTATATTGTTGTTTTTGTACCGTTTGATCTTCTCCAACAGTTAACGCATCTTTTTTCTACTACCCTACATTCCTTCCATCGTGTCTTCCTGCACAGTGTTTGCAGACTACCTCTTTTTTACAACGTTTTAATAGATGATTAAATCCCCAAAAATTGAAGCATCTTACAATACTTATGAAGTCGTACACCCGACATTTACTCCATCCCAAATTTACTTTTTCTTCATTTACGAGCTTCCTATGTGTTTCTATATCTGTTTCAATTATAAGGGTTCCCTCTCCCCATTTCCCACTCCTTTCTTCGTTATTCCTTCCTGTTGTTCCTCGTTTTACAATTCTTAAGTGGCCTTGGTCAATTTCGTTTTGGACTTTAATCGATTCCACCATTTCCTCGTCTGATAATTCCATCTCTTCTCGATCTATCCCTATTACTTTTATCTTTGGCTGTTTTTGTTTCGGTACTACTGTTTGAAAGTCCTCTCCAATTGTTTCTTCTACCGATTTTTTTAATCGGTCCACTTCTTTTCCGCTCTCAAATCCTATTACTATCGTTTCATTGCTTCCTTTTCTTAATCTTGAGACCCCTACCGGTAAGGTTTTGACCTTCACTTTTTCGAGAATTGTGTTTCTTGTTGTTTGACTTTCCTGTCGTTCTTTTGGCTTAACTATTACGATGTTTTCTCTTTTTTTTTGTCTTTCTAATTTCCGCGTAGCTTTTCGTTTCTCCTCTATTCTCATCGCTGCAATTACTCTTACTTATGATTATGGCTAGGGTCGTTTTTGTCTCCTCTATTTCCTGTCTTAGCTGCATAATCTCTGTGCTCATGGCTGTTTCGACTATTTTTTTAATAACCTCGTTTCTGCTTGTTCCTTCACCCTTTATACTTCGCACGATTTTGAGAATTTTTTCAATACTTTCTTCTACCAAATTGCTTTCCGCTATTTTTGTTTCCTCCTCTTTCCGTTCTCCTGCCTCTTTTTCTTCTCTCTTCTCCCTTAACAACGATTTTGCTATATTCTTTTCCCTATTTAGTGTTCCCACCACCTTGCTATTGTCTTTTTCACTCTTCGCACTATTATTGCTTCCGAAATTTTCAGTTCTTCCTTTCCCTTTATCTTTCATAACTGTCTCCTTCTTTCCTGCACATACGAGCTATATCATTGTCTTTGTTGTATACCTTGTGCTTCTGTGTACATCCTGAGTGAAAATTTTTTGTGCATGAAACGCATTTTACCACCTTTGGATTTCTTTTTCACATGCTTGAAAAATCCATTCGTTTGTCAAGAACATGTTGCATTATTATTTCTCTTACCTCTTTATTTTTTCTTTTATTAAGTTTCACTGTAGCTTCTACAGTTGACCATTTAAATATTTCCTCTCGTTCTCCCGATTTTGTTTTCACTCTCATTTCGAGCCTGACACACAGTTGTCTCTTATAATAGAGGGAGAGAGGGAAAAAGGGAGAAAGAGAGAGAATAGACAGTGTTGCTGGCCAAATACTTGCTAAGTTTTGGTTCAAAGATATTTAAGGGAGATGATTGCCGAATCGAGGTAGGCAAAGACTTCCACAGGATACAAGCAGCTACAAGAAATGATCTCTGAAACACAACAGTTCGGTGTAGAGAAATAAATAGATCCTTTGGGTCACCTATAGTGACTCGGTGACGTATTGCCGACAAGAAAACCAACTCATCAGAGAGATAGCTAGGTGATCTGAGACGCAAAGTATTGTACAGAAAAGTTCCCAACAGGTACTTCTGCCTATCAGCCAAAGCAAGCCATCCAAGTATACGGTAGTATGGGCTGATGTGCTCAGACTTATGCACATCAAATATGAATCTCACGCAACAATTGAGGGGACGATTTAGCTTAAGCTCCCGACCAGCTGTTAGATCACAGTAAACTAATGTACAATAGTCGAGAAGAGATAAAATTAACGAGTTTATCAAAAAGCGAGTTGGTAGAAGTTCTTTATTAGATTTTAATTTCCAAAGTGTATTATGCACTCTCCGCGGGATACTCAGCACGTGTTCAGACCAAGTCAAAGTATTATCAATTATAACACCCAGGTTCTTAGCCTGGACGACATACGGGATAACCTTATTCTTAACCCGGATAGGAGGAACATGCGATGATTCGATTGAGCTACGGTATCGAGTACTGCTAATTATGAGTGCATATGAATGAAAGCATATTCTTCTACACCCAGTCATGAATTATCGCAACGTCCTCGTTAACTCTCTTTACAGACTGAGGAAGAGAGAGCAATTTCGAAAATTTTCAGGTGAGTTGAAAAATCAACGACGGAGCCAGGAATCGAACCTGGTATCTAAAGATGCTTTACCGGAGACTTACTCTACTGGACCACCTAGCCGTCCTGACTACAGTGTCATTAATTTTTCTCATCACCTGTATTCGAAATTGTTTTTGTTTTCGTGTGCCATGAATTTGTACATATTTGTATAATTCGTCGCGTAGCAGCACATTTTAGACTAGTATATGTGACTTGTTCACATGTGCACAGTAGAGAACTCTGTATGTGGCTGTTAATGTGTGTACCTCAGAATACTGCATTATTTTTAGCCAATTTGAACGGACCCAGCCGTCCATTTGAAACGATATGAAAGATTCGTATCAATTTTTTCGCCAAAAAAATTTTCTAGAGAGAGAGCAATTTCGCAAATTTTCAGAAATTTTTGAGGAAGCTCATCTGGATAAGAATGCAAGTATATCTGTAAGTCAGCCACATACATCATATGCCTACAATGCTTCAGCGCAAGGAGCATATTCTTGATAAAAATTGAGAAGAGAGGCCCTAGAACAGTACCTTGAGGTACCCCACAGAAGTCATCTTTCCATGAAGAAACATTGCCGTCATGTCCTACAGTTGTTTGTTTTCTGTCGCATGAATAAGAGAAAAACCATGTAACGGTTTGAGGCCTTTACGGAAAGTGAGGACCGTAAATGACGAGAGACGAGAAAAAAAGCTTCCTCAAAATATGACATGTCGCCAATCTTAGGCATACAGTATACTACGCAGAAGGCCATTTTTGACCTACCAGCGCTAAAAATTTCAGCAATTGAAAACTCAGGACTCGCAGAATAGGCGAAAGTGATCTATGATCATAAAACACTACACCTCCTCCACCAATACCAGTGCGATCGTAACGGAGACTATTATAACCCGGCCAGTGAACAACCTGATCAGTTGTATGAGTAGTCCAGCCGAGTAAGCATTGACTCCTGTTCTTTTCGAGAACAGTTTTGCGGATTTTTTCGTAGGTAGATTTGACCTCAACCAATGAGCCCTTGATTTTGCCGCCATATCAATTTAACAGCTGATTGTTTATAAAAATGTTTGAAAAAAAATTGAATTTTTATTTTTAATTTTTTTTTCTACCGGCGTGAGGAACAATTGTATGATATAAAAGTAGTAGGTCTCATCCTCGTGTATGAGAAAAAAAAATTTTGATTTAAACAATGATTTTTAGTTTAGCCGCAAAATGTAAAAAACCAGCCAATTTTTTTTTTCAATTTCACTCCAGTTTCCTTAATTATAAATTCAAACCTTCGAAACTCACATGTCGCGTGTGAAATTAGTGCTTCAAAAACCAGTCCAAAAATTATTCGATTATCTCGTACATTATGGCAACAAATAGCGATTTTCGAAAAAAACTGTGAGTACCAATAGAATCCAACATAATGGGGTTACAGCGTCAAAAAAAATTTCTCGTAGTACTTACAGATATGGAGATTACTAATGCGATTGAAAAAAAATTTTTTTTCCATCGACAAAGGTCGAAAAAAAGGAGAGAAAATTTTTCTCACTTAACAAATAGGATTATTGTTGAAATTATTGACTTACGAAAAACATTTTTTAATATTGTTATTTCTATTTTTGAGACGAAAAATTGAAAAAAAGAACCTTTTCATCTTTATTAGAACCGGAGTTACACTTGTTTTACTTATTTGCGATTTATTATCAATGTTAATAATATTAAGATTTGAAAAAAATACTATATCTCGTCCATACCTCAAGGGTCAAATAAGAATTTTTTCATTTTGATTTGAGCTCTATTTTTATCAAAGTTAATTAGTGAATCGAGGCAAACGCGAGGCGTCGCATCCCAGTAGCGCGGCAACGTGAAACGGTAGCGCGGCAATGCGGTGGGGGGTATATACGAGAGCGGGCAGTCGAACAGTAGTTGTTAAATGTATATCTCCGGTAAAAATTATAGTAAAAGAATTTTTTTTTTTAACTAATTATTTTTTTCTCAGCTATCGGAATATTCAATGAGTTTTTTATTTTGATCAATACTTTTTTTTTGATGCTGTAACCCCATTATATTGAATTCTATTGGTAGCCAACGTTTTTTTCGAAAATCGCTATTTGTTGCCATAATGTACGAGATAATCGAATAATTTTTGGACTGGTTTTTAAAGCACTAATTTCACACGCGACATGTGAGTTTCGAAGGTTGAAATTTATAATTAAGGAAACTGGATTGAAATTAAAAAAAAAAAAAAAATTGGTTAGTTTTTCACATTTTGCGGCTAAACTAAAAATTATTTTTTGAATAAAAAATTTTTTTCTTATACACAAGGATGAGACCTACTATTTGTATATGAAATATTTGTCCCTCACGCCTATAGAAAAAAAATTATAAATAAAAATTCAATTTTTTTTTTCAACATTTTTATAAACAATCAGCTGTTAAATTGATATGGCGGCAAAATCAAGGGCCCATTGTTTGAGGTCAAATCTACCTACGGAAAAGTCGGCGAACCTGTTTTCGAAAAGAACAGGAGTCAGTCGATTACATGCCTTATTCGCCTGTACTAGAGATGTCAGCCAGGATTCCGATACAGCAATGAGATGATAGTGTTTTGAAGAGAAATAGCCCCGAAACTCATCTATAATATCTGATACCAACGACTGGGCATTCACCTGACAGGCATCGATAGACTTACACATAGCCATTGAGAATATGGTACACAGCAAGAAAATCAAAACAAATTGACGAGATATAGCTCGACCTAGCACAGCTAGATAGATTAGAATATGTAGACACTGTGAAGCCAGAGGGCCTAAAAAGATTAGCGCGGAACGTAAGTAATGTAAATACAAAGAGGAAAGCATACTTAAGAGGCAAAGCCAGTTTTCTGATACGAGCAGATAAGCGACCAAGTTAGCAGAGAAAGAAGTGAATAAGACTAATTGCTATGAAGATATAGTAGGGATATCTACGATTTTCGAGACATGTATAAGTGGAGCCCCATCTCTTTCTCCCACGTAGACGTTTCCATTCTTTGTCCAGGCATACTTGACAACTTCCGCCCGTTTGGTTATCCTTACCGCAACAAAGAGTTTACGCAATAGAGGAGTTAGACTTTTGCTGACGGAGATATCAAGAACCTATTTGTTCTTCCATTGCAGATCCCGCGTTGTCAGTTTACCCCTTCGATTTCGGATGAAGGTTACTAAATTCACAGCTGCATCACGACGCGTAAGAACATCTGTGATTGGAGATGGGTGAACTGAATCATTGGATGGTCGCCGATATATTGAGCTGACATCCGCAGCATCGAGGGTTGATCCGCATGCATTACCAACTGACGATGAGTAGAGAATGCTGTGCCGATCCTTATTGGCCTTTACCAGAATCCCTTCAATTTCTACTGAGTTGAAAGCCAGTTTTTGTTGGAGCTTGTTGTTCTCAACCTCCAGCGCGTTCACCTGCGGTTTGAGATTCGCCAGAGAACCCCGAGTGCATTCGGCTTCCGCATCCAATTCCAACAACCTAGCTTCTAACACAGCGATTTTAATAGAGTTAGTCTGTGCAGTTTCATGGCACGGCTCTAACGATTTTATTAACTCTGCCGTTTGCCGATTTTGACTCTACTTGTATTCATGTAGTGCCGTTGTGTTCGCCTGAATAGCCTTCAAGATGTCTGCTAACGAAGGATGCAGATTCGAGTTTGCTCCACTGTTCGATCCTCCACTGCTAGTGCCAGCTTAATCCAGTAAAAGAAGGTCTGAACCCCATGTTTCGATAACCAGGCTGCGTTTTTGCTCAAAAATCAAGTTTTAAGTGCTGATTAATATTTGAGGACAATCAGGGTACTCACCCCCGGGTCGGGGTGAAAAAAATTAAAAATTACCCTCGAAAACGGGTTTTTCCAAAATGACTCGAAAAATAGAGCATGTAGAATAAAATTGCAGAACGTGAAATCTTCTACAAAAAAGGTCCGAACCACTTCAACCCTATTTCGAACCGTTCATCCCCCAGACGCGTTCGAAAACTCGAGGCCAAAAAAAAATATAAAAAAAGTTGAAAGCAATTTTTTTTCAATTGTTCGGTCTTGTTGAATGGCTATACTTGTTCCATCTTCGACTGTGATTTGTTCACCCCTTTGATAAGCAATTTTCATGAATTTACGGCTTAAAATTGATCCTAACTTTTTTCCTAATTGATGAATATATTTTTTTTTTATACAGTTTTTATTAGAATATTTCCAACAATTTTCGCAGAAAACATTTTCACGTATCTCCGACAAGTTCGAAGTTAAACACAATTTTATATTTTCTATCCCTCCGAGAAGGCTGTATCGGAGAACCCCTGTTGAGAGAGAGAACAATATGCTTACGTCGGTGCCGCTCGCACGCATACCCGCCTCTAGCCGACTCAATGCGCTTGCGCGTGACTTCGACGTGTAGACGGTTGGAGCGTCAGCATGTCAAGATAAACAAATTGTCGAAGGACTTGATGTACGTAAAAATTTACCTCAAAATTGATTTCTGATTATGTCATTGAGCCATTGATTATTGTATGAGCCCATTATATGTTTACTATTGGAATAGATGTAGATACACGAACCGACTTCACTTCAGCTACTATATTTGCCCTCATATTTTGATTAGGCATAATGATAAGTCGAGCTATCCGCTAGCCACGCCGATAGCCCGTAAGTGGTCCGACTCTCTCTCTTGTTCATGCGTGCCCCGCTCACCGCACTCCGCCACGCCTACGTTTCGCTCATCCCCCCGAGGGAAACTGCCGTACATCCTTAGATATTCATTATAGTATTTTTGGGGTTTTATCTTTTATTTGTCTTCTATTGTCAATGAAATAATGGTGAACATCTGAAAGACATTTTAGTCTCGATCACTTCACTAATCAAGTTTTTATGACGAAAAGATTATAATCAAGTAAGTATCGCGTGAATGAAAAATTTACTATAATACTAATGAAAAATTCACCCGGCAAAGGGGAATATTTTTCAATAGAATAAATGCAAAGAAATGAATATAATTTAAAGGACAATTTCAATGGAATTCTAATAGAATCTCTATAGAATTTCTACAGGTTTCTGAGAGTAATTTTTTACATGAGGCGTTAGGTTTTTGATGAATTCATTCAAACATGTCCTCACGAAAACCGAACCGAAAATGGTACTCTGATGCACGCACAAAATCATGAATAATAAAATCTAATAATTCGATTCATAAGTTGCGCATTGAATATTCCTGAAATTTTGTAAACAATAGAGTCCAGTTAATCCTCCTATTGTAAATAAAAAGATAAATCCTACTGATCATAAATTGAGTGGATTATAATTTACTTTTATTCTGTGTATAGTTGCTAATCATCTAAAAAATTTTATTCCTGTTGGGATAGCAATAATTATAGTAGCTGAAGTGAAGTCGGTTCGTGTATCTACATCTATTCCAATAGTAAACATATAATGGGCTCATACAATAATCAATGGCTCAATGACATAATCAGAAATCAATTTTGAGGTAAGTTTTTACGTACATCAAGTCCTTCGACAATTTGTTTATCTTGACATGCTGACGCTCTAACCGTCTACACGTCGAAGTCACGCGCAAACGCATTGAGTCGGCTAGAGGCGGGTATGCGTGCGAGCGGCACCGACGTAAGCATATTGTTCTCTCTCTCAACAGGGGTTCTCCGATACAGCCTTCTCGGAGGGATAGAAAATATAAAATTGTGTTTAACTTCGAACTTGTCGGAGATACGTGAAAATGTTTTCTGCGAAAATTGTTGGAAATATTCTAATAAAAACTATATAAAAAAAAAAAATATATTCATCAATTAGGAAAAAAGTTAGGATCAATTTTAAGCCGTAAATTCATGAGAATTGCTTACCAAAGGGGTGAACAAATTACAGTCGAAGATGGAACAAGTATAGCCATTCAACAAGACCGAACAATTGAAAAAAAATTGCTTTCAATTTTTTTTATATTTTTTTTTTTGGCCTCGAGTTTTCGAACGCGTCTGGGGGATGAACGGTTTGAAATAGGGTTGAAGTGGTTCGGACCTTTTTTGTAGAAGATTTCACGTTCTGCAATTTTATTCTACATGCTCTATTTTTCGAGTCATTTTGGAAAAACCCGTTTTCGAGGGTAATTTTTAATTTTTTTCACCCCGACCCGGGGGTGAGTACCCTGATTGTCCTCAAATATTAATCAGCACTTAAAACTTGATTTTTGAGCAAAAACGCAGCCTGGTTATCGAAAACATGGGGTTCAGACCTTCTTTTACTGGACTTTACGGGACCGCTGGAGCTCAAACCGATGGACAGCGAATATAGTCCTGGAGCCAGTCCTCCATGCTGCACGATCGAAAGAGTGGGGAGCAGCCGCCAATTAGGGAAAGCAATAAGGCAATCGGGGAGATATACTTGTATAAGTCTGATTGTGAGTATTCGCTGGGTGCGCGATGATAGCGCCAGCTAGCGGTTACAATTAGGGCGGACTGGAAACTGCGATCTTTACGAGAAGTAAGTACATAAACAAATAATTTCAATGAAACATCGTAATTTACATATGTTCTATACGATTATGTGAGTCTATAGTGTCGATAATAATGTTGACCTTTTTTTATTTTCCGTCTAAAATGGCAAAATTAATAATCAAAACAAGTTTTCAGGCAATCACACACGACACTATTTCCTCACCTGAAACTAGTGATGTACCTGCGGCGGACTTTGACATGACTGTCTTCGCGAGAAGTAAGTAAAGAAATAAACAAATTCAATCAGATAACACAATTCATATATATTTCAGACGATTATTTAGGACTGTAGTGTCGTTAATTATGTAAATCTTTTTTTATTTTCAGTTAAACATGGCCAAATTAATTATCAAAACTGGATTCCGAGCAGTCACACACGACATCGCTTTCCAACTACAAACTACATGGAAGGAAAAAAATTAGTTTTTACTCAACATGTCCAAGACGTGAAAGAAATACGACAAGATCATATGAGCCACACCATCGAAGCTCGTGTAATTCGTCAAACTTCAGTGACATCGACGCCATACATAACATCCTTGAACGTATTATTATTATTTTATTTTTTTTGCAATCTTTGACGTAGTGCATACGTATCATCCGTTTCAATGTAATAGAACGCAAAGAAATAATTAAATTTTTTTACAGATTGTTTCTAGTCGTTACGTTACGAGTGGACAATGTGATTGCGAGTACAATCAGAGTGGTAGATGTAAGCATATTGCAGCTCTGATTTACTACATCAACCACGAAGAAAGCTTTTCCAAAACCAGCAAAGAGCAGCAATGACCAGCAAAGTGCCAGACAGTTCGCCAAAGAAAAGTACTCCAAAGGAAAATACTTCAAAGAAATGATCAGCGTAAATCTTTTCAACAGTATTACATCCTTGGTGTTTCGTCTTCTTGTAGCACTTCATAAACTTCGAATTGCTTGATATTTCAGTTTGAACTTCAGCGTCACATGTTTCTTTGCAGCAAAATATATATCTATTGCAAATGAGTGTTTTTCCTTCATTTTCAACATTCGAAAATATTTCAATTTGGCATTCTTTATCAATTTTTGAACTTTGAGTATTTTCCATTACTTCAAATTCACTTGATTTATCATCAATATTAAGTACAATTGCTGCATTTTTTTCTTTCTTGTTTCTGCGTTTCATGAATCGTTTGTACCTTGACGTGGCTAAATTTTCATTAACCCTTGCAGAGGTGTATACAGCAGGAAATATTTTTGGTATGTCACTAGGACTGTCCTGTTCATCAGATTTTTTGCCTCCAATGAAGTGCGCACTGCAAATCCTGTCATGTGGCTTTGGGTACCATGGCGATCCATCGGCACTGAAGTCAAACAATAAATAAATTATAGTAACAGAACCATTCTCACATGCAACTTCCTACAACGTACAAAATATAATATTAAAAATGTTACTTTATAATAACGTTGAAGTTTACATCGTTGGAACGCAACGAAATTTGTCGAAAAAAATACGCATCTAAATTAATATCAAGTTCATCCTTTGCCATCATACAGGGCCAGTATGTTTTTTTCGTTATGATCACTTTTTGTGCCTAGCGGAATCATTTTTAGTTGATTTACGTTTTTTTTTTTAGTCAAATTTTATTACATTCCAACGATGCAAACTTTAACGTTGTGCTTTATAGGTTAACTTACTTACTTTTTTCCTCTTGACAGCGTTTATCCATTTCATTCGTTGTTCTCGTTTCCAACTTGCTTGTGGAAATTTATAGAATTTGTGATTGCTATTTCTGCCATTATTCTTGCAGTTCACTATGCAGCAGGTTTCGTGGCGCATGATTATTTTTGCTTAATAATGCAAGAATACGCAAATCTCACTGGTAAATAGTGAGAGTTTGTCCGCCTGAAGTGTCTTTTTTGGTCACGTCGCGCGCTGCGATCGATTCCAGTTCTCCCACCACCTACTTTGCACCCAGCGAATACCCCGCCAAGTTACCGATTATTATCAACATAAGTTATCAACATTCTACGTTCAAAATTTGTATGAGATGACTCTTCGATGAAATGTTATGCTTCCTTACATGCTTCTTCAGTTCAGCCACACAGCCTCTATTGGATTCAACTCTGGCAACTGTGGTGGACTTGACAAAATATGGGGAACATTAACAACTCGTTAATATACACGACGATACAATAAACGAAAGCTACGTTGATAAAATATTACAAATGGTGGAAGAAATAAACTCAATTCAACTAATCCAACGCACATTCGAAGGAATAATCGGTGCGGCTAACACCATAATCGATCGATTATGGCAAATACAGCAGCATTCATAGTGATCTTACAGAGTAATGTAAATGGAATTCACAAGAGAATAACCGAACTTCGAAGCCTCGTTATGGAGACAAATCCGCACATTGTAGTCGCCAACGAAGCGAAGGTAAAACCTTCCAGCATCTACAAATAAAACATCATGGGATACTCAAAAATCGTGGACAAAAAAATTCGGGCCGCCACAGAACGACGCACGAAGAGAGGATCCTTCATGTACACAAGAAATGATGTCTACTGGATTCGTAGAAAATCACCTGACCTCTTAAAGTGCTGCTCGATCACAATAAAGACGTACTCCGATAGAAAAATCAACATCAATGGAGTCTATGCAGCACCAAATGAGGCTGTACTCAATGACGACATCCTGGAAATACTCGGGCAACAAAACTCAGTAAATGTAGGTGATTGAAATGCACAACACACGGCATTTGGGCACAAGCACAACGACTGTAGAGGAACCATAATTATGGACCTCGTTAAAATTGGAATTCTTGATATTGCCGTTGATCCCACAGGCGCGAGACCGACAGAAAATCTGTACAACTCCAACCTTGATTATGCACTGACCAACCTCAGCAACAACATCATCATGTATAAAAATACCAACGACATTGGCAGCGACCACGTGCCGATTTTCCTAAAAATCAAATTAGCAGCGAAAACAACAATTTGGCGACGCTAAAAATCGCTGAAAAACCTGAAAACGTGGTCTCTTTCTTCGAAGGCGCCTACACAGAAAAAGACGTAGTAGACAGACTGGTGGATGCAGCGATTGTTACTGAAAGCACCATACAGGATGAATTAAAAACCACAAACACACTCGTACCACCGAAACCAATCAAAGAGACATCGCTACGAGAGATGAAAAAAGCCCTGAAAAAGTTCAAAAATAATAAAGCACCGGGACCAGATAATCTTGGAGCAAAACATTTAAAACGCATGCATGATTCGTGCCACATAAGACTCAAAGAAATCTTCAATTTCTGTCTACAAACGAACTACTACCCGAGCGCGTGGAAAACCGGCATATGCATATTCCTGCACAAAAGCGGAAAGCCAATAAATGAGCCATCTTCGTATAGACCAATAACGCTACTCAACATCATGGGAAAATGGTTTGAACGAATAATTCAGAATAGAATGAGTGATTGCTTCAACTTACTCCCGGACTCGCAACATGGATTTAGACCAGGTCTGGGCACGAATAGCCAACTGACCCGAACGTTCTACTACATCAAAAAAACAATTAACCTTTTAAGGACGCGACTGGTTGATATTTCGACCACTCAAGTATCATAATATTTTCGAGTTGTATTGGAGATAATATTGTGTGTTGAATATAGAAAAAATAGTGTAACCATTCTAGGAATCACTATTTCAAGGTCAAATTTTTTGTTCAGTATTTCGACCTGAAAATTGGTATACCCACGTATTTTGATGCACTGAATTCGAAAAAAATAGTATTGCGTATGGTAAAACGCATCTTCAAGGTGAATATAAAATCGAAATATTTGATCACTGTTAGTTTCTACTGGCAGATCAGCACATTGTTTTTTCTTGCGGAGGATTTCTTATCATTTTCGGATTAAAATAGAAGGAGCAATAAATTTAACCTTGAAATGTAATTTTCAAGGTCAAGGATGTGTCTTGCACATCTTTTACTATTTTTTTCGTATTCAGCGTATCCAATTACGTAAGCAAGCACTTCTAACTCGCCAAATCAAATTTTTAACATTGGACTTTACGTTACAGACAGGAGTGGTCGAAATTGCGACCACTGGGTTAGTCGGACACTCCACGTGAGAAATTCATTAATATCATACACAAATTTCGTGTAAAATAAAAGGTCGATTTCAACGTAAAAATTCCCGTCCTGAAAAGGTTAACGAAGAAGAAAGCTGCTGCATCGTATCTCTCGACCTTACGAAAGCTTTTGACAGTACCAATCACAGCGGACTAATCTTCAAATTAACTGAAGTGGGCATCGATATCGGGATCATCAAACTGCTAGAATCTTACCTAACGGACAGAAAACTGATTGGTAAATTCCTGATTGAATAAAGCGAATTAAAACAACATCCACATGGTGTCGCACAAGGCTCTGTTCTTGGCCCGATAATATTCCATCTGTACCTCAGTGATGTGCCGCACTTATCTGATCTAATATCACAATACGCAGACGATATGTGCATAATCAACAAGGGCTTCAATCCAGACAGAGCCAAATACAAGGCATCGAGAAACACAAACGAGCTTATCAGATACTATCACCGATGGCGGCTCAAATGTAACGGCACGAAAACACAAGTAATCATGTTTGGACAACATCGGCGAGCTGAACAGAGATTTATTAAGACAACCAACCCGACGACAAACCAAGATGAATACATTGAAATGAAACGGGAAATAGAATATCCCGGCGCAAAAATAACAAGAACCCTGAAAGTATCACCGTTAGGACTGAAGAGACTCAATATTACAAAACACGTAATAGCAACTCTCCAGAGCATTATTGGTCAATCCACACAAACCGACGCATACGTCAAATGGTGAATAATACGAGCGTGTATACTGCCATCACTGGATTACGGCACCGGGTTTCTCCTTCCGCTCTATAAGAAAACAAATCTCAAAAAGCTCGAAGGTGTCTACAAGAAAGCGCTAAAAAATGCTGCCGGGCTACCGATGTGCTTCCCCACAAAGGATCTCTGGTTAAAGCTCGACGAGGTTCCATACCTCGAACGGCTGCGCAGCATCTACAATGAAAACCTGAAAAAACTAACTTCCCGAGCTTGCTTGTATCTACGAGGATTGACAGCTGCTGACCGTCATTAATACCAACGCCCCGAGGCAAAGAACAACATTGCATTGGTAAATCTTGGTGAGCGGTAATTGAATGTATAACGTATATTTTCGTTAACGTTTCGGCCCGGATAGGGGCCCTCCTCAGAACGATCAATTTTTATTTGACTGTCAAGAACATAAATGTTCTCAGTAAGACATAAACTTCTATGGCTGTAATACTATTGAAAGTTATTGTCTATTGTAGATTAGAATGAACATATCGTATATCTGTTATGATTAAAAAAGTATATAGAACTTAAGAAGTAATTTACCTTGTATAAGAAAGAGGATTAAGACACTGGTCAGAATCATAAAGTACATATTGGAGAGCGATGGTTCTTCAAATAGGATGACTGTAGACATTGGCGTCTTCTCCAATTGGTAAAAAGTGTTGGTGTATAAGATTTGAAAGTTAATAAATAAAATAACTATATATATGCACAATGCATAAGTCAAAAGATTGAAAGGTTAAAGAAAGGGTTTTGGATAGTTAAAATAGTTAAAACGATGCTGACACAACAATAATGGTGTCGTTATCTCCCTATTCTCCGTGTCTGAATAATTTTGCTAAACCGTTTGAAACAACTGGTAAACGACAACTGCTGGGAGAATCAAATGTGACCCAGAGTGAAGGCAAACAAGTACAAACAAATGTAGAAACAAGCAACGTAGGGACATCAAAATTATGTACAACTTATAGTTAAGGTTAAACAAAGTGTGGTATGTGGGCGGTAATCAGCGGTTTGTGAATATTGCTAAGTTGTTCGACATCTTGTCTAAGGTTAACGGAATTTGGATGCCCTACAAGATTGCACATTTCTAATAGTAAACGTTTATAATAATTGGGTTCTTCACAAAGGATGTTTGCATTATCATAGTCGAAAGAATGTTCTTTGTTGATCACATGTTTAGTTAGTGAAGTATATCGATCCTCATTATCTTGTACATTACGTTGATGCTCTTTGTGTCTAGTACGGAGATGGCGCCGCTTTGTCCAATATAAACTTGATTGCAATCATTGCAAGGTATCTTATAAACAACGTTGGATCATTTGCATATAGGGATCCCATCTTTTCCCGAATCAAAGACAAATTGTAAATCTTTTGAGTTTTTTGATGGGGATAAATGTAGTGGCTGGTTTGTTGTTGTCATCTGCAGAAGCCGATTCAATATTGTTGTCCAGTAAGTTATTGATATGGATGCGTCTCTATTTTATATGTTTGTACAAAAGGCCGTGTGGATAATCATTCCATCTTAAAATATTGTGTACAAGTGACAGATTTTTTTCATGGAATTCGGTACTTGATAATTTGATGGCTCGGTCAACAAGATTAAAGATGGTACCTATCTTGTAAGACATCGGGTGGTAGGAATTAAAATTCAGGTATCTTTGAGACCATATTTTTTTGTGGAACCAATCTGTTTTGATGTTAGAGTTGTTGTGTATCAACAATAAATCCAGGAAATTGATAGCGTTATTAACTTCTATTTCAATGGTGAATTGTAATCGGGGATGATATAGTTTGAAAATGTTCAATATGTCGTCTATTTTTTCTTTAGGGACAGCAGTTAAAATATCGTCAACATATCTGAAATAGAAGGGTATATCAAAACCAAATTTGCTGATGTATGACAACTCAAGGTCCTCAATTACAAGGTCTGAGAAGATTGGAGAGAGTGGGGATCCCATAGGCAAACCCAACTGTTGTGCATATGTGTCCTTGTTAAATTTGAAGATAGCCGAATCTAAACAGATGTTTAACGCTTTAACAAGTTCAGTAAATGGGATTGGAATCTTTTTATCTAGAAAGGCCCAACGGTTCTTTACAGCGAGTATAGCGAGGTCTATAGGTACATTAGTGAATAACGATATTACGTCTAGTGATATTGAAATGTAATTGTCTGGAATAATCAGTTTACTTATTTTATCTACTAATGTAAAACTGTCTTTGACTATGGAGGCAGGGGGGGGGGGAGGGTGATATTTGTAGTGAACCAAGAATTAATTAATTTAGATAAGGCATAAGTCGGGCTATTAACAAAGGAGACTATTATTCGTGCTGGAATTCCTTCTTTATGAATTTTGGGGAGGCTATATGCACGTGAAATATACGTTATACATTCAATTACCGCTCACCAAGATTTACCAATACATTATCTACGAGGTCGAGAATTTTAATCCTTCAAAGAACAACATTCTCTGCCCAGTCCCTCCTGCAGCATAGGAACCCCGAAAACCATATCGCTCATACCCTCATCTGTAAATACACATCTTAACCCTTCACCTCATCATGAAAATAATATAATGAGTCTAACAAAGAAGAATAAATATGAGCCGTCAGGTAACAACAACACACATCAATTACATGAACACACAAATATCTCTCTCAGAAAAGTATAGAGAGTCTAGGAGCAATTGAATAATGCAGTAATACGTAAACACGAATTTGAATAAAAACCTCGTTTGAATGAAAAAAAATTAACAACTCTGAGGTAAGCGGTTTGACCAATCACAAATTTGACCAATCAAAATCAGGCATGAAATAGGCCGCTAGAATATTACTATCAGTCTGAGAATCAGCAGTACTCGACGGACAACCGCCGAAAGCATACGCTGAATCTCTCACAGATGAGCTCTTCGGATAGAAAAGAGACAACGGCCTGAAGCCGATCTTACCCCGATATCAGAAGTGGGATTCAAGTCGAAACGAGTATGCCAAACATGCCTAACAAAGCGACTCCGTCACTGGCCGCTCTATTAGAGGTGATGGCACGACAACATCGAGAGAATATTAGAGGTAATAACGTGCTCATCGAAGCTATGTTAGCCAGAGCAGCGGCCCCACAATGACCGAGACTAGCGGACATTTATAACGCCCTTTATAACTCCGATGGTGAAGTATCCATTCGCAACTCCTGTGAACACGTCGATCGAGCTAAACAATACCGAAAATTAACCGATTACGAAATATATATGAAGATCACAGGACTGTTCCAAAGACACTTAGTGACACTTGGCTAGTAGAATCCCCCCACGTGGACCGATATGAAAACAGCCCTCGTTCAAACGTTCGAGCCAGAGGACAGATATTCGAACGATATTGTCAAGTTACGCAATTTCTGGTTCGACACGCATCGATGAAGCAGGCTTGGACCACCTGGAATCGGGTGATCGTCGGTGATAAAGAGTGCGATGCCGTAGAGAAAGTGATAAGGTGTATCGATGATAAACAGATGAGGCTTCGTCTCTTAGCCAGCAAGTGCGCGACTGTCCCTGAATTCATCTTCGTAGCATCAACCATGAAATCCGAAGAACGAGATGATACGGCTTTAAGCCGATCTCATATATTTACAAAATTCTTGAGCCACGTAAAAAGTATGTTCTATTTTGCTCTGGGCTTCGACTAATTCAAGGGCGTCCCATTTGATCCCGCTGTCCCCTAAGCATACTTATTTATTCATATATTCAGGTGTCATATAATAAAAAAAGTATATTACATAAAGGGGAGAGTGAGGCAAAATGGGCCTCGTGCTAATTTAAAAAAGAGTGCCTATTATAATTGTAATTTGTGATTGATGCGATAAAAGGATTCAATTACAATTGTAATTGTGCCACAATATCCGCAGCACGTAACAACGTCAGCGAGCAGGCAGATTTGATGATTACACGAGAGGTTCGCAGTGCACTGCAACCGTATATCGGTACCACTAAACTATAATATACCTATGTAACTAGACATGCTCCAACGCCTTCGACGCGAGCCGAGCGTGATAGCATCATAATGATTTTGTGTCTTTCTCTATACAGTCCAGTCCAAAAAGTAATATCGAGTGTACGAAACATCAAATAAACACAGTGCGAGGAAAGAGGTGAATACCATGATTATTGCATATAAATAATATAAAAAAAACATGAGGATTCACTGTACTCCTGTAGAGCACATATTTTAACCGTGGTGTGAGGAATGGTAATGCAGATGATGGTCTAACTTTTTTACAGATGGGTCATTCCATGTCAAATCGACCAATGGTTGGAATTGATCCCTTTGGATTTGGACGAAATTTGGTCAAAGTTTTCTTTCCTTATAAAACGAAGATCTGACAAAGGAAAAAAATTAAAATATTTTTTTTCGAAAGCTTCTCAAAATTTCATTATTTTTCTAATTTTTCAAGTTTATTTTTTAATTATCTCGAAAAATATTATAGTTACAGAAAAGAGCTTGTGTTTGTTTTAAAAAAAATACCTGGGGCTATGAAAGAAAAATATTTTGAAAAATGAAAAATTTGTAGAATTTTGAATTTTAAAAAATCGTCAAAATCGACCATGGACATTAAATTTTTGGTTGAATCTTTTTTATATAGTACCTTTAAATGATCTTAAAAAGATCCTGAAATTTTCGAAGTTGCGTTTTGTGTTCAAAAATATGAATTTTCGAATTTTCTCAACCTCTAAGTCAAGTAAAGTTAAGAACACATGTATTTTTGTAATATTGAGAAGGAAACATTCATTTTGTAACATCGCATCGTGAAAACAGAAACATAATTAAAATTTAATTCTTATTTATTTGGTATAGCGTTTCAAGTCTAAGCTTATTATAATATTTTATTAGATAAGGCGTTTCTTTTTTCACTCCCTTTCCTGAGTTGATGCCTCATTTCGTTTCCTTTGCCCACTCTACACTTTGGAGTGGAATTTGTGTCTTAGGTCTTAATCAAGTGTCAGGGGTAAAATTTATATTGGATGGAAGCACACATACGCAGGTTGACCCAGGATTATCACCCCTCAGGCTACGAATGTGCTCCTCTTAAAAATTGATAACTGAAACGTTGTTTAATTTTGATCGGAAGTTTGCCTTTTGCAAATTACAGTCATTTGAAACTGGCTAATCCGGTGACATCTGACGTCTCAGCACAAGTGCCGAGCGCATGACAGTCAAATAACGATCCACCAACCCTGTTTGAAACTGTTAGATACTACCAGATTTGCCAATTTCAAACGGCAATAATTTGCAAACGACAAATTTCTTATCCATAGTAATAAACGATTCAATCGCAGATTTTCACCAGGAATAGTTCTTAGCAGAGTCAACAGAGTCAGGGTGGCTAGGTGGTCTAGTGGAGTAAGGCTCCGGTCAAGCATCTCTAGATACCAGGTTCGATTCCTGGCTCCGTCGTTAATTTTTCGAAATCACCAGTTTTTCAAATTTATATCTCCAAGATTTCTTAGCATATGAAGTGATAGTCATGGGCCTATTAACTATGGTAAGGTATAATAAGTATATTAAGTACAGTAAGTAAGGTGAAAAATCAAGAGATAATATCCTGCTCATGTCATACACATGGAAAAATCTTGGAAATGTAGGTCTTCGTAAACAAAACGATTATTTTCAAGATTCTTCTTACACACACATCGAGGTAAATATCAGTTTTACATATACATAGAAATACCAAGCAACTCGCCTTAAAATCATTAGAATTTTCGAGCGCTCCAAGTTTTGACAATAATTTCGAATGGGATATTTTGAAATGTTGGTTTCGGGCGATTGCATAACTGCAAAGGGACAAAATTGACCCACACCAGCAGTCTATAATGTAGTTATAACGTATTTTATTGATAATATACCACAAATCCATCGTGCCTCACTATATTTCACGTTTGAATGTGAAAAGTATTTACAAGAAATTATATTTATACGGTACCTGAGGTTGATCAGATGTCTCCAAAGGACCCGAATGGGCAGGAATGTGTACGCCAGGCGGAGGAACACCAACGCCTCCTCCCGGAGCTCCAGCAAGAGTGGCGGTAAGTATTGTTGCTGGAAGAGTCATTACACTGCTCTGTGGATGTTGTATAATGTCTGGAAATTAAACATATTAGGCTTTTTAGATCACGGTATTTACTGATAAAAAATATTAATTGAAGTAAGGGATGGGGTGAACAAATTTCGTGGAAACAGATAAGTGGGACGATGGAAACTAAGACGGCAAGAAAGGCGGTTTTATGATTACATAAGACAGTCATGACTATGGCTGCTTTTAATGCTTGTAAACGGGCATGAAGTACCACTTAACAACCAAGCGTGAGTAGAACTTAGCTCACCTCATACTTTTCCTCCCTAGGTTAGATAAGTGTACTTATCTTCCCTGTGACGTCATACTTTTCCTCCTTACATCGGATAAGTGAGCAAATCTCACTCCAGTAGGTTAAAAAAATAGCTATATTCGTACCTGTGTTGTATAAAATTTCGTATGGCGTTAGGGGCCATTCATTTATTATGTAAGGGTCCCGAGGGGGAGGGGGGGTTAAAAAAATCTCTACATGCCCTTATCTGGGGGGGGGGGGGGGGGGGTAAAACTTATTCTTATGTAATATTTTATATGTCGAAATTTATCATTAGAAATCTACTTCCATTTTGATGCCGAATGGCCTTTTTTCATTCTATAATATACAATTGGATTTACATATCATTTACAAAAATTTGAATGCTTTTAAAATTTTTAAAACTTAAATGTGTTCATTTTTATCCATTTTCAATCTTGTAAATAAAAATTATAGTATACTCTTCCCGTTTGTTGATATTATTTTAATTATTCAGAAAAACTAGATAGAATCTTACGTAAGACGGGGAGGAAGAGTTCGAGAAATTTTATGTGCCCTTAAATGGGGGTAGGGGGGGTCAAAAATTGCCAAAATCATCCTTACGTAATTAATGAATGGCCCTTTAGGGAGAAGTGCAAATTTGATTCGGGGGGAGCTGCCCTCATCAAAATCGCTTACCTCTCTACCTAGCAGCATAATATACTATTTTCAGGATGTTATCACAACACACACCAGTAGCAGCCAGCGTTTAGAGGCGCTATTGGCTTGTTTTGCAAAAGCAACGTGATTCAGTTACTCTAGTCACTAATTCCGTTTCAGAATTAACAATCATACTTCCAAAGGTGTGCAGAATGCAATGTTTATTAATGGGTTTCCAGTAGCTCAATACTTTTTTGTAATGAAATGTGCCCTTCAACCGAATTGGAAATACTTTCCGCCAAACTTTTCCGTTTCGTCTAAAAACCAAGTTCGCCCGAATTGCAACCCTCTACGTTTATTTGTACACTAGAAATTGACAATGGCCTGATTTTGTAGTTTTATCGAACTTCGATGCCATTTTTCTAGCGGAAACGGGACAAAAATGAGTGCGAGTGAGATAGCTCGTCTAATTTTTGCATTGGAATAACAAAATACTGTCATTTTCTACGTTTGGATACCGAACCTTTTCTTACCTTTCTGTTTATATACGGCTTTCCTGTATTACAAAGGGAGAGAAAAAATTAATGTTATTTCTAATAGATTGAAATGTCTCTTACTAGCACTCATTTCTTTCTCTGTGCAGATTTTCCTCGCAAACGCGAGTTTCAAAATTTAAAAGCAGACAACAATATGAAGAATATATTTATGTACTTTATTTGAACTACTGCTGCAATAATCAAGTCTTAACTAAAATCTATAAAATAAGATAGAGTCTGCAAACAGAGCTATATAATAGATATAATTTTAACACTGTATTGCAACGTGGATTTTTCCCGTACCTCGATCACTCGAAGAAAATGACCCAGAACTTGCCACATGCACAATAATTCGGCGTCCCGCAATGTAAGCTGGATGTAAAAAAGATATCGCGAAATGCTGTTGGGCACCTGGCGTGATTAACTCGTCTCGAAATCGTTAATGCCTTACCATACCTCGGGACTAGAGAGAGAGAGAGAGAGAGAGAGAGAGAGGGAGAGGGAGAGGGAGAGGGAGAGGGAGAGGGAGAGGGAGAGGGAGAGGGAGAGGGAGAGGGAGAGGGAGAGGGAGAGGGAGAGAGAGAGAGAGAGAGAGAGGCGAAACTGGCGAAACATGCAACGTCGTGCGAACCCCGAAAACCAAAATGGCAATGGCAAGAAGTCAAGTCCTATTTTGACTGGGCTACGTCGCAAGTTCGCCTTTACTTCATAACTCTGCAAATATAGATCCTAGCGTAAAAATCATACTGACCAAACTTGTGGGAAATTAAATTTCCAACAACTTTGGATTCTACCATTTTTGCTCTAGAGCTGTAAATTAAGGAGTTATTTCAAAAAACGAAAAAATTGAACTTTAAATCAAGGTGGCGGAGAACGTAATGGCGGAATTTTCCAGAAAATCGAGATTTAGACTTCCAACTACCCCCCCCCCCCGAAGTTTAAAAAAAATCGCTTCCCCTAATTACTTCCATTTAAGGCTATTTTTATGTCTATCTGGACTGGATTATTACCTATAGATGGATTAATTAGCAGTGTCGAAATGGCTTTAATTAAAAAAGATGTCGTCAAAAAAGATAAAATTAGGTCTGATATCACTAAATTGATTGGCAATTAGATCAACTGCTAGAAATCTCTATATTTAAACAAACAAGAAATTATATAACAAATTGAAGTAACGTTGTTATAACCAGAGCAGACAAAGGTAATGTCATGGTGCTGATGGACAAATAAGATTACACAGACAAAAGATAAGAAATTCTTTATGATTGAGAAAAAAAATCAATTAATAAGCAAAGACCCCACAAACACAATAGGAAAAGCAATCAACGACAATATAAATATGGCAACAAAAAAATTTCATAACGTCCACAGTAGCCAAAAATCTTAAAACGCATAATTCTCTATCTCGAAAAATTTATTTTTCACCCAAAATTTACAAAAAAAATATACCACTGAGACCAATTGTTTCCAATTTAAACTCGTCAACATACAAAATCTCTAAATTCTATGCAAGCACATTAACAAACATCGTAGGTAATACCTAATATCACATAAAAGATACTTGGTCTTTCGCATAAAAGGTTTTTATTTTGTCCAAATTTGTTCCGAAAGATCACGCACTAGTATCACTAGATGTTATTTCATTATTCACGAATATTCCAACTAAATTGATCATCTCAATCGTTAATAAGAAATGGTTTTTGTGATGTATACGCGCACGGAACGTAGGCATTGGAGAGTTAACACTGATAAGCAATGCGAGCGCGTACGTACCGCTAGGAAGCGGGTTCTCAGCGAGGAGAGCCGGAGAGCGTCAGAGTATACCAGGCCGTAGTCATAGATACATACAGAATAAAGCTTAGTGATATCAGACCTGTGTATCTTGATTTCCCTGATCAAACTTCCCTACTGGATCCCGCATCCACGCAGGCCGATACCTTGCAGTCTTTAATAAAATCTCACACCAATGTTACTAAGAAGGAGTTTGTAGAAATGATAAAACTATGTCTTGAATCATGCTACTTTGCCTATGGTAATCAATTTTACAAACCAAGTTACGGTGTCGCGGTGGGCTCCCCCATAAGCCGAGTAGTAGCAAACATCGTTTTAGAACATTTAAAGCACAAAGTCATTGAACAACTGTACTTTGATCTTCAGTTTTATTTACGTTGCGTAGACGATATAATAACAAGCGTACACAAAGACTAAGTACAATATCTACTACAAAAGTTTAATAATTTC
This sequence comes from Neodiprion lecontei, assembly GCF_021901455.1. Taxonomy (NCBI): domain Eukaryota; kingdom Metazoa; phylum Arthropoda; class Insecta; order Hymenoptera; family Diprionidae; genus Neodiprion; species Neodiprion lecontei. The sequence continues at coordinate 14,480,885 of NC_060260.1, forward strand.
CGTCCAAAGATACAATTCGCGTGGGAAATCGAAAAAGATAACAAAATTAACTTTCTAAACACTTGGGTGATAAACAAAAAAAAAAGGTTATTGTTCTGGATTGGTACCACAAGGACACGTGGTCTGGAAGATATACGCATTTCAATTCAATACACCCTTTTCAACATAAAAAACCAGTTGCTATAGCTTTATATGATCGATGTTGGAAAATATCACATCCACAATTCCAGTCAAAAAATTGGAAATTGGTTGATAAAACTCTACTTAATAATGGCTACCTTACGAATCTTTTTCTTGATATTAAGAAACGGAGAGTTGAAAAACTACATAACACCATTAACTGGAACAAAAATAACAATACCGAATAAATCATTTGCTACATCCCATTTATAGATGGCCTATCAACTAATATCATACAATGTTTGTCAAAAGAAGGAATTAATGTAGCTTACAAAATACTGAATAACACTAATAGACTAATTACTACTTTGAAAACGCTAACTTCGAGTCTACATAAAATAAAACACACAAATTTATTTGACTATCCCTCCTTCCAACCTTGTACAAGGAATTGAGATGATTGCACAAGATGCGACTGCTATTTCTAACTATGTAATTTCTAATGGACTCAAGTTAAATTTGTCAAAATCCAAAGTCATGATTCTGGGTAGTGATGCATATGTTAGGTCGATTGATGTAAACAGTTTGAGGGCAATTGTCGTAGATGGGATAGCTCTACCGTATGTATCAGAGACTAAAAATCTTGGTGTCTTGATGAGTTCAAATCTTACATGGAACAGTCAAATTGCTTCAGTTTCACAAAAAGTGCATTACACACTGCACAAACTGAAATTTCATAAAAACTCTTTGTCTCAACAGCTCAAGTGCAAACTGGTTACGACACTGATTTTTCCTTACATCGTTGCAAACTACTGTTGCCTCGTCTATTTAGATCTAACCGATGAGCTAAACACCAAGCTGCAATGTCTGGTAAATTGTGCGATCAGATTCATCTTCGGAGTGCGGCGAGACGAACATATCACTCCTTATCGACGTCGCCTAGGTTGGTTGTCGGTGCGTAATCGTCGATTGTACTTATTAGGTGTATTTATGTATAATATTCTCTACGGCGACGTCGCGTCTTATTTAAGTAAACTCTTGGTCACGGAAGATCCTTCCCTACGGCGTTAGTCTCGAAACCCAGCTTCAGCTTTCTTTTTCCACATTCCCCTTCACCACACCGCCGCATTTGCCAATTCTTTACAGCTATCGGGTGCTTATCTTTGGAACTCACTTCTACCATCACTGACCACGGCAAGTTCACTGTCAATATTCAAATCCCTTCTATTGTCTTACCTATTTACAAGAGAATTTCTCCCTTCTCCTTAATCTATATTTTCTTTTCACAATTATTTTTTAGTTTCTATTTTAGTTTTTTAGTTTTTTAGTTTTAGTTTTGGTTCTATTAATTTATGCATAAGCGCGATCTACATTGTCAGAATTTTTTGTAATTTGTTATGTTATTTTTATTTACTATTTCCATCTTGTTAACTACTTGCCCCATAGTTAAACTAGGGCATTATATAAATACTAATCAATCAATCAACCTCTCTCTCTCTCTCTCTCGCTCTCCCTCTCCCTCTCCCTCTCCCTCTCCCTCTCCCTCTCCCTCTCCCTGTCCCTCTCCCTCTCCCTCTCCCTCTCCCTCGCCCTCTCCCTTTCCCTCTTCCTCTCCCTCTCTCTCTCTCTCTTAGCTGCTTAGCTACTTTCTGTCAACCTCCTCTTCTGAACTATTTTCTGCTGTCTCCTGCCCGTTTTTGGCTTCCAGGTTTTTTCCTCCCCCATCGCTCTGGCAAAATTTTGAGCTAAAAATCGTCGTTGCTCTCTTCTGAGCTACGGGCTGAGGTAATAAACCGAAGACTGGTTCTTTATAACCTAAAACTCTTGGCTGTAACGACTTTGATAGTTGACGGACGATTTTCACGTTGTTTACAACTCCCACGCTGCCTTCCCTCTTCCCATTGGACGATCGCTAGGGAATTGCTCGTTGGATCTTCGTAGGACCGCGATCCATCTATCTACAACCTAGGATAGTATAGCTATCTTCGCTACCGGTAACATCTGTCTGCTCCACGGTCTTACATACAGGTCTTGCGACTCAATAGAATTCCAATGGTAGAGAGTGGCTCCTCTGTTGAAGAAAAATCCAGATGGAGCTGCGATCGAGGGATGCATCAACATAATCTACAATGTTTGAATAAGCCTTTGACGTTAGGATTCCACGCCCATGTGACGCGCGAGCGCGACTATCGTCATCCTTGTCGCACCGGGCATCCCTCGATCGCAGCGACGCTAGCGGCTTGACACGTTAAGAGGCCCACGTCGAAACTCAGAGTCGCAAGACCTGTATGTAAGACCGTGGTCTGCTCTGCATGTCGACCCCTCTATGCTTCAAGTGTAAGAAGGCGATAGCCAATCAGCCGCTGTCTTGCTCTCACTGTGACCGTTCCTTTCATCCCGGCTGCTGCACAAGTTATTTGTTTTACCGATCGGTTAATAGTTGCTGCCTAACTCATCTCGCCACGATGCCTGATAATCAATCGTCGCAGCAAATTGCTGGTAAAAATTCGCTTGCTCCGTCAACTACGCAGAGTGACTAAGTGACACTCGAGTCGATCGTATCTATATTACGTGCTTCTGAATCTAAATTTGCTGCTTTTGCAAGTGAGCAACGACAAATTTTGAGTAACATTAATGCATCTGTAAATGAAATCCCGAAGCTTATTGAAACAGACAACATGCACTCTGAAAAAATCGCAAAATTAGAAAATGCCAATGCTCATTTGTTAGAGGAGATTGCGAGTATCAGATCTAAGCTTAACTCCTCTCTTAACTCTCCTAACTGTAACGTGTCGAACGAGATTATTGTATCGGGTTTCCCTTCTGGTTTGCAAGATACTCCCGTCTCTCTTGTACAAAAAGTTTTCAACGCACTAGGCATAGCTGATTTGTCTCCTCATATTCTTGCGGTTCGTGTGATGCAAAAGAAAAACTCCAATCCCAATTGTGATCCGTTTCCATCCTCCTCAAATCTAACCACACACGTTTCTCTCTCCCTCGCGGTGACACTGACATCTGATGCCGTTTGTGTAGCTGTCATCAACAGCAAGCGTATCAAGCGTGATTTAAAGGTAAGTGAAGTTCTCGGCTCAAATTTTTCTGGCAGTATTTTCGTAAATAAGCTTCTGCCTTCGGAACTGTATAATTTACTACGTCAAGCCAAAGCTTGTGCAGCTCAAATGTCTTACAAAAATGTTTGGGTTCAAATTTTAACTATTTTTGCCAGAAAAGACAATGATCTATCTTGAATCGGAATTCGTTCTCCTGATGATCTCGCTAAATTAATTTGACTAAGTCACGCTAACGAAGTTTTCTTACTAGTCTATTAAGCTTTGTTATTTTGTTATACTTTCTTCTCACATTTGCATTACTATCCTTACTTTGTATTCTTATCAATTATCTTTAAATCTCTAAACTTTGCGTCGACGGTATTATTACTTAGATCAATGTACTATTATTTCTCTTATCTAAGATACATTACTATGATTATATACTATTCTTATTTACCACGACTCATTATCATTACTTTTGCTTTGTATTTGAATTCTGTATCTACTATTTGTATTACTTTTTGCCCCATAGCGTGCTAGGGCATATTAAATCAATCAATCGATCAATCAATCTCTCTTCTTGTGAGTACGCGAGTCATCTGTCACATCGTTCCGTCTTTTTTCGACTTGATTCTGCTGCTTTATGCCTTCGGGCCTATACTTTACAGATAATCAAGCACGCCAAATCACTGCTTTTCACCTCAACATATTATTATCGCCATCCACCTGCACGGTTCTTTGGGTTTTTGAGGTGAAAAGTGTCTCGAATCTAACCTCAATCTACGGCTCATGATCCTGCTGTCCATATTGACCCGTGACTGCTGGACCTCGCAGCGTTGCTAGCGCCATCTGCAACTTTTTCGTCGGCTATATCAGTCGACTTTCACGACCATCGATTACGTCTGATTACTCGACCGGTAACTTAACGACTATATCATCCAAACAAATATTCATATGTCGAAATCAGTCATGCAGGCTTCTTCAATTGAGTCAATGCTTCAATTGTTAGTGGCGCAAATTGAAGACCATAATTCAAAATGCATGTCCTTGATAGAAGCTCAGTCCAATGCTATTCGCGAAATCACCACGAAACTCGAGGCTTTTAGTCATTTGACCGCTATAGTGGCCGAATATACCGAAAAATTATCATCGGTGGAGACTAAATGTAATTTGCTAACTCGCGAAATTGAAAAACTCCATGAAACCGCGTCTCCTGCTTGCTGTTCTCGTGAGCCGGCTGAGATTATTGTGAGTGGCCTTCCGCTTGAAATTAAAGATTTTTCTGCTATAATAGTCGAAAAAGTCTTTCATGCATTGGAGATCTCGGAACTCTCGTCCGAGATACTCGACATTCGTAGTGTTTCAAGGACATCTGGTGTAGCTATGCATAATAATAATATTACTTGACTCAATCTGTCATTGTCAAACTTAAATCCAGTACTCGCGACAACATTATCGACAGAAGGCGCCAAGTAAAAGACCTTCCTGTCAATACTGTTCTTGAATCGGAAAACAAAGGTAAAATATTAGTAAATGAATTTCTTCCTCGCGATGATTACAAACTCCTATGAAAGGCGAACTGCTGGTTTCATCAGGAGATATCGACTATGTTTGGTGTAAGTCAGGTAAAATTTTTGCGCGCAAAAACAATGGCCTACCAGCGATTATACTTAAATCGGACTCTGATTTGTCTACGCTCGTTATCCAAGGTGTTCTTTAATTTTTTTCTTAACTAAGCTTGTTATGTATGGTAATTTCAAACTGCCCCTTACTGGTCTTGCATTATTTACCTGCTTTACTTGTCCCGTTTTAATTCTGCGGAATTAGTATCTTACCATCTAAGGTTACTCTTATTTATATCTTGTAACAAAACTCGTATTTTCATATTTTGTAAACAATGATTTTTCTTTTTCTTCTCTTTTTCCGCTGAGTATTACTTCTAAAAAGCTGCCGAGACGATGAGGGAGTGCACATCGTTCTCTCTTGTTTCATCAATTAATTTCTAACTGCTAATATTAACTTTGCCTCGCTATTATTTTACAGCTAGTATTATTATTAAGATCACTTGCTATTTACTTATGTAATTTTGAAAATCCAACGCATTCAACTGTACGTCTACAACTTGCCCCAAAGCCTTGCTAAGGCATAATAAACCTAATCTCTCCCTCTCCCTCTCCCTCTCCCTCTCTCTCTCCTTCTCCCTCTCCCTCTCCCTCTCCCTCTCCCTCTCGCTCTCCCTCTCCCTCTCCCTCTCCCTCTCCCTCTCCCTCTCCCTCTCCCTCTCTCTCTCAGTCTTTTTCATCGTTTCTAACCGATCTTCCTCCTCACAGTCTCCCTTATTCCTTTTCCTTTTCATTGTTAACTGAAGAAACCGTATTGCAGCAGCTTCTATCACTCTCTTCTACAACACTCAGCACCGGGCCTGACGGCATTTCCCCTTACTCTATAAATAAATCTTGTCCGCTCATCACGTCCTTTCTAAACACCATTTTTAACAATTCTATTTCTCTTTATTACTTTCCGAACAAATGGAAGCAGGCGTTCATACGGCCTCTATCAAAAGTTAAAACACCCCGTTCCCCTTCAGACACTCGTCCTATCGCAAACCTCTCAGAACTGTCAAAGCAATTCGAGAGGCTGTTACGCAAACAAATTACTAAATATCTTGGGGCCAACAGCATCCTTGATCCTCGACAGTCTGGCTTTCGTCATTCTTTTAGTACCCAATCAACTCTCTTGAGGGGAATGGATGATATCAGACTCGGGGTCGACGAAAGGAAACTGACGCGATTAGTCCCCTTTGACTTCAGCAAAGCTTTTGACATGGTACCCCATCATCGGCTACTCGCGAAATTACACACGCTAGGTTTTTTCAGAGTGCTCTATCGTGGTTTTTTTCATATTTAACGGGACGTTCCCAAGCAGTCGTTGATGACAAGGGCATACTGTCTACCTGGTTACCAACAACCATCGGAGTACCTCAGGGTTCCGTTCTAGGGCCACTTCTATTTACGCTCTTTATCAACGGTATTGGCAATAATCTATGCTACTCCGACCGAATGATATTCGCTGATGATACGCAAATTTATTTACACTGTTTTCTTTCCGAACTAAATCATGCCATAGCTAAAATCACCCACGACGCTCAGACGATTGCAGATTTTGCAAGACACAACGGGTTGTCGCTTAACCTAACAAAATCTAAAGCCCTTATTTTAAGCAGTAACGCATTTGTAGAAGAAATTGATTTACTTGCGATTCCTCCCGTACAAGTAAATGGTAATCCATTACCTTATGTGTCAGAAGCTCGCAATTTAGGAATAACGTTCTCTTCAAATCTGTCTTGGAATAAGGACATCTCTACTATTTCTCAAAAAGTTCATGGCACTCTGCATAAATTGAAATTTCATAAAAACTCTCTTTCCACTCAACTCAGGATCAAACTTGTTACAACCCTTATTTTTCCTTACCTAGATTACGGCTGTCTCACTTATTATAATTTATTTCAAGAACTCAACGCTAAACTTCAAATACTAATTCATTGTTGTATCAGATTCATTTATAATCTTAGGCGCGACGAACACATCACACCTTATCGTAAACGTCTCCGATGGCTTTCTCTTGACAACCGTCGCAACTATTTTCTAGGGATTATTGTTTACCAGATCCTTTTTCTGACCTCGCCAAGGTATCTCAGCGACCTTCTGCCCTTAGAGTACCCTTCCTTACGACGATCAGTCCGACATCCTTCTCCTTCAATCCTTCTCCATATTCCAAATCATCGAACTGTCAATTTTCATAACTCTTTTCGCTCATCAGCTTCCTATTTCTGGCATTCACTTCCCCTTTCAGTCACATCCTCTATATCCCTAGACGTATGCAAATCTCGCTTATACGATCACTTACTCGAATCTGAATTCGGCTCATAGAAGTTCCGTTACAGTTTTACAGCTTTACTGACGCACGACTTCGACGCTCTTACTGAATATAAACAACTATTATCTATTATACATATATTATATCGTTACTATATCGATAATTCCTTACTAATACGCCACTAATATCCTCTGCAATGAGAGCATTGATTTCATCAACACCTCATATGACGTTCGTACTTTTTATTATATAGAATTGAGTTATTTTCTATTTTTTGTTTGTTATTTTTCCTACTTGTAATTCTTATTTACTACTAATAATATATGTCTAAACGCACTACGAAATTACATTGAACAAAAATATTCAGATTAAGTTTCTTCCATCACAACGCTTGTAACTAAATTTATCCCATAGCTCGCTAGGGCATAATAAAAATATCAATCAATCAATCAATCAATCAATCAATCAATCAATCAATCAACCTCTCTCTCCCTCTCCCGTTTCTGTTTCGTTCATTGCTCTACGATTATCCATAAGGCAAAAAATAACAATCTAGTGGGACATCTTTTTTAATTGCAAATTAGATTGTTGCTAAACTGTCAACTTTTTTTCAACCAAATTTAAACTGTACTTTCTACTACTTGAAAGCTTTCCAAATCCACAATTGCAACTCCTCAAATGCATTCTAACATTTTTTTATAAAATAATGCAAAAAACGCCTTTTTTATTTTCTGAGCGCGATAGTTGAGCAACAAACTATATATCGACATCGGACTAACGCTATGCGATAGATTTTTCAATTGTCTACAACTTTCAATTTGACTTTTTTTCGATCCGACCAATAGTTTTCATTATATATGTGTTTCGGCAAGGTATCGAATAGTTAAATGTGTGTCTCGCGACACTCAAAATCGTCCTCGTACATTTACGCACACTCGCGTGCAATGTTTACTTGCCGTCTCTGCGTCAAATCTCGCCGCTTGCCCGTGTCGCGACTCAAAACCCATCAGCTGTATCTCATGTATTGTCTACTATCTCGAAATCATGTATGTGTATAATCTATGTGTTCTCTCGCTCTGTAAAATCTTCACTCTCTGTAACGTTCTCTTGTGATACGGTTTGTATCGCCTCATCAAAACCAACAAAAATCTAGTTTATCGGCATTCATTATCTCTCTCCATCTCAACATCACTTTCGTTTCATTCACACTTGTTCTCATCACGAATTCGCGGATCCCACGTCGATGATCCATCTCTTTTTGCCATCTCTCTAAACATTTTTTGGTCCTTCGAGCCGGATCAGTCGCGAATCGAATCGGATCATTCGCAAATCGAGTCGAATCTTTCGAATCGTTGCGACTTACGGGAAAACGAATTAGCTAGTGAGTGAAACGGAACTATCGCGTGTACATCAAGTTGCGAAAGTTCACGTTATCAAAGTGAACAATCTCGTTATCGGTGAAAACCATCAACAAAAATCAGTCGCGTCCGTTAAATTCAAACGTGCGGTATCCTCTGTAGTGACCGTGACTAAGATCTGAGCGTCAACAACACCGATCTCTCGAAGTGTGAATCGCGTCGCGCTACTATCAGTGTGTTTGTGTCTCGTTCGTGAGAACTCAGTTCGTCGCGTGAGTTTAAATCCTCTCGTACATCAACATGTCGATCGAAGAACATATCGAACGTCAAAACGACTACATTTGGCGCATCTCTCGTGCCGTCGACAACCTGCGCAAGCTCGGCGAGGCAAAAATCACTTACGGGCAGGTGAAGTCGCGGCTTAATGCTTTAAATTCAAGTTGGAATAAGTTCCAAGAGAATCACGAAAAGATCAGCGAGATCAAGTTCGCAGCAAAAGGTGATCAACTCGAAGCGATAAAAAAGCTTTCGTACTTCGCGAAAGATTATTACGGGCTGTGTGAAGAGCACTTCTTGAGTGGCGAAGGAGTGATGCTTGATCTTCTCGAATCGCTAAAACCTGCGCCTGTAGCAACCGTGCAAGCCGCTGCAGCTCCTCAAGACGCACCAGCAGGAGGATCATCAAAACGGTTACCGCGTATCGAACTGCCCACTTTCGCGGGCAGCTACTCAGAATGGAAGCCGTTTCACGACCTCTTCTCGTCGATGGTTCGCGAAAATTCGCAACTTTCGGAAGTGGAAAAGCTGCACTACCTCAAAACCAGTGTGACCGATGAACCGTTACAACTTATCAAAAACATTTCTCTCACCGCAGAAAACTTCCCTCGAGCCTGGGAAACTCTCGTCTCACGGTACGAAAACAAGAGACTTTTGACGGATTCTCATCTCGCGACACTTTTCGCGATTCCTCGTGTCACGAAAAAGTCGTCATCAGAACTGAAGAGCTTGCACAGCAACACTTGCGAAGCTCTTGGCGCGCTCGAACTTCTCGATAGTCCCGAGAAATTAGGGGATCACATCATCGTGCACATGACGATTCGCAAGCTCGACCCAGCATCTCTCGAAGAATGGGAGAAAAGTGTTAGCGAGAAACTCGAGCCCCCCACGTTTGCGGAGCTCACGGCGTTTCTCATCGGTCGCATCCACACCCTCGAAGCCGTGGAGCAAGCTCATGCTCATAATCATATCGCGACGTCGAAACCACACTCATCGCAAGGAAGGTCAAATCTTCAGACGACAAGGTCACATACAGCGCAATCAAAGGAACAGTCGTGTGCTTGTTGCAAAGGCAACCACTACATCGCGTTCTGTTCGACCTTTCGCGACAAATCTCTGGATCAAAGAAGGGAAGTGGTTTCTGCGAAAAAGCTTTGCTTCAATTGTCTCGGTCCACATCAGCAGAAGGACTGTCGATCCAACAAAACGTGTCGCGTGTGCAACGGTCGACATCATTCCTTGCTGCATCGAAACTCTTCTTCAATCTCGACAGCTGCCAACAGCGGCACATCTCAAGGACAGGCCGCAGTAGCGCAACCTGCAGTGCAGAACGCACCGATCTCGAACAGCGCCTCTTAGGTGAGCAACCACTCAGTTCAGCCTACAATGATCAAGCGCTCTCCAGTTCTTCTCGCCACAGTGCAATTGATCGCCTCGAATCCGGAGACTGGAGAAAGAATCATCGCTCGCGCTCTACTCGATCAAGGATCCGAAAGTTCATTCGTCACGGAGTCGCTAGCGCAACAATTGCGACTACGTCGGCATCAAGCAACGATACCGATCATTGGCGTCGGAGCTCATCAATCGGCAGTGACTCGCGGCATCGCGACATTGCAACTCCAATCTCGTGCTCACACCTCGTTCTCGTGTCAGGTGGAGGCACTCGTGCTTCCACGACTCACATCGTATCTACCCTCATTTCGACTTCTCGTCGAAGACTGGCCTCATCTACGAGGACTCAACCTCGCGGATCCAAGCTTTGCACATCCCAGTCAAATCGACGTAATTCTCGGAGCTGACATCTACAGCAACATCATTGGTCAAGGAGTTCGAAGAGGAGCACCAGGAACACCAATCGCGCAAGAAACTCAGTTCGGTTGGGTCCTCTCCGGCTGCGTTTCAGCGGAAGCAGCAAGCCCCTCGTATGGCGCAGTCCAAGGCTTCCAATGCTCCCTCGATCACGAACTGCTCGATCTCGTGCAGCAGTTTTGGAAGCAGGAAGAAGTGTCGAAACCTTTGGCACTAACTTCCGAAGAAGAGCGTTGTGAGCAACACTTTCGCGAAACGGTTTCTCGAACTATGTCCGGTCGTTACGTAGTTCGGCTGCCGCTCAAGAACAATTCGGTAGAGCTCGGCAACTCGCGGAATCCCGCGCATCAAATGCTCCTTCGTTTGGAGAAACGGTTCGGTAGCGACGCGAAACTCAAGGAGGCTTACTCGAGCTTCCTTCGTGAATATCGTGAACTCGGGCACATGCGTCGCGCTATCAATACACCTGAAGACAATTCCCGCGTGTTTTATCTTCCCCATCACGGTGTAGTTCGCGACAGCAGTTCAACAACAAAGTTGCGTGTCGTGTTCAACGGGTCTCAAAGAACCAACCTCGGACTCTCTCTCAATGACAATCTTCTCGTCGGTCCAAAAGTGCAAACCGACCTCGCGGACGTTCTCTTACGATGGCGACAATATCCAGTCGCGTTCTCATCAGACATCGTCAAGATGTACCGACAAATTTTGGTCCACAACGATGACCAAGATTTTCAGCGAATCCTCTGGAGGGAAGAACCAGAGCTACCGATTGAAGAATATCAACTGACTACGGTAACGTATGGTCTTGCAAGCGCTCCGTATCTCGCGATCCGTGTTCTTCATCAACTCGTTCAGGACGAAGGTAAGCAGTATCCCTTTGCGAGCCACGTCATTCTCGAGAACACGTACGTCGACGACATCCTCTCAGGAGCAGAGAACGTTGATCAAGGTCGCGAGAAAATCAACGAACTCAATCAATTGCTCAAGGCGGGCGGCTTTGAACTTCAAAAGTGGACTTCAAGCCACTCAGAAACTCTCGTTGACATTTCTCGAAACCATCAAGAGATCGCGATGCATCTGAATCTCGATCAAAGTCCATTCTTTCGGGCTCTCGGTCTTGCGTGGAGACCAGACATCGACGCGTTCGCGTTCTCTCCGCAAATTCATCAAACTCGGGACAATTTCACGAAACGAAAAGTTCTCTCACAAACCGCGCAGCTCTTTGATCCTCTCGGATGGCTCTCGCCGATCACGATCAGAGCCAAAATCTTTATGCAGGAATTGTGGGCACTCGGTTTCGACTGGGATGAGCCGCTCTCAGCTTCATTGTCCTCGCGATGGATCGAGTTTCTACAAGATCTTCAAGGCATCTCAGCTATCACCATTCCACGATGGATCGGGTTAAGTTCAGCATCTCTCGGGATAGAGATCCACGGTTTCGCGGACGCCTCTCAAAGTGCATTAGGCGCAGTGATCTACGCGCGAACGTATATCAACACTCACGAAGTGCGCGTTTCACTAGTGTGCGCGAAAACTAAAGTAGCGCCGCTAAAGAAGGTGACAATTCCTCGTCTCGAACTCTGTGCTGCGAATCTTCTCGTCCGGTTGATGTGTCATGTGGAAAAGACTCTTAATTTCGAAAACACCCCGGTTTATCTGTGGACGGATTCCACAGTCGCGCTCGCGTGGATCAAAAGCCACCCATCGCGGTGGAAGGAATTCGTTCGTAATCGCGTAACGGAAATCCAAGAGTTCGCGCGCGCTCGTTGGTATCACATCTCGGGTCTTGAAAACCCCGCTGATCTTGCGTCTCGTGGTGCATCTCCGGAGCAACTCCAAAAATCAGAACTTTGGACCTTTGGACCATCCTGGCTCTCGAAGCCTTCTGTCAATTGGCCATCCTCATCTCCGCGACCGGAAGAAAACATTCATCTCGAGGAAAGAAAAGGGCTGTCGACGCACATCGCAACAGCTAAGCCGCTACAAATCTGGGATCTCGTCGATCGCTACTCAAAACTATCGACTCTCCTCAAAGTCACATCATTGTGTAAACGCGCAGCAAATCGGTTCCTCGCGAAGACGACATCGAATCGCGTAAACACGTCTATCACTGTCGGACCGATCTCTACTCTCGAATTGAGCGACGCCCAACTGTTTTGGACCAAGATGACCCAGCAGGCGTACTTTGCAGAAGAAATTCGCCAAATCGAGACAAGCTCAAGTCTCACTCGAAGTCATCCACTATCGCGACTCACGCCGTTCATCGATTCGAACGGATTCCTCAGAGTCGGTGGTCGACTGAATCACTCATTGCTTTCGTATGACGAAAAGCACCCGTTCATCTTGCCTCGCGAATCATCGTTCTCCACATTGATCATCGATCATCATCATCGGTTGACGCTCCACGGAGGTCCGCAACTCACTCTCGCTACAATCCGACAGCGGTACTGGATCCTGGGAGGAAGAGTACCGATCCGCATGTTCATACATCGTTGCGTTCCTTGTGCGCGTCATCGCGCCACCCTCAGCAGCCAACAGATGGGCCAACTCCCTCAGTCTCGAGTCACGCAATCAAGGCCGTTTCTTCACTCTGGCGTTGACTACGCTGGTCCATTCTCGATTCGAGCCTCTCGCGGAAGAGGAGCGAAATCATGCAAGGGATATATCGTTATCTTCATCTGCTTCACGACCTCGGCTGTGCATCTCGAGCTAGTTTCGGACTACACGACGGAGGCATTCATCGCGGCGTACAAACGCTTCACATCTCGACGAGGAATTTGTGCCTCAATCGCAAGCGATTGTGGAATGAATCTCGTCGGCGCAGACTCAGAACTTCGCCGTCTTCTCGCTGCATCGTCAAAGGAGTTCTCAGAAATCGCAAACATCCTCGCATCACACGGAACCCAGTGGCGGTTCAATCCCCCTTCCGCGCCTCATTTCGGTGGAAAATGGGAAGCCGGAGTGAAATCAGTCAAATTTCACCTCAAACGAGTCATCGGAGAAGCTACTCAAACGTTCGAGCAATTCGCGACGTTCCTCACGCAAGTAGAAGCCACGCTTAATTCTCGACCTCTTTGCGCTATCTCGGACGATCCACGGGATCCAAGTGCCTTGACTCCAGGACACTTTCTCGTCGGCTCAGCATTGAACACAATTCCTGAGCCGACACTCATCGAGGTGCCAGCTCAACGGCTATCGCATTGGCAACACTCGCGTCAAATGCTGGAGCATTTTTGGAAACGGTGGAGTACGGAGTATCTTCAGTCCTTCCAAAACCTCTCGAAATGGCAGACTCATCACGGGAACATCAAAATCGGATCCATCGTTCTCGTAAAAAACGAAAATCTACCTCCATCTGTGTGGCCCCTCGCGAGAGTGATCGAAGTGCATCCGGGAACCGACGGTCTCGTTCGCGTTGTGACCGTTAAAACGAAATCCTCTGTGTTAAAACGTCCTATCGTGAAATTGTGTGTGCTTCCAGTGTCCTCTTAAGACAATTATTGACTCTAAGAATAAATAACGCACGGCGGGCGGCATAATCTAATTTCGCGATCGTTACCGATAGCGAAGCGGGCGGTATGTTTCGGCAAGGTATCGAATAGTTAAATGTGTGTCTCGCGACACTCAAAATCGTCCTCGTACATTTACGCACACTCGCGTGCAATGTTTACTTGCCGTCTCTGCGTCAAATCTCGCCGCTTGCCCGTGTCGCGACTCAAAACCCATCAGCTGTATCTCATGTATTGTCTACTATCTCGAAATCATGTATGTGTATAATCTATGTGTTCTTTCGCTCTGTAAAATCTTCACTCTCTGTAACGTTCTCTTGCGATACGGTTTGTATCGCCTCATCAAAACCAACAAAAATCTAGTTTATCGGCATTCATTATCTCTCTCCATCTCAACATCACTTTCGTTTCATTCACACTTGTTCTCATCACGAATTCGCGGATCCCACGTCGATGATCCATCTCTTTTTGCCATCTCTCTAAACAATATGCAAAACACAAAAATAAAAAATGATTTCCGGCACTCAACCGCGAATTGTTGCTAAACGCACGGACAGAATTTGGCGCAAACTTTAGGGGATAATATGGACACCTGTTTTTGCCGGAATCCACAGCTAAATTTTGGGTAGGCGAAAATCGTCATTTTGGGCTCTTGAACAGCTAATTTGACTGGACTAATGGCGTCAATAGTGCGTGTGGTAGTGTCTTATGTTCTTTAATATAAATTCCGCACGACTTTACTGTATTTTCGATGTCTTGATCAATATTAGGCGTACAATCGCGCCAAAGCCTTGATCTTCGCAATCCCTAGGTGCGGTTCATGAAGGTCAGCTAATAGCTGGTCCCGTAACGATTCTGGTATAATTACCCTACATCCCCAGAACAAACAATTCCCTTCTATTGCGATTTTGTTCTTTTTAGCAAAACATTTTTGTTTCCCGCTGGACAAATCTTTGTTGTTGCTTGACCATCCTAAGATGCAAAATTTTACAATTCTGCTCAAGACTTCGTCGCGTTTTGTTTCAAGGACTACCTCCTGCCAATCTATGATATTCATCTTTTCATTGACATGATAAACCGGTGTTACGCCCCGACGTACCGCCTTGGCGTAACTTTTTCAAAATTCCATTTCATTTAATTTCTTTAATTTCTTCAATGCACAGATATTATTTCATCAAAATCTCGTATTCTAATAACGGCGAGTTCCACCCCTCCCGGTAAAAGTCACGTAGAGACCAACAATGATCCCTAGTATAAGGTTCAACTTTCTTCTATTTAACTGGTACCAAGAACTGAGATAGGAGGACTGCTAAATTAGCATCAGTAGCGCTCAGCCTGGGAATATCCCTCTTTTTGAGTTAAAACTATAATCAATAACTAGGATAAACCACTACCTTTGGAACCACCAAATTAAAATAGATTACTTATTAGGATGTATGAATGAATGTGTGAACATTGCATGTAAATATCTTTTGTTCATATTTTCAATGTGTCACCGACGAGATTGAGAATCGTCGGAACACCGTCGAAGAGCGTGAAGTAACGCTGACCATGTTAATTTGGGCACCAGGAGGTCGCCCTCGCACCTCATTGGCTAATTACCGTTGTAACTTATTACAACTGCAGCTCCTTGGACCCTCGGGCCCAAGAAGCCGCGTCTTTCGTCTGTCAAGTCGCGAGGTGCGTGAACGTCAACCCGTATTAGCTCTTCTTGAGCAATAGTAGCGTTCGGAAAATCTTAGTTGTGACCGGCCTAAAGTCTCGCGCTAATTCGTCAAATCGAGCATTCAGTTATTCTGTTAGCTGCAAAAGACTCACTATCTTCTACGTTTCCATCTTTTCTGTGCTTTACTAAATCTCATCAATTCGAGAATAGACATTTTTATGCCATTCCATTTTCCGTAATTAAATTGAGTTCGGCCCTGATTCAACCGAATCAGGTAATTTTAAGTGATAATAATAATAACTACATTAGCGTTTTAATAAATAATCATTGGAATCATTTTAACATACATCAAAATCAGAAAATTGACACTTTCAAGCTTGCGGTATCATAATAAGGTATCATTCTAAATCTACAAAGACTAAGTGACCGACGTTCAACATCGTTCGATTGATCAATTCTTCCGAACTTGAGGCGAGGCCCTGGTCCAGAATTCTACTGACGCAGACCGACACGATCCGACGGCTCTCAATCTCGTCGACCGATTCACCTAAAGCTAAGTCAATCCGAGTGTTAATCTTCGAAATTGAACGAATTCTTGTTTCACCTTTATAATCAAAATTTACTTCAGTAATATTCATCAAAAAGCAAGTCCAGAATTGGTGGCTAGCTTCACTACCCCCAATTAAATCATACTTATTGTTTCCAAGAATTAACCAACAAGACTTAACAATAGGATATATAATTGATTTAAGGTAATCTAAAAAGAGAGATACAATACAATAATCACGACCAGCTAGTTATAACCATCTTTCAGAGTAGATGTTCCTGGTACCATATAATAATATCCTATAGAATAGAATAACACACGATTTGTATAAACTCGAACACTTTATAAATTGTTACTTTCGGCTCTTATGTCATTATCACCATTGATTGTTACCAGATATTTCAATCACCAAATCGGAACAGAATATACTTCATCTTTTACCAGTTAAATCATATTAAACCATTTATTTTGAACGACCTTTTTCCCATTTTCATTATTATAAAATTGCCTCAACAATTTAAACAAACCTCACAGACCTGTACAGGACTATAGCAACACGATCCTACAAATTACCGGCTTATGGAAAGGTAGGTCTTTTCTTAGTTTTAATAATTATTCATTGTCGTTACGTGAGAGCTTGATTATTCAATTAATCATTAACTACCACCGCTCAGTACACCCTCACCCCCACGTAACACCGGTGTGAACTCTGCGCCGAAAATATTTTTTTCATCATCAACCGGTAAACGCGACAACGCATCGCAGTTTCCATTGCACTCCGATTTAATGTACTCGATCTTGTACCGAAACCCTGACAAAAAATATGCCTACTTTTGCAAACGGCTCGCAGCTGTAAGCGGTATACTTTTTGTTGGACCGAATATGTGCTCTAACGGCTTGTGATCCGTACGTAATATTGTTTCTCGGCCGTAATCGAAATCATAAAACTTCATCAACCCGAATACAATCGCGCTCGCCTCCTTATCTATAATTGCTCTGTTCATTTCCTTTTCCGATATTTTCTTTGATGCGTACGAGATCGGTTTTTCCGTACCATCTTTATACCTGTGCGATCAAATCGCCGACAGCCCGTACATTGACGCATCACAAGCCAAAACCAATTCTTCGTCTCGATCGTAATGGGCTAGTACCCTTGGTGAGATTAACTCCTTTTTTACCCAGCAAAAAGCCTCCTCACATTCTTTGGTCCATACAAAATTTTTTCTGTGCGCACCGTCAAAGAGTGGCTTCAATTTTTCAGATCTGTCCATCAAAAATCTCGTGTAAAAATTAATTAGTACAAGAAATGAGGCAAGCTGTTTGCTGTTTGTTGGCCTTGGTGCTTCGACCATTGCTTTTACCTTTGATCTCGCCTTGTGTAGGACGGCCGCATCACTCACATAACCTAAGACTTCAATACGCTCTTTCATAAAATCACATTTTCCTCTATTCAATCTCAGCCCGCGTTCCTCTAATTGTTTACATACTTTACGTAAATTTTCAAGGTGTTCTTTATCCGTGCGGCCGGTTACAAAAATGTTGCCTAGGTAAGCAATGGTGTTTGGAATACCCTGCAAACACTCATCTATTATTTGCTGAAATTCGCCTGGGGCCGGCGCCGTGCTCTCTGTCATTTTCGTGTACCGGAATGAACCGACGTGAGTCGTAATCGTTAATAATTCTTGTGATTTTTCGTCAACCGGAATCTGCATGTAGGCGTGCGGTAGGTCAAGTTGCGAAAAAGATGACCCTTTTTGTAATACTTGGAAAATATCGTCAATACGTGGAAACGGTTGTTTGGTCACGTGCAAGTCCGGGTTTACCGTTATTTTGAAATCACCGGAAATTCTTACTTCGCCATTACTTTTTAGCACGGGGACTATTGGCGTGGCCCACTCGCTCGATTCCACTTTTTTTAAATGACCTAACTTTTCTAAACTTTCGATCTCGTTCTCTACTTTAATTTTGAACGCGTATGGCACGTGTCTTGCCCGCAACGCGACTGGTTTCGTATTTTCTTTTACATGTAACTTAATTTCGCGTTTATTATACAAGCCAGGCGTGCCTCCGAACAAAACATTAAATTCCGATACCATTTTTTCTCTTACATCGTTCACATTCAGGTTTAACATTTTATTGGTATCGCTCAATGCAGCAATGTCTGACAAATTAGGCCATACACCCAACTCTGCCAGCCACTGTCTACCAATCAGTAATGGGCCATTCCCTTCAAGCAATAGGCAATGTTTTCGTCTGATTATTTAAGTTTACTTTCAAATTCTTTAGTTGCCCAATCGGCGTCATCGCGTTTTGTACGTAACCGTATAAATTTGTGCAACATTTACCAATTTCCAAATTTCTGAAATTTTCATTTTTGAACCCTTCTGACATTACTGAATAGTACGTACCTGAGTCTACCTCCGTTGATACTGTTTTACCATTTAGTTCGACCTTGATGTACAGTGGATCCGACTTTATATTATTTACGAAATTACACGCGTTTTCGTCATCTTTCGCCCGTAGTGAGTAAAAATCGTAGATGTGGTCGTGCGTTGAACTGCTGCTGCCTTCCCCCTCGTCCTTCGATTCTTGCAAAAATCTCTTGCTGGCTCTCTTTTTTTTAAAACAGGTACTCTCCAGATGCCCCTTTAGGTGGCAGAAACTGCATGTCACTCCGTCTCGGTGTTTGCATGTCCGAGAAATGTAGCCCGGCTTGCCACAGCAGAAACAGCTCCTCTCAGTGCTCGTACCTGGATTGTTGGGTTTTTTGTATCAACTTTGGGGTTGCCCTTTGTCAGTTTTTTCTGTATGACTCATACCAAATACCTCCTCTCTTTGATTTTTGGTCGCCAAAGTTTTCACTACTCCCGCAGCATTTTTCGTTGCACTTTCTCGAGCCGTTGCTTCTTTGAGCGCTTTGTCGAAGGTGAGATCCGTCAATTTGAATAACTCGACCCTCGTCGACTCGTCGTGTATGCTACACACTAATTGGTCACGGAGAGCTACCTTCAAGTCCGAAAAATTACAATTCAGTGATAATTTTCGTAGTCGTGCTGCAAATTCAGCGACTGATTCGTTGGTACCTTGTTTGGCACTGTTAAACGTGCATCTCTCCATTACCTCCGATGGCTTAGGGTTGAGGTGTACTGTCATTATTTTTACTATGTCGACGAATTTTTTCCTAGCTGGCTTTTCAGGCGCACACAAACTTCTAATGAGTATGTACGCCTCTTCATCAAAATGTGTCAGTAACGTGGCCACTTGCATTTCATCATCGTCAAGTTTTTTTACGACAAAATAAAGCTCCATTCTCTCTATAAATGCTTCCCAGTCATCTGTCTTCAAATGGAAAAGTAATTTCGTATTTTCCGTCATCATGTTCACATCGTTCGTGTTCACCTCGTTGTTATTATCCACTACGTGCCTGGTTCTTGCCTTGTATACTTCAGACTGCTTTGCCCGTGTCAAAATTCGCTCTGTTATTGTTCCTTCCTCATTCTCTGCACGTACTAGATCGACCAGTTGCTTTCGCAGTATATCCCGGCTCGTATTCTCATCTACTTCGAAACCTCTTTTCTTTAGCTCGGAAATAATATCCCGTTTCAATAATTGATGTGCTTCGCTAAGCGTCAATTGCTCCTTAGAATCAAAGTATTCGTTCTCGGAGTCCGACTCGGACATTGGCGTACCTCACACTTTCGCAACTTATCGCCCCGGGCTTATCACCACGTTCTCAAATCACTTTATATTAAACCACGCACGAATGATTTCTTGCGCACGTACACTGTATGTATGTATAGGCGTTTGTAATAACTCTCCCGTTCACGCACTATTTCAAATTATTAAATCGCGCATGAATTACTTCTCGCGCCTGTACAAAATGTATGTAAGCGTTAGTCATGTGCCCAAATCCTCGTCGCCAATTGCTATGTACGCTGGGGCCGTGGGTATAGGGCATAATAATAACACAGTGATACACTAAAGCTAATATTATATATTTGGGTATATCACAGGTATGTCCAAGATTACGCGTACACTGAGAGTGATCGCCGTAGGCTCACGACTTGCGACGGAAAGCCGCCTTACACATACATACTCACACCGCTTCACACACATATACTCACTCCCACTCATAACACGCATACACCACACTTATAATAGCGAATTGACAAGTTCCGTGGAAGGGCCCATCTTGGGTACTATTGCTTGCGCTCAAACTCTACCTACAGCTTCTGTCTTTCGGTTAGAATAGTTTGGCTTTGCGTGCTTCAACTTTCCGTTACTGCTTCCCTTCGCCGCAAGACTAGGATCAACCGCGTGTTAAATTAAGATGGCGGAGGTGCCCGTTGGCGCGTGGCTGTACGATATGATGAACGATGAGCTCGAATTGGCGTTGGCGACTGCAAGGGTGAATTCTACCGCTAAGTTACTGGTGCGCCGCGGCCGATACGTGCGACACCTCTTACGTGAGCGCGGGGATCGGACGGTCACATGGAAACCAGAGGACGAGGATGTCTTCGCCGAGTTGGCCGAATTAGCGACGATTGCGGAACCGGTGAGGGAACAGCCCCGAAGGGCTAGCGATTCGCTGCTGTTAGAGCCCGAGAACATCATCATCGCTACCCGGCTGACCACGGCAGCAACAACGAGCACGGTGGTGTGCGTGGCAGTCGCATGGGCGGTTATTACCACCTCGGCAGTGTACGGTAGCGTCCCGCAGCCGACCGCGTACCAAGTGCCAACACAGATACCCTTTCACTCGGTCCCGTTTTCAGTGGCAAGCAGATCCCAGGGAAACTGGGGAGAGGCCGCCCGAATCCTAGGGCAGCGGCACGGGCTCGAGCAGCTCATGGTAGACTCTACGCGATTGGTGGCGGGGACATCAGCTCTACGGTTTGAATTCCGGTCGCTACTGGTCGATCCCGCGTTGATTCCCTGCGACATGGCGACCGTTAGTCTGCCGGCCTGGACCCGGGATCCAGGCATGGAATCGCGGACCCGGGCAACGGTTCGCGACATCCCGAGAGCCTTGAGAGGATGGAACCTCAAGTTTTCCGGAATTAGCGAGCCGAGCATCGAGGATTTCTTGACGCGGTTGGACAAGTGGCGGGATTATCGGAGTTGAGCGAAAAAGAGGTATTAAGCTCGCTCACGATGATCTTCTCGGGCGTAACCTTAGAATGGTTGCGATGTGAAAAGGACAGTTGGGTCACGTACAATGAGTTCCGCGCGGGGCGTTACGATTATGGTTCGGTGACGGGACGGCAGGAAATCGCGTGGAAGATCAGGCTAGGTCGCGGACTCAGGGACCGGCAGAATCGGTAACTGAGTACCTAGCATGCGTTCGCGGGTTGCTGAGGCAGATGCCGCGCTCATATACAATGGAGCAACAACTCGATTTGGCTTTCAAGAACTTGCGACCCGAGATTCGCGAAGTCCTCCAGAGAAGGGAAATCTGGAACTGGGAGAATTAACCTATCTCGCCACCGAGCGGGAAAGGAACCTCGCGCTGTCTCGCGAGTACTGCCCTCTACCCGCGCCGAAGGAGTCGTTCATTAGCGAGTTAGCGTGCCGAACGAAAACCGCGGCGAATCGAGGCGAGGCAGGGTTAGCCGCGATCACCGAACTAGGGGCCGAGCAGACCGTGGCGCAGACCACCGAGAAGCTGCTAGCGGACCAGGTCAAGGGGCTTGAAGAAGAGTTAATGAAGGCAGCGGCGGTTTGCCCAGAAAGGCAAGGCAAGCGGCACGCAGCAAAGTGGCGGGAACCCGGCTCAGACGAGACCGGCCTCGCCGAAGCAACCTGCGCGGGGAGTGAGGAGAGGTACGGCCCCCTCAACTGAGCAGCCAGCAATGCGCATACTCCGAGCCGTGCAGTATCGTGGCGACAAGGTCTGGGACAAGCGCCTATGTCTAAATTGCCATCTCCCCGGGCACCGGTTTAATAGCTGTCCAGACCCTTTGCGGATATTTTGTTACCATTGCGGATATGACGACGTATATTCGACAGATTGTCCGCGGTGTTCGGGAAAGCAGGACGGGCAGCCTCGTTAAGTGTCGACGCGGCGCCCCGAGCGGAAGGCACCACTGCATTGCGTGGCGTCCAGGAGGAGATCGCGACGTGCTTTCCGATGCAGACCATGAAGCTAGGCAAATCCTGGTTTTTGTGGGTATGTATCGGGGAGCATGGATCAGCGCGTTGTTGGATAACGGCTCATCGCGAACATTTCTCAGTACAGTCGGAAACAGGATCGCGCTAGAATACGGACGGCAGGTTAAATCACCCCGCTGCTCGAGTGTAATATTAGCGAACGGATCAGTAGAGCTAATAACCGGAGAGGTAGAGCTTCCGATAACTTTGCTGGGAATCGCGCATGAGTTCTCCCTACAGATTATTCCCACCTTAGTTGGAGATTGCGTTCTCGGCATGGAATTTGTGCGAAAGTTCGGCCTCGTGATTGACGGTGCACGCGAATTATGGAGG
This sequence comes from Neodiprion lecontei, assembly GCF_021901455.1. NCBI lineage: Eukaryota > Metazoa > Arthropoda > Insecta > Hymenoptera > Diprionidae > Neodiprion > Neodiprion lecontei. The sequence continues at coordinate 14,503,579 of NC_060260.1, forward strand.
ATAGCGGATATCCCGGAATACGAGGGGAGATTTGACGGGAGTCGGCCGATCCAGATTAACGAGGTGTCAGTTTGTAACGGTATCGTAGAGTTAGTGGATAGTGAGAATCAGGAATTGCGAGATTTCTCGGCGAAAGAATTACCAAAGGTCTCAGGGGAATTGGGCTTCATCCATCTCGCGGAGCACGCAATAGACGTGCAGGGAAGCGCGGCGATAAAGCAGCGGTACTATCTCGTGTCTCCGAAAGTGCAAGAGGCAATTAACAAGGAGGTGGATCGTATGCTCGCGGATGGAGTAATCGAACCATCCCAAAGTTCATGGTCGACACTGATAGTGATGGTCAAGAAGCCAAATGGAAAATATCGTTTCTGCTTGGATTTTAGGGAAGTGAATAACGTTTCGAAAAAGGACGTGTACCCGATCCCGTTTATGAACGGCATTCTTGACAAATTGCGGTCAGCCAAATACATTTCGGCTATAGATGTGAGTCAAGCGTACCACCAGATTCCCTTGACCCGCGAAAGTCGCGAAATCACGGCGTTTACGGTCCCAGGTCACGGATTATTTCAGTTCGTGCGAATGCCATACGGGCTTACCGGAACTCCGGCAACATTTCAGAGGTTAATTGATAAATTAATTACTCCCGAAATGGAACCGCATGCCTTCGCGTATCTCGATGACATCATTGTAGTGACCACCGACTTCCGTTCACATTTAAAATGGCTATCTCGCGTTCGGTATCTGGGGTTCAAGGTGAACCGGGACGGTTTACAGATCGAGGCGGACAAGTTCGAGCCGATCCTTTAGTATCCCGCACCGAAAAATCTACGGCAATTGAGACGATTTTTGGGTATGGCTTCGTGGTATCGGAAATTCATCCCCGAGTTTGCGAGTGTGGCGGAACCCCTCACACGGTTGTTGAAGAGAAATTAGAAATAGGAATAGAGTGGCGAACAGGAAGCGGCGTTCAAGCACATCAAAGCCGCGTTGACGTCGGCTCCGATTTTAGCGTGTCCTGACTTTGAGCACGAGTTTATCGTGCAGACTGTCGCGAGTAGTTTGGGTATTGGCGCCGTCTTGGCACAAACCATTGGAGGAACTGAGCGTGTGATCGTGTACGCGAGTCGGACCATGTCAGACGCAGAACGAAAGTATTCCACAACCGAACAGGAATGCCTCGCAGTGATTTGGGCCGTCAAGAAATTTAGGGCATACTTGAAAGGTTATCACTTCACAGTGATAACCGACCACACGAGTCTCAAATGGTTGCGGGAATTGCGAAACCAGACGGGTAGGTTAGCTAGGTGGGCGCTCAATTTGCTTGAATACAATTGCGAGATTGAACATCGGAAAGGGGGCGATGCACCATGTGCCAGATGCATTATGGCGAATGCATGAAGGCGAAGAAGAAGGGACTAAGCAACTGGCCGCCCTCGGCGCCGCCGGAGGCGATAGGCCAGGGACCGAGCGTGAGGCCGCCTGAGAAGTCGTTGTCGATCCATGGTATCAGCATCGCGTCCGAGACGTCGTGGACTACCCGCATAAGTTTCGTACGCGGTCGGTGGTCGAGGGGCGTCTATATCACCTGCGGGCGGATCCCTTGATCGAACCGATACTAGCGGACTTGGCGTCGTGGAAATTAGTGCTCCCAAAGGAGAAACGGTCGCGATTCTTTACCGAGGTCCACGAAGACCCACAGGCGGGACATCTGGGCGTTGAAAAGACCTACGTACGAGCGAAAGCCAACTACTATTGGCCCGACATATATCGCGATACCGTTTTGATGGTGAGGGCTTGCGAGCGTTGCCAGGAGTGCAAGGTGCAACAGGTGCCACTGGCGGGCCTTATGGGTCGACGGGTCGTCGACACGCCCTGGGCCGTGGTTGCTGCTGACGTCATGGGTCCGTTTCCAAGAAGTCGTGCTGGTTTTGAATATCTCTTGTTTTTCGAAGATTAATTTACCCGGTGGGTGGAAGTAGCGCCATTGCGAAAATCTGACGCTAAAACATTCTCGCGGCATTGGACAACCTCATGCTTTCACAATGGGATACCCCGGTATTGCTACTAACGGATAACGGAACGGAGTTGGCGAATAGGGACGTCGACGAGCTGTGCGCCGCCTACCATATTACCCACGCGAAAGTACCACCGTACCACGGGCAAGCTAACCCCGTGGAAAGGGTGAATCGCGTATGAAAGACCATGATCGTATCCTACATTGAGGCAGATCATAGGGACTGGGATGTACACCTCCACAAATTTCGATTTACGTGCAATACCGCAGTACATGGCTCGCTGAGAGTCAGTCCAGCGTTCCTTAACTTAGAGCGCGAGCCCAAACCACGGATGTAGTTTTGACGGTTGGTGGAAGGTCCCGCGGAAATTCCCGTTCTCCGTCCCGAAGTATGGGGGAAAATAAAGAGCGAAACTAGGCAAATTGCGTGATTGAGTAACGAAGCATCTCGAAGAGGCCCACGATCGACAGGCGCGATACTATAACCGAGGTCACCGGGATGTTCGATTCGAAGTAGGGGATCTGGTATGGAAGCGAAATCGAGTCTTGTCGTCAGCCGCCCAACAAGTAGCCGCGAAACTGGCTCCTAAGTTCGCAGGACCGTGTTGCGTTACGGGGGTAATCTCCCCGGTCGTGTATGAAATAGAGAATAACGAAGGAAAGGGTTTCGGAATACACCATGTAAAGGATCTGAAGCCGTACGTGAAGTCTGAGGAAGCGTCAGGTGGCGCCGGGAGGGGGGGAATCGTGAGAGAGGGGAGTTTGTCGCCCTAAGATAACGAGGGCGGCGTGAATTATTCAAAAATGAATTGCCCAACAGATGCGGATGCGGACGTACTGCGATCTTTTCGCGACGTAGCGCGACTCGCGATGCAACCCGGGCCGGGTGCCGTCACAACCCCCTTACTGCCAGCCCGAGGACCGTGGCCCCTGGGAGCACCACAAACGGAGTGGAGGAGGTGGCTGGCCCCGAACTCGTGCTTTAAATGTGGGAAGCGGGGGCATAGCTATCCGCAGTGTTACCGCCCCCTTGGAGCGGTTCTGCTAACAATGCGGGTGGCCGGGGCACACAAAATTCACGTGCTCCGAGTGTTGGCGCCGGCCCAACGAACCATTGCAGAACCACACGCGAGCCGCGCGAGCCGTCCGCGAGCGAGGGGAACCCTTGCCGCGACCACCCTAGCTGCCAGTCCCCCAGCTAAGGGACCTACCTCCACGCGCACGGGCCACTTTGGGGCCCGTAATGGATGATGAGCACCTGAGGATCCATTGGAGAGACCTCCAAGCCCTGGTGCGGGCCCTCCCCGAACCCGGTCGAGGGCGCGGAGTTCCGCGTTAAGACCGGACTAAGGTGCGCGACCTTCGCGAGACATTTTTTTTTTTTTGTAGTGTGTTTTCTGTTTTTTTTTGGGTTTGATTATTGTATCTGACTAGCCTTAAGGCAAAAATAAAGAGGTTTCTTTCGTTACTCAAACGTGTAATATAATGGTCTTCCTGGCAAGGGTGATGGTTTTCCAGTATTCTAGGTCAACCCGCGGGTCCAAGCGCTCATGCCGACGCAGTTGCCGTCCAGAAAGAAACCAGGAATGGTGGGGTGAGGGCCGGTTTAGAAAAAGAAAATTTTTTTTTGTTATGCATTCTGTGGAGGGGGGTGGAGTATCCTGAGGTAATGACGTCGGGTATCCTAGGTTGCGGTCACTTCGAGGAGTTCGCTTCGCGGGAATTGGCGCTGGAGCTCTGTCACCCTGGAATCCGTCGGGGGGGGGAGTTGTAACGTGGCGCTTTGAATGCGCGTTCCAAACGCCCCTCCCCCCCCCCCCCCACCCCCGAACCCTAGAGGAAACTTGAAATTAGAGATCCCGCGGATCAGACCGCCAATCATTTCGAAAAAGCGCCAGGACAAAGGCCACGCATCCGATACTCTGAGAGAGGACGATTTCCGGTCTGGCGAATACGATTTTTCAGGATTTTTGTTTATTTTTTCTTTGTTTCGAGTACATGCGACATCATACACGGGATCAGCGGCAAATTCGAAAAGCATTATAGGATCACAGTCGCGACGGGTCGCAAAGAAAGGAGGGCCTCCCACGAGGCTACGGAGAGAACGTCAACGTAGAGCTCTGCCGCGAGGGAACCCAAAGCGGACGAGATTCCCGTTGGTGGCCGGCGAGCCGTAGCCTCCCATCACCACGCTGACGTCACCCAACCTCGCGAAGTCGTCACTACGCCACTATCAAACTACGGGATACCGGAGACTGGACAGCCAATCAGCACCCCGCAACAACGAGAGCCAACGATAGCGATAAGTTAGGCTATAAGAATTTCGGAAAGAGAACACCAATGAGAGCAGAAGAATTTTTCACGACGGATAGCGCCTATGTTCGAGGCATGTTCGAATTGCGTTTCCGATTAGCGAAGCTCGACACTTGAGTCCTGACGACAGTTCGCGACAGTTGTGCATTAGAACAAAAAAATAAGAAAAAAAACAAAACCAATAAAAGTAATTAGAGTGCAAAATGGCGGACGCAGATGTGGGCGCGTTTTTGGTGTGGCTGCAAAGCGGTAAGCGCCACTTATTCTTTGCGAACGCATTTCGAGTGCAATTTAAATCGGCGCACCGGTCAACGGTTGGCCAGTTCCTCTTTGAGTTAGAGTAGCACTCGAAATTTGTTTGCCAATCTCCTTGTTGATGGCCGTAGCCTGAGTTCTCGCGATAACGCGGAGAGTCACAGTTTTTCGTTGAGTCGCTCTTGTTTCAAATTGAGTGCAGCCAAATTCCGCTGCATGGGTTCCAGTTGAGTAAGCTTAGGTAAAAGTCTCACCTTTCGTGTAGGTCGTGTATCATAATGCGTGGACGCACGGATAAACGGGGCGATTTTTGAACTTTTCGGGAATTGCGAGTACGAATTGAGTTCGGATGCGTTTCGATAATAGCCATACGATTACCGGTGTAATTAAGAGTAACAGCTAGAGATCCGACTAGCGCGTCGAATAAGGATTGGCTTTAGTTATTGCTCTTGTGGATAAGCATTGTAGCCTGGCAATTAACGCTTTATTTCGTGGAGGACGATAGCGAATAGCGCATCGAGTACGATTTTGGTCTTTTTTTTTGCCTAGTGGTTTATTGTCAAGTGGCGATTAGCGCTGTAAATAGCAGAGGACGGTCGCGGTTAGCCCGTCAGGTCAAATTCTATTTTTGGGTTTTTGAGTTATTGTTATTATTAAGACAGCGACTAGCGCACATAGGCTTAGAAGCCCTCTAGATTTATTTAAACTTGTCTTTTCTGTTTGTTTCTTTTTTTTTTTTTTTTGTTAAACCTAAGTGTTTAGGATTTCGAATCGCGAAGAGCGACCTTTGAATTATTATTTCTCCTGTTTGTATTTTGAATCGCGACGAGCGACGTGTGAATTATCTTTTCTCTTGTTTTGCATTTTGAATCACAAAGAGCGACTTTTGAATTATTATTTTCCCCGTTTGTATTTTGAGTCGCGAAGAGCGACGTTGGAATTATTATTTTTTTTTTTATTTTGTACTATCGTTGGCTGGAAATATATATTATTTTAATTCTATATTAGCTTAGTAAAATAACGTGTTGGTGTTGAGTATCTCGCACTCTCCCTCTACCCATGACAGCAATCTCTCTTCACGGCAAGATGTCTCATGCGGTGTACCTCAGGGTACTATTTTAGGGCCTCTCCTCTTCTCTATTTTTATTAAGGATATGCCCCTCGCGCTGAATCACTGTAAGCATATGATGTATGCGGATGACTTACAGATATATTTACATTGTTATCCTGATGAGCTTCGTCAGGCTGTGGAGAGAGTTAACGAGGACGTTGCGATGATTCATGACTGGGTGCTGAAGAATATGCTATCACTCAATACCTCTAAAACGAAAGCACTCATAATTAGCAGTGCTCGGTACCGCAGCTCAATTGAATCATCATATGTTCCTCCTATCCGGGTTAAAGATGAAGTTATCCCGTACGTCGTCCAGGCCAAGAATCTGGGTGTTATCATTAACAATACTCTGACTTGGTCGGAACACGTGCTCTTTATCTCGCGGAGAGTGCATAATACTCTTTGGCAATTAAAATCCAATAAAGAACTTCTGCCAACTCGCTTGCGGACCTCATTGGTAAACTCGCTAATTTTACCTCTTTTCGACTACTGTGCATTAGTTTATTGCGATTTAACAGCTGGTCTGGAGCTTAAGCTAAAGCGCGCCCTCAATTCTTGCGTGCGATTCGTATTTGATGTGCACAAATCTGAGCATATCAGCCCATACTACCGTATGCTTGGATGGCTTGATTTGGCTGATAGGCGCAAGTACCTGTTGGGAACTTTTCTGTTTAATACTATGAGTCTCGCGTCACCTAGTTATATCTCTGATGAGTTGGTTTTCTTGTCAGCAATACGTCACCGATTCACTAGAGGTGACCCAAAGGATCTGTTTGTTCCTTTACACCGAACAACTGTATACCAAAGATCGTTTCTTGTATCGGCTTGTGTCTTCTGGAACTCATTGCCTACCTCAATTTGCGAATCATCTTCCGTAAATGTCTTTAGGCTAAAACTTGGGGAATATTTGGCCAGTAATACTGTTTAATTGCTAACTGATACCATCTTCGCCTAATATAATTCAATATGTTGATACTTAATGCATAACTCATACATATATATATATATGATTTGTAGGATTAGCTCTTGGCTGACCAGTTTTGGTAAGGTTCCTCTGATTAGTGTATTCTATTTAATAAGCGCAGATTTAATTTAAATATTTTTTACGGTTTGTTATATGTTTATTTTTTATTTTTATTTTATTTTATTTTACTTTATTTTATTTATATTTGATTTTATTCTATTTTTATTTTAGTTTATTTTATTTTATTTTATTTTTTTGTTTTTCTTTCACCGAGAGCTGTACATGTTGAGTGTGTTACGTGGGGGTGAGGGTGTACTGAGCGGTGGTAGTTAATGATTAATTGAATAATCAAGATCCCACGTAACGACAATGAATAATTATTAAAACTAAGAAAAGACCTACCTTTCGATAGGCCGGTAATTTGTAGGATCGTGTTGCTATAGTCCTGTACAGGTCTGTGAGGTTTGTTTAAATTGTTGAGGCAATTTTATAATAATAAAAATGGGAAGAAGGTCGTTCAAAATAAATGTTTTAATATGATTTAACTAGTAAAAGATGAAGTATATTCTGTTTCGATTTGGTGATTGAAATGTCTGGTAACAATCAATGGTGATAATGGCATAAGAGCCGAAAGTAACAATTTATAAAGTGTTCGAGTTATATAAATCGTGTGTTATTCTATTCTAAAGGATATTATTATTTGGTACCAGGAACATCTACTCTGAACGATAGTTATAACTAGTTGGTCGTGATTATTGTATTGTATCTCTCTTTTTAGATTATCTTAAATCAATTATATATACTATTGTTAAGTCTTATTGGTTAATTCTTGGAGACAATAAGTATGGTTTGATTGGGGGTAGTGAAGCTAGCCACCAATTCTAGACTTGCTTTTGAATGAATATTACTGGGGTAAATTTTGATTATAAAGGTGAAACAAGAATTCGTTCACTTTCGAAGATTAACACTCGGATTGACTTAGCTTTAGGTGAATCGGTCGACGAGATTGAGAGCCGTTGGATCGTGTCGGTCTGCGTCGGTAGAATTCTGGACCAGGGCCTCACCTCAAGTTTGGAAGAGTTGATCAATCGAACGATGTTGAACGTCGGTTACTTAGTCTTTGTAGTTTTAGAATGATATCTTGTTATCGAAAGTTATAGTTGAAAGTATCAATTTTCTGATTTTGATGTATGTTAGAATGATTGCAACGATTTATTTATTAAAAACGATAGTGTAATTATTATTATTATTATCACTTAAAATTACCTGATTCGGTTGAATCAGGGCCGAACTCAATTTCATTATGGAAAATGGAATGGCATAAAAATGTCTATTCGCGAAATGATGAGATTTAGTAAAGCACAGAAAAGATGGAAACGTAGAAGATAGTTAGTCTCTTGCAGCTAACAGAATAACTGAATGCTCGAATTTGACGAATTAGCGCGAGACTTTAGGTCGGTCACAACTAAGATTTTCCAAACGCTACTCTTGCTCGAGAGGGCTAATCCGGGTTGACGTCCACGCACTTCGCGACTTGACAGACGAAAGACGCGGCTTCTTGGGCCCGAGGGTCCAAGGAGCTGCAGTTGTAATTAGCTACAACGGTAATTAGCCAATGAGGTGCGAGGGCGACCTCCTGGTGCCCAAATCCACATGGTCAGCGTTACTTCTCGCTCTTCTACGGTGTTCCGACGATTCTCAATCTCGTCGGTGACACAATGAAGATATGAACAAAAGATATTTACATGCAATGTTCACACATTCATTCATACATTCCAATAAGTAATCTGTTCTAATTTGGTGGTTCTAAAGGTAGTGGTTTATCCTAGTTATTGATTATAGTTTTAACTTAAAAAGAGGGATATTTCCAGGCTGAGCGCTACTGATGCTAATTCAGCAGTCCTCCTATCTCAGTTCTTGGTACCAGTTAAATAGAAGAAAGTTGAACCTTATACTAGGGATCATTGTTGGTCTCTACGTGACTTTTCCCAGGAGGGGTGGAACTCGCCGTTATTAGAATATGAGATTTTGATGAAATGATATTTGTGCATTGAAGAGATTAAAGAAATGAAATGAAATGGAATTTTGGAAAAGGTACGCCAAGGCGGTACGTCAGGGCGTAACAAGTGCATTTGTATTGTCCTTAGGGGGCACATTGCTCCAGGACATTTTTAATAAACGCTTTTCTCTCTCTCTCTACCCAATAATTACTCCTCCCCTCTCCGCGGTACTGAACTACCGAGCATATTTTCACGGTAAAGCGCGTTGACGATTTCGAGGCGTGTTTATCAGGCCAAGCGCCCAACAACATTTCGCAGTAATGTCTTCTGGATCAAGGTTACATCGTGGACGCCGAGTTATTGTGCATGTGGTAAGTTCTCGGTCATTTTCTCCGAGTGGTCGAGGAGTGGGAAAAATCCACGTCACACGTATTTATCGTATCTATCATATCTATTATGGCTACCGTACATCCCTTACAGATATGTACCCGTCTCCGTATACCTGTACATAGTTATAACTCATAATAACATGTGTTCGTACACAACGGCATATGTCATACAGATTGTAACTACACGCTGACCAATATACTGGCGCAATGTCAGTACTCGATTGGCTACCTCCATACCATATCTCAGGATTTGGTTAATTACTCTTTCCGTTTACCGTCTGATTATGAGTTCAAATTGACTTCAAAATAAATGGGAGGTGAAACTTCAATGGTATGGACCTCTGTTTCGAATTTGAACTCAATTCGTACAGCCATTTGACAGATATTGAGGTCCCAAGACCAAGATGAAGAAGAAGATGATAAAGACAGATTTTTCAAATGGTTGGTGTGCCTGAAACCGATCGGCAGATTTAGCTCAGATTTATAACAACATGTTTACTCGTTCAAAGATATGACAAGCTGATTTCGGTAAGTTGAACCAGGTTAATAATCCTCAGCTAGCGCTCGCTGGCCTACGGATAGATACTTGGCAGTGATCCGCTACTGCAGGTCTCGATTTGTATATTCACACTTAGTTCACACGAAACTTTCATAAAATGTTGTTTATTGGATTGTGAATATACACTTTGAGATATTGTGAATGTAGGTGAATAGTCGTTTCAGACACGTGTATGAAATTATTGAATATAATACAGGTAATGCGCTAAACAGAGAAAGACGAAAAAAATATAGGAATTATACATATATCACCTGGTTATGAAACCATTAAACCATATCCTACAAAGAGAGCTTGCCCTGAACAATTTTTATATTCGATCCACGGGGTGAAGTGGGCGAAGCGGTATTTCGTAATATTTACAATTTGAGAATGCTTGATGGTAAAATAACATATCAGTAAACGTTTTATCAACGACGGTGGGTTTCATATCTTCGTCTAGACAGTGGAATAGAAAACGATGAGACTATGGCTGTGTTCAAAAACTAGACAACACTGTTAAAACTCCCTAGGACAGAGGTAGAGTTAGTTACGAACACGGCTTCAAAAACCAGATAAAAATTTGTTGACAGCACTAGGAGCTAATTTCGGAACGCGCCCATTGATGTTGAACAGTCAGTTGACCATGCCGGTATTGTGGCATACATACTTAACGGTTATTTTTTAAATTGTCGATAGCTTATCATTTAATTTTGCTGACATGCCAACTCCGACTAGGCTGGCATTCTCTGGTAGATTATGATTACTCAATTACGGAACTAATAAGACGTTATATCGCACTTTACGTGACCAACTGTATAATTAGCCGTAGCAATTCTGTTGCTGCCTCACTGTTCTTTCTTCTAACATAAATACCATAGTATGATCAATACAAATAAAAATGCAGTTTTCAAAGTTTTCGCTGTGATTTGATGCCTCCCAATTTTCATAAATTTCAAGAATAATTACACGGTAAGCGAATACCTGTATCAATATGCATGAAACTGAAACTGACGGCTAAGGTTAGCGGCCAAACACGCCAATGTTTATCAAAGTAAGACACAGACACCCAACAAGCAAAATGTCGTCGAATCTCATATAAAGGTAAGGTATTAAGACGTAGGCGCAATTCTGTACCACTATAATATATATATTGAAGAAAAGTTCTTTCAGTTCAGCCGCGAACTCATGCCATTAGCGTCAGGTTTTTGTCATGTGCACATACCTTGGTGTTGGATGGTGACTACATTAGGCTGCCCGAGAGTACCAATATTCATAGTCTGGAACTGTGCTGTAAATAGAATAAAAAATAACGAACTAAAGTAAAATATTTTCAATTTATTCAATTCTTTGTGTTTTACAGATAAATTCATTTTCTCGAGACTAAATGAAAAAGGCTCAAAAATTTTCGATATACATTCAGCGTAGTAATGTTGATTTATTTTGGATGAGCATTTCTCTTTTAGTAAGTCGCAATAATCTGAGAGAACCTACCTTGTTGTATTTGATGTACATGAGGTTGTTCTATGACTTGCTGGGTTTGAACTGGGGGTGGTTGTTGTTGAATGTAAGACAGTAGTTCAGATTGCATTGTTTGTATCAAGTTGATCGCTAGTTGCTTTGCATTTTGAAGTGCCACTGGTTTCGAATGTCTGTCGGAAAATTAGAAATTTAGCAATTTTAAACAATAATTGATACTGTGAAATCTTATAAACTAACAGACGGTGATGCGGAAAAGTATAAACAATTCCTTCGTGAATTTATTATAAAAACACGAGGTTGAGAGAAGAATATGCATAAATAGTATATTGTGTTACAAGTGCGGAAAATGAGCAATTTCCGATGAATGTAAACTTAGCAGCGTAAGACGCAGCGGTGAACATGTTAATCACAAGTCAGATATCGCCCAACCACACATGTGATACACACTGTATTCCAACACCTATAAAGGATAGTTTGACGTGAAAAGCACTGAGAGTAGCACTGGCGCCATATTAAATTGAAGTCGAGTAATATGCTTAATATCACAGCGCATGAAATTGGATTATTTGGAAGTGCGCATGCGACAAAGATAGCTTTAGTATGTCAAATATAGCATTTTCAGGGCCCACATGCACCAATGTTGTTTTATCACACTATTTGGAAATGGGACGATCGTATTTTTTCAGTATATGTATATGTTAGAATGAATAAAATATTAGAAAACAAAAGATTTTACATCAAGAACGTATTTTTTCATAATATGTTCCAAGTAGGGCTGTGCGAGTAATAGAATTCTTTGGTTCGGGTTGGGTCGAGAATAATCTATTAGTTTCGAATCAGGTTTTCGAGATTTTCGGGATTCGCAAAAACATCAGAATTCATGAAAATGTTGGAATTTCAAAGAACATCAGATTTGTGGAAATTTTCGGGATTCACCGATCTTCCGATGAAATATGAAATACTTTTTACTGACAATATTGATGTCATTTAGATATACTATATATTATAAGCATTTAGTATTTATTATTTGCCCAATATTATGAAGAGTAGGTAAGTTAAGTTATCCACGTTTCGGGATTCTCGACAATTTTTGGTTTTCCAAAGATTTCAGTTTTCCGGAAAATCTTGGATTTCGCAACCATTCCATGGTCACTAAAATCCGGATCCGATATAAATCGGTCCCAACTCCGAACTTTTTTTTTCGAGATTGCTGGAACACGAACAGCCCGAGTTCCAGGTGACGAAAGAAAGATAAGATTTCACCAATAATGATTGGTGGAACCGGAATAAGGTTGGAAAGCGTAGTTTGGGTGGACTCCTATTATGAGAACAGCGTTTAATGTGATACAACGATTTAATATATAAATGTATATGGAAAGAATGAATGTGGCACGAGTAACGGCCATCATCCAACTACTTGCGCTGGGACTCGTGTGCAGAGGCTCACTGGAGTTAGTAAAGACTTCTGAGTATGCGTTGGCGCACTCAGCAGTACATTAGTACCCAACAATAGTAGATTGTGTGGCAAGGAGGCAAAGTGGGTCTTTTTACGCAGAGCGTAAGTTTGCAATACGAGTCGTAGGCAAGCGCGTGCGCGAGCCGAAGACGAATATTGAAAAAACGCAAGGCGAAAAAAACCTTACCTCCATGCTGCACACGATACTTCATGTAAGAGAAATATGGTTTGCAAGTTTCTTTTTATAGCGGAGAATGAAAAAAAGCTCTTCTGAGTACTGGGAGGTGAAAGTGTACTTTTATGTACTCTGACGTTTTTTTTTTTTTGTACTATTACTAAAACAAAAACTTCACGTATGGAGAGCAGGCACAAAAGACCCGTAAGCCATACTGTGTTAGATAGAAGTGCTTTATGACACTAGTGCAAAAAGCGGACTTTTGACGAGGATACGAAATTGGCTGCACGCAGCGGAGGCAAGTGCTGTCAACTTCACGACTTTCATCAAGAGTCTGCGTCTTCACAGGATTGTCACATACTGCTTTTTATGAAGAGTATTGAAATAATCCCTCTCGTGCTTGTGAAGCGTACAAAAAAGTGACTGGACTGTTAACAAAGTATGCGCAAAAATGACTGGAGTGTTAAATAGCGTATAAAAATTTGACTAATGGGTATAAAAGAGATTATAGTCGATCTACGCATGCGTACCGCATACCCTTCTGCAAAGAGCCACTTCTTACACGCTTCATAGGCATCAGAACCACTAACGTATTACAAATGGTATATTTTGCGAGACTGAGAAATTACATTCCAAAATTTTTGCTAATGATGAATCCCAGAGGTCCGAAACTTGGTTAATTTTCTCATCTCAATTCGAACTTTAAAAGGCTAAGCTAATAGACAAATAAAATTTTTTACTTGGGATCAATAATCTATAAATTGTGGAAAAGCATATATGTGAAAAACAAACTTACAAATGATAACGTTGAAAAGGGTCAAATCACCCGTTTTGCCCCCTTTCTGATTTGGTAGTTGTTACAATCAGAGAAATGAGAGGAGCGTGGGATAAGAAGAATGAATCTGAGCACAAAACAATGCCGGTTATACTTTTATTTTATAGACAATGGTTTGATTCTTTTGTCACGAACGCCGCATATACACATATAACTTGTAACGTGGCATTTTTGATGCCCGTTACAAGGGGCTCCTTGAACCCTGGGCGGAACCAAAATTTAGGAATTTCCTAAATTGAGTCGCGAGGTTTTTGCAAAAGAGCGCCAGGACTAGAGTCACGCATCCGAAACTACGAGAGAGGACATCTTAGCGAATAGCGTAAGATATTTCAGGTTTTTTGTTTTTTCGAGCTACAACGGCATCAGGCAGAAGACGGCAACGAATTGGAAAAAATTGCGGAGTGGCGGACTGGCGACAATTGCGAAGTAAGGATGTCGAGGCTGCGGAGGGGGAGCCAACGCAGATGCCCGCATCGCGGGAATCCAAGGTGGACGCGATTCCCGCCGGTGGCCGGCGCGCCGCAGCCTCTTCCCCTTCACTCCGCCAACAATTGACTAGCGAACTTGCGACGGATCGACTAGCGACAAGGGAGCACCACGCTCACCACCAAGACGTCATGGAGCTGCGCCGAGGACGAGATTGCGATCTAACGTTAAGTTCTGCGCCGCGATGCTACTAAAGGTGCGCATCGAGTTGCACAATCGACGAAATCGATGACGGATCGATTATTGTGTATTCTTGTGGGTATGACGTCACGTGTGGGATGGCGTATCGAGATCCGTGTTGCGGCAGGTCGTAGGTTTTTAAAACCACTCTAGTTCTAGCGGTCGTGATAAGTGGTCACGTTTTGGGGAGTTTCGCGAAGTAATGGAGTCGCCCAAAAATCAGGAGGGGAATGGAATGGGGGTTGCAAGGATGTAGAAGGTAAGCGCTGCTTCTATCCCCGCGATTGAATTTCGAGCATAATTACGAAAAGGCTTGCCGAGTAACGGATAGCCGTTTTGGATTTGCGTTGTAGAAAAGTACTCGAAATTCTTTCGCCGATTCTTTTGCTTGATGACCGTAGCCTGAGTACGCGTGTTAGAGTAAAGTAAATTTTGAGTTCTTGAGAAAGTTAAGTAGAGTCACGGGTTTTAGTTGAGTCTCTCTCATTTTTGAAATTCAGTATAGCCGAATTTTGCTGTACCGGGTCGAGCCACGTTATCGGGTTTTTCAGTGTCACCTCTAGAGTAGGTCGGGAAGTGCCGAATTGGAGTGCTCGGATTAGCGAATAAAGTTTTCGAGGATTTTGAGAAGGTTTGATTTCGGATGCGTTGCGATAGCGTATAGTTTAGGTTACGTTTAGTTGCGCTTGGGCTTAGTTCCGTACCCGTTTAGTTAGGATGATGTTAATTGAGTTGTGTTACCTTGAGATTGTGTGTACTTGATGTTACATTTAGTGGCGCTTGCGCTTAGTTAAGTTGCCGTTTGTTTAAGATATTGTTTAGTCGAGTTAAGGTGATGTATAGTCGGAATTTCCGTTGCGTTGAGCAGCGGTTGAGACGAGAAGTTCGAGTATTGGGTTTTGGTTGCTTCTGACATATAGTGGCGTTTAAGGATCTGTTTAGTTGAAATAAGCTTTAGGTTAAGTTATTTTGTCACGTTTAAATTTAAGGCAGCTCGCGGTAGCGGCGAAGCTCCGAGTCGGGTGAGATCTCGGGTGAGATTGAGAACGCCGTCTGTTCGGTAGCCCGACGGCGCACCGTCGAGAAAGTAGTTTTAGTTTCGATTTCGAGCAATTATCGCTGTGGAGAAGAAATGGCGAATTTGCAAATTGAGAATAGCGTATGAAGATTACTGATTATTCCGATCAACGGTCAGCCAGAGTATTTTTCTTGGAAATATTCCACTTTGGTCTATACGTCTGGTAATTTGAGTTCCAAAACGAAACCACTTTCGAATTCCTGTCGGTGAAGATTTCTTACATAAAATCTTAAGCGCCGTCTCCATGATGATTATTAATTTTCAAGCACTTTTCAGAATCCTTGTTTGTTTCTTCTTCTTTCAATCGCACATACTTGACAAAGCTATAGTTGCAAGACTTGCTTCAGAAGGACTGCTCTACGCTGGCACGGTCTCTTTTGTGAGCAAGCAACAACAGCCTGACTCACACATTGTCGAAAATTCACGGACAACCGTATCCGATATTCTTCGATGAAAATTTCTAGATATTTGACGAACGAAAGATAGAACTGTGGTAGTGAGCTAATCGCTAAAAACTCGAGTGGATAGCGTTCTCTATGAGCGTTAGAGGGGATAGTTTACTTTGCCTGTGGTGTTGAGTTCAAGTGGCTTAAACATAGGAAGATGCTCATCGAAAAGTGGTGCCGCGAAAAAATCAGTTGCTCTCAATCCAGCGAGGAGTGCAGGTGGGTGACAAAAAATCAGTGCAGTTGAAAAGTTCTTTAGTTTTATCATACAACTTGTAGATTATACTTTTATGGTTCAAACAATTGTCTAATTTGTCTGTGTGTGTTTTCCGTTTTTTTATCAGCAGAACACCAACTTTACGTACCAACTTTAAAACACAGAAACATCGTAATGGCGGAACAATTAAACGAAAGTAAGATTGATTATTTTTTGAAAAAACTATATATGTATGTATCAGATCACATAACTCGGAAAATGATTTTTTTCAGCTTGCATGGCTCGTTTGTTCGATAACACCGATCCAACAATTTTTGACATCGTACGGATTGCTGGATCGGTTGTTCCGCTACGGATCCGCTGGGCGGATCGAGAACGCGACATTCACCAGCGGTTCTATACCACTACTGTCTGCCGTAGGGTCTTGTATTGGAGTGGGCCACAGGGTGTGTATTGCATAAGCTGCGCGCGGGAGGAGGGTCTCGATGATAGAGCATCGTTTACGAAACACGAAAGAATACCGTTCTCTCGCATCGAGAGTCTACCGTCCTGCGTGCGATGTCGTCGTGTCCAAGGAGAGTTGCATACGCATCGATGTGGCCTCTGCAGACATCTTCTGGAATTGTACTGTCAGAAGGAAAAGATAGTTTACTATCCAAAAGATGTCTTAAGCAACTCGCCTACATGAGAGCATGTAAATAAACAATTTGTAAATTTTCATAATTCTACGTTTCTCAAATTTATTAGAAAGTACATCAAATATGTGTTTGCTTTGTTTCAGATCTTTTTAAGACTCAACCAACGGCAGACAGTGGTGGTCTATTACCCAGACGATGTCTTACGTAACTCGCGTCCATGAGAGCATGTAAATATACAATTTGTCAATTTTCATAATTCTAGGTTTCTTAAATTTTTTAGAAATTACATTAAATATGTGTTTTCTTTGGCAGAGACCTGTCGATTCAAAACGCTGAAATAATTTCCAAATTTGACACTAGACTAAGAGCGTTGGAATATGAACGAGAAAAAGCAAGCACTGGTGACGGAACTGCATAAGCCTGCACGCCGGAATTACCCGCGTCGACGTGTAGACGTGTGCGGCATCGACGAGATCTGGCAGGCGGATCTTGTTGATATGACGTCATACGCTGGACAAAACAAAGGCTACAAGTACATGCCCACAGCATTGATATCTTTTCAAAGTATGCGTGAGCTATACCGATAAATATCAAGTCTGGAGATGAACCCAACGGCGGACAGTGGTGGTCTATTACCCAGACGATGTCTTACGTAACTCGCGTCCATGAGAGCATGTAAATATGCAATTTGTATACTTTCATAATTTTAGGTTTCTGAAATTTTTTTAGAAAGTAAATTGAATATGTCTTTTCTTTGTTTCAGATCTCTTTAATGATCAACTAACGACAGACAGTTTAATAGTGGTAGTATTAGTAGTAGTGTATCATCCAGTAATATACGAATAATGTCACACTGGTGTGATAAACAGGGTTTTTTGAAAAAAATTTCACCATGAAACGCGTGTCGCTGCGTGATGCTTCAACAGTTAACGTAAAAAGTTTAGAAAATTCTGAGTGAAAAAGTTGAAGTCGTTGATTTGATGGATTTCGGTTGACCATCGTTGCAGAAATTGAACAAAATGTCAGATACCAATTCAAACTGTGCGCATCGTGCTATATTACGTCCAAAAGCGCTGAACAGATAGCCGATATCTTTAAACAATTGCGAGGTAAAGTGATTAAGAAGGAGTGTTTGGATTATTAACTTTAAAAACGATTCATGTAAATTAGGTTTGAGGATTTATAAAACGTATGGTTAGGTTTTGACAATACACACAACAGTTGGATAAACGAATTGGACATGTGACATTTAAATAAATGAATGTTTTGTAAAAACGTATGTGCCTCTTTATTTTATCCCCGACACATAACAAGTATGCATCTTGATTTTTTAGGCAATCAACAGACATATGCATCGTTGTACAATTTTTTACACTTCGGAGCGTTCTTATTCACTATCCTACATAATAATATTTTATACATCATGGTACAGTTATAAATTAAGTCCTAAATAGATTACGATACGGTAATTACAAAACTAAGGTGCAGGCTTGTAACCCCACGGAAGCGTGTCGGTTGTGTTTTGAAACACGATCCGCTTGTCGTCATTCCAGCTCAGTGCTACTTTCTGCTGTTCTACGGTGTATACCTCGTGCTTTCGACTTAATATCAACTGCTGATTTGTGGACAAATTTTCACGTTTCAACGCACATTCCAAATAATCGTGGAAAGTTAATTTTCTCAACGCTGATCCTTTGACACCTTTGGCACGTTTATTGTCTTTCTCATCTCCCAAGACCCGGAATGCGTACAATTTAGCTCTTAATCCTACAAATTCCAGCATTATTTTCCCGTTATTTTCGTCTTTCATCAAGCTGAGAACTTTTTTGTTCAATAGAGGCATTCCGCAATCGTTGTCAAGCGGATAATCAGACGTATCGAATTTATGCAAGTCCTCCTTCATATGTTCGTATATGTCGGGGACGGTAAAGTTGTAAATCAAACTGTCGGTATCCGTATACATTAATTTTGCTTGGTTGCCGAATTTCCGTTTAATATTATTGTAATGAAAATCGTAGATGTATGTTTTAGACAGATCCATGATGGAGAAACCTGCATACAATGGGTTATTCAACTTGACTTTCGTCTTACTCATTTTGACGATAATCATCTCTTTGTCGAAAACGGTGCAGCTGTGAAAATTAGGTTTGGCTATGGTAGCTCTAGCACCGTATCTTCCATCCCATTTCGTGATCAGCCTGACATCTCTATACTTCCTAACATTTTCCATTGTTTTGCCAAAAACTACGTTGTTCATCAGTTTGTAAAAAATTTTTTCGAATTCGTTGTGAGATTTTTTCCGCAAATTGGTATTCGAATCTATGTATTTTTTGAACCACGGGGTTTGTCTAAATTTGAGAACTCTGTGAATTTTGAGTAATTTGAAGCCTAATTGTAAGCATTGTTTCAAAACGCTATAGTGAACAACGTAGTTTTTCTTGGAAAATAGCGTGGGCGTCAATTTCGGTTGCTTACTATTCGAGATCGGAGGTATATAGTGCTCCGGACACAGTGGTGAATCCTTATGAATTTCATGCAGTTCCTCAGGATATTCCAAATCCACCTCCAGCATGTAACCAAACTCCGCATCGTCCAAGATGGTAAGAACGTCGCATTGTCCGAAGTCTGATACCCATTCGAAGGAACTGTATAGCAGAGCAAAGCTCATAGCAGCACCGTGCAAATTATTAACGTCAAAGTACATGAGATAAGATTCTTCGACCTCAGGATCGAATTCCTCTCCCATATATCTATTGTTGGCCTTTGCGTATCTGTTCGAACACTGCGACACACCACCTCGAATACCTTTTTCGATAAACATAACCACATCTATGTTGGTGAGAAGCTTGAGCTCGATGTCGGTACACTTTAACATCGCATCAAACGACAGACCGGGCGCGGTGTAATAATGTAACGGATCCAGGTTGTACGTTGTCCAACAGCTCTGTCGAAAGTTTTGAAAAACGTCGGCTAGTAAAAACACGTCCGTCTGTGAATACAAGTCCGAATACTCTCCCAAAGTTTGAACGTTAAAGGTTTGCCAAACTTTACATGCATGTGCATAGTCGTCGTCTGATATATCCCGAACATTTGATTTTGAGTAAAATTGTTGTTTGGATGGTAGCCGTCTGTCCTCCAATGCTGAAACCGCGGACATAAAAGAAAAAGAAAAACGATATTGGTTGCTCAAAATTGTCGCCAAAGTTCAAATCATCGATATGCTGGATTTTGACTGTCCGTCGCTTCAAACCTTGCAAAAAAGTTCAGCGGTGTCTCTAAGATGCGACGTGCATACAATACCCAACGCAATCTGTGCAGTACAAAACGTTCTGATACTTTAAAATTGGCTACAAAATCATCATACTGTTCGGATGGCGAGGGTGTACGATTTGTGTTACTGCGCAGAAGCGTCTACAAGAACGGTCCCGCATTCCTGGCGAATATATTATCCTGGTTATGATACTGTTGAATAGAATTATTGTATTATCGTTGTGAAGTAATTGTCAACTGTACCCTAAAAATTGTACTCGAAAAAACTGTTTTTTAAAGAATATTCATGAAATAATTTTACACCTTCACCTTCACCTTAGCTCTTGAGAGAGAATTTTTTTCAATACAAAGCTTATGTAAGATTCAACCTTGCTCTCCATCCTTGACCGAGATGTACTCAAATCGAGTTATGTTTTGCATTCCTAGAGCGATAGTAACCCAACACCGCAGAGCCTTGGCTGTGAATGTATACTACCGCAGCTATCGGTAGACCTTGCACTCTGGCCTTGACTGAACCCGTCCAAAATTCTTCGTAGAGTTCACATGACAGATACTTGCCAAGCAGAATGTCACGTTGATGATAACGTATTGACATCCGAGTTGGTACAAAAAAATTCTCACAACCATTAATTTTGGAATGTCACATGGTTGGTATCGTGGGTAAAAAATGTAGAGCGGTTGATGTTACACATTAGCAGTCCTATCGTGGGAAAAGAATGTGGGACGGTAACCCGCATCCAGGTCGGTAAAGAGGTTTACGCCCCCGACGCACCTCTACCATCGGCGGGCGAGCATGACATTGAGACTTTGACCTTTGGTTGGTAATATTGTCGGTAAAGCAGTGCGATTTTGACCGTCGACCGATACAGCGTCGGTAAGACAGCACGTTTTTGACCTCAAGTCAGTACGGCAGACTGTGACGTCATCGCGGAGGGTTTGAGTCTTAGGGGGATGTCGGTGAGTGTCGGTAACAAAAATCTGTAAGTAGAACTCTCCTTGTAAGGCTACTCCGGTCGATTTTCAGCGCGGTGCCGTTGCGTGATCCTATCTTTCTCTTGGGCGATTGCAATTGGGCCAGTAAGTTACGTGAGAAAGGTGAACAGATAAGATGGGCTGCAGTCCATCGTCTTCCTAGTTGACATATACTGAATTATTGATCCGTTGAGCGAGATGTAGAGGGGGGTTCCCGGTGGCTGCCTCGCGCTACGCGTGAGAGTGGAAGGTGTATCCCGCACGGTACTGCGGTATCGATGCGGAAATAGATCTTACCGGTAGATAATGAAATTGGGCGGAATGATGATCTTACTTAATATTGCGCTTTCGATATTACAGGGGTAGAAAGACGCTGCCTGCTCGTTGCTATGCTGGTATTCCCCACGCAGTCCATTTCTCCGGTTTCGCAACTCGGTACTCGCCCTACGACACCATCGCGCCGAGGACGTCCTAATGGCGGTAAATACCACACGGGCCTTTCATCCAAAACTCGCCAGTTTGACATGGCCCATCTCCTGCTACTCGGGTCTGGTGTACACGCTGCGATCCGTCGATCAGACATGTGCATGGGACAATCATACTCTTGCTTGATGGCTGACGGCGAAATACGTTGTAGGGTTGATTTAGCTCCTGGCTGATAAGTGGCATCGACGGTTCGTGTATCAGTCGGTGACGCATCCAAACGGCTGTAGCGGTAATCTGGGTGGTTCGGATCCTGGCCAATAAGTCTCGTCATTGGAGGTCTGTATTGGCACCTTGCGCTTGGCACCTAACATAACCCTGTCCTCAATCCTTGCAGGCATCCATCTGGGGTAGGGTTGTGATAGTCTGTCTTCTGGCTGTTAATCGTCGGTACAAACGGGTACAAACAATTTCTCGATTGTACAAACAGGTGCAATCGATATAATCGTCGGTACAAACAAGTACAAACGATGCTTTTTACAATAGCATTAACGCAAAATATTTAGCTTAACATGAATTGCGGACCAATTTTTCTTCCCCTTATATTTTTTCCCCCATTAAGGTACAAACGAAATTTAAGGTGGTACAGTCAAGTATACACCGAGTACAATCGATTAAAATATAAAAAAATGCCTTCCTGTTTAGTGGGATGCCAACTTCACATAGGTACCTGACTTAATCTTTCACGTCCTGCTCACATTCCTTGCCTAAGAACATGGAAGCCAGATTTTTGTCTGGATTCGAATAAAATATCTATATTGTGTTTGTAGAAATTGATTGAATTGTTCGTTTGTATTTTGTTCAAATACCAATTTAATGCCCATTTTCTTTTTAAAGACTACACATAATCACGCATTGTCATTATATTTACCTGACGTTTTGAATTATTAACAGTTCAATTTCAACTGAGTATGGGATATGATGTGCTTAATTTTTTCACGGTTTTCCAGTAAATCTTTGAATGAGCTTGTTGACCGATTTTTGAACATACGTTAACGAATATTCGGATATTTTTATTCCTTTAAGAGTATATACAAGTCCACTGCTGAAGAAGTGGGTGAACTTTAGGAACTTATATCTCGACGACCAATCATACAATTCGATTGGAGTTTGTTTTATTCTGCCTAATTATTTCGTGCGAAGGTTTAACGAAAAATAATATAATTCAATTTGCTGCAGTGGTTTCACAATTTTTATTATTATCGGTTTTAAGGTGACGGAAAATATAGTTTGCGAGCTCCATATTGAAAATCTACGATGTGAAAGAATTTTTTGATTTCTCATCATCGTTTGTGGTTCTAGTTACTATTCTTGTTGTTGTTTCGTTTTTCATTATTTGTATTCTTGTCATAGTTATTACTACTTCTTGTCGCTGTTTCTTATTATTGTTGTAGGTTCTTGTTATTACTCTTATTCTTCACTACGGTCTCTTTCATTATTATTGGTCATCGTTAGGGATATATACGAGTTGACGGATAAAAAAGAGGGTGAATTTCGGAATCTTACATCTGAGATGTAACATCTCGACAACCAATTATTCAATTCTGATAGTTTTTTTTTTTATTCAAAAGTGTGTGGGTTGAGCGTCATTTGTATATTTTTTTAATTACAATCAATTAATAGGAAGGATTGTTAATGACAATAAAGTCAACCATTGCGCTGTGCGACATGTTTTGTGTTGCCCACGTTTCCAAGTTGTCAGTTGAACTGAATCAAAAAATGCAAATGTATTCTCCAAATTCAACAAATATTGTTCGTTGCCACGTTCCCACTTTTTAAAAAATTATCACATTTTTTTCCAAGCCGTACTGCCACCTCGGAATCGTATGAACCGCAAAACATGTCACCGAGCGAAATGGTTGACGTTATTGTCAATAGTAATGCTTCTCATCGATTAATTCTAATAAAAAAAAGGAAAAAAAAACGTCGATGAAGCCCGATGTACATACTTTTTTTATAAAACGAATCCCAATCGAATTAAATAATTGGTTGTCAAGATACAAATTCGTAAACTTCATCTATTTTTTCTGCTGTCAACTGGTACATACTTAATAGCGATCTAAAGTCAGTGTCGATGCGTTTCACGTAGGTACCGTAATTCGATTTTTCAATAACGGCACGACACGCTTGAATATGCCAATCCACCTAATAGCGCGTGAAAAATAAAATATAAGATACAAATTATAAAGTTTCTCATACTAATTCGACTCTGACTATTTGATGACCGAAAACAAATCAAATCTGGGGTGGTCAGGAGGGAGTAGCTCAAAAATCAAATTATACATACCCTGTCAGCTCTTAACCCTCCGCCGGCTATCCCTTTTTTTGACTACACCAACGGCTATCCATGACGATATCGTTATCGGCTATATTTAACCCACTTGGGAGTACCCAAAAATTCCCAAAAAATTCAGGGAACCAGGTTTGGGTCTCATCTCAATATTCTAGCAGTTTTCATTCCAAAATGTTTGACCCGTTAGCGAATAGAAATTTATAAACAATGCAAAATGGGTAAATTCGACCATTTCACTAAAAAATCAATATCTTGAACCCAAGTTTCTATTACGAAAGAATGTTCTAGGGGTTTATTCTTGATACTATGGTCTTTCAAAAAAACCTACTCTCATTGGGCTCGGTTCCAAAAAACCTACTTATTTCACCACCTGAAATTAGGCTACTGCGAAAGGAGAAATTTCGCATAAAATTGAAGTACTCATGAAAACACAATGTTTTTATCACAAAAATATGTAATTTATTAGTGAAAAAATGAATGTTAACATGTTATATGACAGTTCAGACTCGCTTTGCTCGTGCGAACAACCTCGGGCAAGGTAAAAAAACAGTTCCCACAATAGTGTCATAATATACTATTTAGGTAAACTTGATAAATAGGATCCGAAACTTCGATTTTTAATGAGAAAATGTGGATTTTATACGTACCTCAAAAGTCGAAAAAACTGACGCCGCCGGCTATCCGGTGACGAATTCGTTCACTTTCAAACTTCGAACGGTCGTAACTTTGCAAGGTCCTGACGCATCCTAACGTGTTTGCGCGTGTGAGCGTATACCACCGTGAAGTTTTTTTAAGTGCCGGTCCCAAGCCGCATCCACTTCCCCTTCCCGAAATACCAGGACGTGCCAAAGTCAGATATGACAATATCGACATGGATAGCCGGCGGAGGGTTAAATCGCTGAACATTTTGCCGTAAGAAATAATTGGCTGCGATGAATTTTAAGGGTATTTCTTTGATGATCGAAATCAAATCGGAGCAGGGGGTGGTCAGGGGGGAATAGCTCAAAAATCAAATTATGCATATCTTGTCAGCTCTCAAATCGCTGAACATTTTGCCGTAAAAAAGAATTCACTGCGATGAATTTTAAGGGTAGTTTTCTGATGATGAAAAATGAATCGGAGCGGGGGATGGTCAGGGGGGAATAGTTCAGAAATCAAAATATGCATATCCGGTCAGCTCTTAAGTCGCTGAACATTTTGCTGTAAGAAAGAATTTGTTGCGATGAATTTTAAGGGTGGTTTTTTTTTCGTTTTTTTTTCCATTAAAGGTAGAATATCAACAATTGTCATTTTTGATATTCAAAAGCTCTTTTTACACGTAACATACCAGTACGCATGATTTGGAATTTTTTTTTTTATCACTTATCGTGAATGGGCGTGGATACATCCATATGAGGTATTCCACACTATTTCACCTAATCGGTGAAGGTCACCGACGCCGATCTTGGTGTCAATTTTTTTCTCAAATTGTCTATCGAAAAAAAAGAACACGTGTTTGGCCGTTTTTCGATTAGGCCACCTGTGTCGATTTTATGAATCTTCCGATTTTTCAACTTTTTCGAAACAGACTTTTTTCAACTGGCTCTATCTTCAAGAGCTTTCATTTTTTTCAAAAAATGATACAAGTATAAAATGTGTCAATAAGTCCGAGCTTTCTGAAAAAAATGTTTGAAAATTTTTCCAACCACACAATTCGACAATTTTTTGAAAAAAAAAAAATCAAAATGGTTTGAATTGCGACACCTTCGATTTTCTTAAAACTTTTTACTTGCATTCCACCAGTTACAATCAAGTTTTCCTCCAAAGGAAATTATGGACTTCCGATTCGTTCGGGAGTTACACCATCATAAGTGCCGAAAAATTGGAAATATCTTACGGAAACCAATCGTAACTTCGATCAGATAAGTTTTCATATTATAAAAATACATGTTTGCTGAAAAAAAAAACTTTTCGAAATATCCCAAACAATATAAATGAAAACGAGATCACAATTTTTCTTTTCTATGCCAAATATATTTTCAGGTAGAAAATTTCTAAATATGGGTGTTTTTTTTTGTTTTGCTTCCTCATAAAGGAAGCTTTGTTTCCATGAAATTTTTTTTTTTTGAGATTTTATGTGTTCAAAATGTCTTGAAACGTCGAAAGAACACATTTTTTTTAAAATTACCGTAAGTATGTGTGTGTGTGTGTGTGTGTGTGTGTGTGTGTGTGTGTGTGTGTGTGTGTGTGTCACAAAAATGGTTGTACGCTCTCTAACTTTCGTAAATTTCAAGCTATGGTTATAATTTTTTTTGCACAAATTGGGTAGCGTACGAGGTCGATTGGTATTGAATTTGACAGGAATCCCTTTAGGTGTTGGGATTTGACAAAATTTTGAAAAATCGAGTTAATCGCTCTAAATTACGTAAATTTGAAGCTATCGAGCTGAATTTATTTACACAAATAGATTAGAGGACAAGGATGATTGAGATTGAATTTCGCAAGAATCCCTAAAGGGATTCTTGAGGTATTCAAGAATCATTAAAAAACACTAAGATTGATTTCCGTTAATTTTTTTGATTTTTCGGCACTTATGATGGTATAACTCCCGAACGAATCGGAAGTCCATAATTTCCTTTGGAGGAAAACTTGATTGTAACTGGTCGAATACAAGTAAAAAGTTTCAGGAAAGTCGAAGGTGTCGCAATCCAAAAAATTTTAGACTTGTGTGGTTGGAAAAATTTTCAAAAATTTTTTTCAGAAAGCTCGGACTTATTGACACATTTTATACTTGTATCATTTTTTGAAAAGAATGAAAGCTCTTGAAGATAGAGCCAGTTAAAAAAAGTCTGTTTCGAAAAAGTTGAAAAGTCGGAAAATTCATAAAATCGACACAGGTGGCCTAAACGAAAAACGGCCAAACACATGTTCTTTTTTTCCAATAGGCGAATTGAGAAAAAAATTGATACCAACATCGGCATCGGTGACCTTCACCGATTAGGTGAAACGGTGTTGAATACCTCATATGGTTTGTTTTTACGACATTGTTTTCAACGTATATCAGGAGCTCCTAATTAGCTCTTAATTCTCACGTGCTTAAAATAATTTTTAAAAAATTTTTGCACTCCGGGGGGGCTACCTCTCCCATAAGCTGCCTCCCCCCCTTCAACCCAATTTTCAAAATTGATTTTCTCGTAACAGAAATGAGCCCAAAAATCGTGGTTTGTGGCATAATAGAGCTCATAAATAGCTCTTTAATCTATGACTTTTCCAAATTTTTCCGAGCAAGTGAGGGGGCTAGCTTTACGGACGCGGACGTACCTGCAATACGCAAGCTACATCAAAGAATTTTTTTTGAATGATATACGTGTCCAATAAAGATTGAGACTAAGTTCAAGGCTTCCTTAATTAAAAGGCAAGGCTGAATATTAAAATATACGTTGAAAGAGGTCGATATTTTGGTGTAAATTTTTTTTTTTTTCTTGCTAGATGAATAAGGGGTACATATACGTGCAGCAGCATATTCGATGACAATGTCGGTCGATTGACGTAGAAAATACAGAATAATCGAAGACGAAAAATTAGTGTTTAAAAGACAAGATGTAGAAGCTTGTTTCGGGTAAGTTGGTGATTGTTGACGACGGAGTGATGATGTTTTGATGAAACTGTGCCGGTAACGGTATCGGTGAATTGGAGGTGGTCTCGCAGCTTCGATTTGAAGTGTCTTGGGCCTTATCGTAGCGAGCTGAGCTCAGGTTTCTACCGGCGGTTGCAGCCACAGAAGAATATCCGTATGATGGTCCGGATATCGGGAAAATAACCATCACGGACTCGGCTTGTTCAAGTAGGGGCATAGGGGTCTTCATGTTTCCAAATATGGATTGGCACATTGTGTATTTTGAATCTCAGAGAACGTCATACAGGTGCTCAGTTTACACGTTCGACAATTAAAAGGTTGCACTTGAAGTTCCTCTTTGCTGAGAGTAGTTCACTTATAAGAATGATTTATACCGCGATGACATTGGATGTGTAATGCTGGTGATTTCAAACTTTGAACACAATTGTAGATTTGCAATTTAGGCAGTTTTATTTGCGTTTGTGGATGGTATCTCAGTTCACTTTGTAGGGGATCGTTACATGTTCAGTAGATGAATTGTGCCGATTATTCTGAGAGTTGAACACTTTAGGTAGAATTTCAAAACACTGTGAGCGATACAGGTTTCTTCTTTTTTTCACTCGCGAGGGAAGTACTTTTGCTACAAGATGCTTGTGGGATGGTGATTTATAAAGTTGGATGTTTCTAAGAGAAACTCCACTTGTCACTTCGCAAGGGTTGTTCGATAAGCGATCCGCTGCCACGAATTTTGTACAGGGTGGGTGATTCGAGATCTTGTACCGATTTAAAAAAAAGATCCATCAATCATTTCGCGAGGCGAGTACGACGAGCGAATCCGCTGCCACCAATTGGTTACGGGGTTGTGATTACGACGAGCGGCTATCGATGACCGCATCCACACCCAGCCGTGTTATTACGACCTATTTCAAGTTCGTAACCCATCGACTGTGCGCACGTATGAACGATAAGAAGATATGAAAGGAACTTGCATTCATGAGTTGAATATTTTATTATATAATTGATTTATTGTCAAGGATATAGAGAATACAATGAGACGATATGGAGGAGCAACAAGGGAAAAGAGGTGAATTTAGATGTTGGCCGAACGGAAGATGACTCGAGGGTGTGTCTTGGAACGAGCGGAATGAAGCGTTGGCGAATGCAGAAAGCAGAGTGCATGATCAAGGTTCTGTGAAGAAGAGGAGATAGACAGAACGAAGAATGAGTTGTGAGTGAGAAGAGGGACTAAGGACGTAACATGTTTTTCGAATTTTAGCGGCTGCTTTTTTAATTTTTATGTTTTTTCAAAAAAAATTTTTATTCAGCTGATAGAACATCCCAAGAAGAGAGTGGCACTTTGAACTTTCCGAAAACTGTAACCGTTCGCTCGGAATCGTGGCGATAAGGAAGCATAGTGAGACGCGTGGTTTTCTTTATCTCCCCATACCTCCCTTAAATATTTAAATTTTCGGTACTGTAACTATTGAATTTAATAGTCAAAATTCCGATAAGAACATTGTAAAAAAGAAAATGTATTTATGTTGTTTCACTTAACTTCACTTATCTTTACAAATGCCATTTGAATTTTATCGCATTTCCTGCCTATTTTCGGTACCTAGTCCCCTTAAATTATCCGACTGTGATGGTGGTTGCTTAATGCTTTAATTATCTTTAATAAATTACTTTGCTTGTATGTGTTATGTCCGCCAGACCTCAGATTCTTTTCCCATACTGTTACAGCTACCTTATACACTACATCCACTTCTCATCGTGACTTCGCTGCTTCTCCTACGCTCTACTCCTAAAATGAAACTAGCCAGTCCATTGCATCCTTCTTCCCATATTTTCACCCTTGAATCATCTTTCATTAGCGTGTTCCTCCTCGACATCTTCTCATAGTACTTTCCATATCTTTTACAATAAATCGATTATATACTCAAACAACCAGCTCCTCAATACAAATTCATCTCATTTCTTCTTACACCTCGTACGTGCGTACAGTCGACGGGTTGCGAACCCAAAAAGGCCGTAGTAACATCACGGCTGGGTGTGGATGCGGTCATCAATAGCCGCTCACCGTGATCACAATCATCCACCCCGTAACATAAGACTGACAAGGAAACTGCCTGATGTGTCCCCTTCCGATGTCGTCCATTTAAGGATATGTTATTCTTCATCGAAATCTAAGCGATACTTATTTTTTTTATAGGTGGACAAACGGTTTGAAGGGGTGAAATCAACCCCCAAAGTTTGGCATCCTCGGTGGTTGTTTCATAGTTTCACATACTTCCAGTTGAGATATCTTAATAAAACTAATTGGAGAATAATTTCTGTAGCGAATAACGAAAAATGCATTTTGTCCGGTTACGACGGAGTTGAATTCAAATATTATAGGGGTTGAAAGTTGGGAAATTTTTACAACTAAAAAACTATTGTTCGGATTGCAATAGAATTAATTGCATTTGAAACAGCAGAAAAAAGTAGGGGATACGTGTTTTTCGAAA
Organism: Neodiprion lecontei; assembly: GCF_021901455.1. Classification (NCBI taxonomy): domain Eukaryota; kingdom Metazoa; phylum Arthropoda; class Insecta; order Hymenoptera; family Diprionidae; genus Neodiprion; species Neodiprion lecontei. Next base: position 14,533,273 of record NC_060260.1, read on the forward strand.
TAACGCCATTTAGGGAATGAGCTACCCTTACACACGTGCAGCCGAATTCCCATGAGAATCGTACTATTTTGCTTCAATATGTCTTATTTAACATTACTCTTTCTAAGCAACAATTTAGGAGCTCTTTCATTTCAATAAATTTCGGTCACATTTATAACAAAAATCCACCCCCACAAATGGCCGAATGGTTTCTGGCAGTTTCTTTTACGATAGTGAAATCTTCGGGAGCACCATATCTTAGTAGTTTGTGATGTTACTGGAATCGATTCTAAGCGGATGTTACGTCCGGCGTATTGCTTGGGCGTACCTTTTTCGAAATCACAATATAACTAGGACTCTCAATACGTGAAGAGTTTTTCAAAATTCCCTTGCAACGCTGTAATGAAAGCTACAGCCATAGATAACATTAAAATATCGTATTGCCTACACCAGCGAGTTCCCCCCCTCCTGGAAAAAGTCACGTTGAGACCAGCAACGATACCTAGTATAAGGTTCAACTTTGTTTCTTATAACTGGTACCAAGAACTGAGACAAGAGACTGCTGAATTAGGATCAGCAGTGCTCAGCCTGGAAATATCTCTTTCTTTAAGTCAAAATTATCATCAATAATTAGGATAAACCACTAACTTTGGAACCACCAAATTAAAATAGATTATCTGTTAAGATGTATGGATGAATGCGTAAGAATTATCTTAAGATACTTTTTGTCAACATCTTACACGCGTAAGCAAAGAGATTGAGAATCGTCGGAACATCGTCGAAGAGCGCGAAGTAACGCTGACCGTGTAGATTTCGGCACCGGGAGGTCACCCTCGCACTTCATTGGCTAATTACCGTTGTAGCTTACTGCAATTGCAGCTGCTTGGACACTCAGGCCCAAGAAGCATTGTCTTTAGTCTGTCAAGTCGCAAAGTGCGTGGACGTCAACCCGGATTAGCCCTCTCGAGCAAGAGTAGCGTTGGAAAATCTCAGTTGTGACCGGCCTAAAGTCTCGCGCTAATTCGTCAAAACCGAGCATTCAGTTTGTTCTGTTAATTGAAAAAGACTCACTGTCTTCTACATTCCAATCTTTACTGTTCTTTACTAAATCTCATCATTTCGCGAATAGACATTTTAATGCCATTCCATTTTCCTTAATTAAATCACGTTCGGCCCTGATTCAAACAGAATCAGGTAATATTAAGTGCTTATAATAATAACCAGCTACGTTATCGTCTTTAATTAATAATCGTTAGAATCATTTTCAAAATATATATACATATACCGTGAGTGAACCAAATTGACTTTTTCAAACAATAGCTTTCGATAGTAGAGTACCGTTCTAAATTCACAAAGACTAAATGCCCGACGTCCATCATCGTTGGGATTCATCGACCCTGCCGATCTCGAGGTGAGGCTCTGTCCCAGAATTCTACGGACACCGATCTACACGACCGACGGCTCTCAATCTCGCCAAATTTTGCATCTAAAGATAAGTTAATTCGAGTAGTCTTCTTCAACATCATTCCAAATTTTGCATCACGTGTTATTTAATAAAAACGAGTGGCAAGCTTTACTAGCCACTGTCGAACGTTCAGTATTGTTTTCTGAGAATATCAATATAAATTTTCTCATAGAGTTCCATAACAAAAGTGAGCAAGATAGAATTGGCGCCTAACTGCAGATAATAACCTTGGCTATTTAGAGAGACACTCTTCTGTCTTCAGCTCCGCCCCCAAATCATATTTTGCAGGCTCAGAGCCAAGTAACGCGTATAATTCTATGGATCGACTGATCCGTAACGTAGAATTGGACAATTAACATAAGTTACATTTTAATCTAAAAAGAGAGATACCATCTTAATAATAACCGACCAAAAGTAGAAGTAATAGTCGTTCAGGATAGATAATTTTAACAAGCATTATGTTTAGTTATATATTATTCATATATTATTAAAATAACTCTACGTTTTGAAAGAAGCGTAAACGGTTGAATTCAACTAGTTCTACCGCCTCTCTGTGTTTGAATATGAATTCATCCGTCGACGCCGTCTATCTTTAAATTCAGACATTTTATGATTATACCTTCTTTGGTTTTTCTTTTATACCATTCATTGATTTCATAATTAATCGTTTGAAGAATATACGTTATCTTCTACCAATCAAAATCATTATTCAACCATTTATTTTGAACGATAACCTATCCCATTGCATGGTGGCGCTGGGGAAGCTCCCGCGTCAGGAGCTGTTGTCTCCGCAGTGGTTCGCGGCATGCAAAAAAACTCTCTTCAATGTAGACTTAAAAAAAAATTCGCAGTGTTTTCGTTAATAGTGTTACAAAGGGTGAAATCACCCGTTTTGTCCCCTTTTGAATGATCTAGTAGTCATCATAGATAAAAAACATTTATAAACCTCTTATGTCTTTAAAAAGAATAAGGTTGCTGCGTCAACCGACATTATTGTAAAAACAGTCAGTCTCTAGACTTTAAAAAGAGAGCTTGTGTCCAAATACATCTATTTTCTTTCTAAATATTCCTTGTTCGTGAGACTTCTTTGGCTCGGCGTTCGCTTAAATCGCACAGAGAACTCTTTGATTCTCTTAGATCTTTCGTAATTTCCCCCCGTTGTAACATTGGTGTCAGAAGTGGGATCTCTTCTGTGCCATTTGAGTGGATTTTGAGTGTAAAGAAGTATACAAAACAATAATGCAACAAATTCCTACGTCGAGAGCATCACGCGCGGAGCGACGAGCTGCCGGACGCGTTTCATCGTGCCAGCGTTCTCCTGAACCAGCGTTTCCTCCCATTTCTCGTCGTTCGGAAGCTGAGGTTCAGCCCCAGCCCCAATTAGCTCTCTTGGCAGAGCTCATCCAGGGAAACCAAGATTTGCTGATGCGTCAGATTCAGCAGCAAGAACAACATCAACAACAGCAACAACAACATCAACAACAGCAACAACAACATCAACAACTGCTACAACAGCAGCAACAAGAACAGCAGAATCTTCTGCACGAACTCCTCTCGCAACAGCGTCAACAACAAGAAATCGTGTCCCAGGCGTTGATCGGGATCCTGCAAGGTGTGCAGAAGCTTCAGGAGCGGCCGCAGGAATTCCCGATACGCCCAGTTCCATCCCCAGGTAGAAGGACTTCTCTTCCTTCAGTCCCGGTCCCGGCAAGGAGGACCTCCATTCATTCAATTCCGGATCAATCAAGGTCTGACGCTATTTATGGGGGAGGCGAAATTCCCCCTGTTGCTAAAAATTTTCCACCTGTTCATGTCTCGCGACAAGCTCAGGTTAGCTCTTTTCCGCGATGCCACGATGTTCCGTCACGTGATATTTCGGAAGTAGTTGAGCCTCCTGTCGCGTCGTCTCATCCTAGCGTAGATATTCAGTCAGAGTTCTTGGCCTTTTTAAAATCGCGCGGAACTGTCAATGTTCTCCCTCCGCAGACTCAGAGCTCGTTCGGACTCAATCAGGTCTCTGTACCTCCCGCGAGTATTGTAGAGTTGCCCTCGAAACAATCGAATTTGAAGCCCGGTTCGTATGACGGTTCGTCTGCTTGGAGTCTATACGAACGTCAGTTTAACATGATTAGTAAGGTTAATGGTTGGAATCCGTCCCAGAAAGCAGCTAATTTGACAGCGTCTTTGTCTGGTCCGGCTTTGGTAGTTCTTGGTTCGCTTTCAGATTCGGATTCTGAAAATTTCGACAGCATTTGTGCGGCTCTTAAACTCCGGTTTGGCGAAGAACATCTTTCCAAACTTTATTTTACTCAGTTCGAAAATAAACGTCAAGGGCCCAAGGAAGATTTAGCCTCTCTCGGAAATGACATCGAACGTCTCGCTCGACATTCTCTTACTGATTGTGCAGAAAAAGCTAGAGATCAGATAGCTCGGGCGAAATTCATTAATGCGATTCGGAATCCGGAGCTTCGGTATCATCTGAGGCTCGCAGCTCCAACTTCTCTACATGAAGCAATTATTAAAGGCTTAGAATTAGAAGCCATAAACGAGGCGGATTTAGATTCGCGTCAACTTCATCGATTGAGCCAAGCTGAACCCTCAGAAAATTCTTCGTCCCGTCCTTCAGTCAATCAGCCTAGCTCAGATTCTCTTCCAGGAAGGGAAAATAGTGGTTTCTCTCGTTACAATAGATCAAACTCCAATCGGCCTGTCTCAGAGTGTCAGTTTTGCGGCATAAGAGGACATATCGCGAAGAATTGTTTTAAACTCGACCGTCAGTTGAAGTCTGCGGAAGATTCGTGGCGCAAAAATGTCTCCAAGAGGGCTCCCTCTAATCCGGTTTGGGCAGCGCAACCTTCTGTTCCTCAGAATTCAAGAAGCTAGCACCGTTGCTCGACCTTTCGTTCGAGAATTCGTCTGTCGTTACGGAGCTCCTCTTGAATTACACACAGATCAGGGTCGAAATTTTGAGTCAAATTTGATGAAGGAGTTCCTTCAAATTTTAGGGATTAGAAAAACTCGTACCACCGCTTTGCATCCGCAGTCTAATGGAATGGTAGAAAGATTGAATAGGACGCTTCTTCGTTATCTTTCTTCTTTCGTTGATCAGGATCAGAAAGATTGGGATGAGTGGATTCCCTTATTTCTTTTATTGTATCGCTTTGCAATTCACGACACTACCGGTTTTTCTCCAGCTATGATGTTGACAGGTCGGGATCTTCGACTTCCGTCAGATTTAGAAAAGGGTGTCAATCCTTCCGTGGCTTCGTCCCAGGTGTATTTTAATTCCCTTTTCCGTCAAAAATTGCACGAGGTTCATGAATTCGCTAGGGAAAGAATTCGTATGGTCTCCGATAAGACTAAGGATCGTTATGATATTAGAGCTAGAAATTTAAAATTTGAGAAGGGAGATTCAGTTTGGTTATTTCAACCTCGTCGGCAACAAGGGCGTTGTCCCAAACTCCAAAGTAATTGGGAAGGTCCTTATTTTATTGTTGACCGGATTAACGACGTTGTTTTTAGAATTAGACGTTCCCCTCGTTCGAAATCTAAAGTCGTTCATCTGGATCGTTTAGCTCCTTATCAGTCAAGAGCATCGTTTCAGTAGCTCTCTGAAGGTTAGAAAGTTCGTTGACAGGTTAAGGTTAGTTCGATGTTGTTCGATTCGAGGAATTTTGATACATCGATTTCTTTGGCTTGAAGAGTGTTTCGGTTCTGCGCTTGAATGAAGTAGTGAGCGTTTGGTCGATCCTCTCTTATTTTTCTAATCCATATGTCAGTTTTTGTGAGTACTTTTCAGGTTACTTGACACAGCCTTTTCCCATCCAATCTTTCCCCGATTCCTGAAGATGACTGGTGGCCTAATTTTGAAGAAGGACGCAGAAATGAATCAGATAAGATCGTTTCTTTTCTTTTGAATACATATTCAATTTATTTTATTCAAGTATTCTCCCAAATTCACTTAGTGAATTTGAATTGTTATACCTTCACTCACATTTGTCCTTTCAAAAACTTTAGGGTGAACTATTTCTAAAGAAGATTAGGATCAGTCACCCCACTATTTCCTTATTTCCGATGAAGAAAAGTCTGTTTTTTATCTTATTTGGTCCTGGAATTGTCGGTTCCCGCTTCGATGTTTTCATCCGAACCTGTTTCGGAGGGATCCTTCATGAAGAAGATTGAATTTCTTTCAGACATCAATCTGGGCCATTGCTGATAACTTTGAATTCATGAAGCCACATAACACTCAATAACACTAACCTTTATAAAACATGGCACATAAATTTTTGAGATTATTTAATGCTCAACTATCTGCTCAAGGTTTTCTGTGGTTTACCTTGAGACTGTGGGCAAATGCCAGATAGTAAAGAAGGGAGTTCTTAAGGGCGTTGCCTAGCTAGAAAGCGCGGGCTACTCCGCTTCCCGCGTTAACCGTGGCGAGAGAGAGGGTAAAGAAACAAGTGAGACGGAGCAACCGAGCTGTCGCCGGAGTGGGGCGGGTGACGCGCTAGCCTCTTCCACCCCTCACGGGCATTCGGTTTCAAATACTTTTAAACAGCCCAGTGTATCGCGCTCGGCACGACGCAGCACCTGATGAATAATAAAAAAAAAAGTAGACTCCTTTCAGATTCCACTTGAAAAATTTACTAGTAATACAGAATTTAATAAGGAACCCGAAACTATTTTTTTTATAATTCGAAAACTTGTCATTAATGAGGTAAAAATCGTCAAACATTTGAATTGTTTATAAAAATTGGGATTTTCAATAATGTTCAACATTGCATTTTTTTTTATGAAAGCTTATTCGTTCACCTTCCGAATACACTGTAAATGATGTCTTTACGTCGAATAGAACCGGATATATGCGAGCTCCTTTTGCATCAAAATTGAATGATTGTCTTGTAACTTTCGAAAACAAACATAATTCGGACGAACACCAAAATGCGTGTCGATTCTTTTTACCTTTATTTCATGTGAAAAAAAGTATGAATAGATTGAAAAAATACGAGGTCATTTTTTGATTGACGTGACGTAGAATTCCTTATACGTATGTTGATATAGATATACATTCTTCATATTTCAACGAAAATTATATTCACCGGCGTCCGTATTTCTAGGCAATGCGATCACGTGACTGGTAATAGTCTAATAGCCGGTATTCATAGTCAGGTTCGATTTGCAGGACTGTCTTGAGGCAGCTCAAAGCATAGCTTGATCGGCTGAGAGCTGTTCCTAATACAGTCTCGAAAATAATACGTAACTATTTACGAATACCGGCCAGACGTCGTCACAGGTCATTTTAAATTGAAAATGCAACGAATAGCTGTGAGCAAATTCATGATATAACAACGAAAATATCATCAATCTCCCAGGTCTCACCACGTGGAGGTCGCTATCAAACAGAGACCCGCCTAACCCGTCCCTACCTCCCAACCATGATCGGGTTTGCACCAAACAAATACAAAATGATAAAAAATAATATAAAATGGTGAAAGTAAAATTGAACTCGTTTAAAATTAATAAACATAATCACAAAATCTGTATGAGAAGGATCTCATAGAAATTAAATTGAAACAGTATAAGTGAAACATGACAGTAATCTTGATAAAGAAAATTGATATAACAAAGCATCGAGCATTGTGTACATTACATGGCTAAATAAATTCTATAGAAAGCGCAAACTATGGAAAGTAGTACGTCACGAGTGCAGGTCACAGATAGTAATGAAAAAATAGGCTATAGAATATTTACATAATATATAGGTATACACGCAGTCTGGTCCGACTGCAGAAAGTATTCCTGGAATGAATAATCAGATATATAATTATAACGATATGACTAGCAAATTTTTAGCACAGTAATACATATAACTAACTAAACATAAATCACAGAAATATTGCACGTAAGCTATATACAAAGCTATTATATTTATGTACATATGTACATATATTTATATTACAGTGTTTTGTCGTCTGTCGGTCGTGAATTTACCGTTTCTTACGCGCGGCCTTATCTGGGCTTCGATGATTTGAGGGGGTTCGCGGATTGAGCGTTGTCGGGCGCGTCTAGAATCTACGATCTCGGGTTACAAACAAAAGTAAAAGAAATCTGCTCATTTATTCTCCATTTTTTCGGTCTAGAATTTATCGTCACGTTTTATTTTATCAAAAATCAATCCCTTTGGCGTCCAAACTATGAAATAGCACCACTTCCTATTCGTAATGTGTAGAAGACCTTGGACCTGATACATGTAATTATGAGAAAGCTCTAACTTGGCTTTTCCACCGATTATTTTCGTCTCAAATATTAATTCTGTATCCCAAAAATCTATCGAGCGAGCGCAGCGAGCGAGCAAAATTCTTAAATGTTCAAGCGAAATCCCACAAAAAGTACTGATATCCCCAAAAAGCACCTCTGGTGCAAAAACCTTTCGCCAAGTATATTAATGTGACAGCCACCCACATAACAGCCACCTACAAAACTGTCATCAAATCAGATGCTGCTGCCAAGTATAATTTATTTAGAAGCTAATGATGATTTTGATATACTATAACTAATATAATGACGAGAAAAAAAAATTGAAATCAAAATTGAAATTGAAAAAAAAAAATAATTTTTATTGAAATAAAAAAAATTGGAGATAGTGGTAAAAGGCGGGCTTTTTTAAAACAAGCACAAGAAAATACAAGTCGAGTTATATCAATGTCGTAATGGCAATATAAACATGGGCCCGCCAAGTACCACGTACTCCAAATTATTTTTTTTTTATCAAATTTTTTTTTTTTTTTTTTTTTTTGAATTTCAATTTTGATTTCAATTTTTTTTTTTTGTCATCATTAGTTATAGTATATCAAAATCATCATTAGTTTCTAAATAAATTATACTTGGCAGTAGTATCTGATTTGATGACAGTTTTGTAGGTGGCTGATTTGTAACTAATGTGTGCATGTATGATTAGCCCAGAATTACGTCAAGTTTATTTCTAAAAACAAAACGCGCGTATTTTAGTGGCCTAATACGTACACGCCGTATTTACTTTGTATGGAAAATTCTGTCAGGTACATTGTAATTTTACCTTGGATACTTAGGTAGTCACAATAAGTGATAAGAATATTCCTTATGATCGACAAAGTGTAAACACTCATGCTAATTGCCGAATATCGATTTCGATCATTTAACCTGAACACGTAACAAATTGATGACATATTTTAGCGACTAATGCAAACCGGGCTAGTACCACACGTCACAATGCATTCTAGTTTATATTTTCGTATGTATAAAAAAACTAGAGAATGAATTTATACTGCTATTATGAACAGCACTCTCGGCTCTTGAAAGTACCTTCTTAAATTAAAGCCCTGCGATTGTTCGTACTCAACTGATTGAATCTCGAAGTCAGAGAGGGTGCACCATCAATCATATAAATAATTCGATTTACCTCATTTTTTCCTGAAATTTAGCCAAAATCTTTATGACGGGTCGTTTCTTCTTCTTCAAAGACACATTCCCTCTCTTCTTAGCCATCGCGGGAATAAATACTGATTCGAAATAATAAAAAACACTGTAGAAAAACACAAGCAAAAATAAAAGCGCGGAACACTATCCACGTGCCGAGCGACGAGGATTCGAAGGAGGGGAATTGTAGTGGGGGGTGTTGAGTCTACTCTCCTCGCCTATAATTCGCATGGTCGCCGGCCAACGCAGTCGTGGCGCTAGCAGCCGCCCGCCTTTTGCGCGAAAAATTTGTTGTTTTATGCTTCGTGATTTTCCTTCTCATTTCCTCATTTTTGAAGATACTTAGGTTCTTAGGGAGTCATTTTGAAGATAAAGAATAGATCTGTGTCGCCTTTTTCGCCGAATTGCGAAAAAAAATTCACTGTCCGCTGTGTTTCACTTCAAACATAACGTACTTTCAAGTACGTTTTACGCAAATCTGAAAGCGAAATCGAAAATTCGGCAAAAAAGGCGACACAGATCTATTCTTTACCTTCAAAACGACCCCCTAAGAACCTAATTATCTTCAAAAATGAGGAAATGAGAAGGAAAATCGTGAGTCTCTGTTTGCGCGCGCTCTTCGAGGCATAGGCAACGCCCTTAAATTTTTAGAGCCACAGCTCCAACTCACCTTCGAGCACTGACTGCTAGATCACATTTTTTTGTAATTGTTTATCTCTTCCGAGTCGGGTCGACTCTTTTCCTCGAGGGGGAGTAATGTTACAAAGGGTGAAATCACCCGTTTTGTCCCCTTTTGAATGATCTAGTAGTCATCATAGATAAAAAACATTTATAAACCTCTTATGTCTTTAAAAAGAATAAGGTTGCTGCGTCAACCGACATTATTGTAAAAACAGTCAGTCTCTAGACTTTAAAAAGAGAGCTTGTGTCCAAATACATCTATTTTCTTTCTAAATATTCCTTGTTCGTGAGACTTCTTTGGCTCGGCGTTCGCTTAAATCGCACAGAGAACTCTTTGATTCTCTTAGATCTTTCGTAATTTCCCCCCGTTGTAACAATAGTATGATATTTTAAAGTGAAGTACGTAGGGATTTGGAAAAAAATTGATTTTTAAAAAATAGGCACGCTTTTGAAATTAAAGAATGATTTTTGAGCAAAATTTCTCGTCGAAACAGGCTATAACTTTTATTATTATTGAGATATCGAAAAATCCTATGTAGTTCATGAGATAATCTATTCTCATTGATACAGTAAAAATTTGAAGTCGATCGGATAAAAATTGCTCGAGTTGTGCTGCGTGCCGCACTCAAAAAAGTGGTTTCGAGAAAAACGCGTTCAAAGTTTTAGGTTTGTGAATTTGTCCCACTCCGGAGGCAAAAAAATCGTTGATATTGCAACTGATATCGCGGTATTAGTGTTCAATGATGGCCTGAGAAGCCTCATGAAAGTTCTGGAGACGTTGGGGATAATCATCGGCCCAAAGTGTTTCAACTTTAGCGTTGAAACCGACGCAGCGCGGAGCGCTGCACCACTCCGCAAAATATTCAATATCTACGAAAATAATTGTAATTTCGACCTGGGTTCAACGGCATCTTAATCTTAAAAGTATTTAAAATTTTTTTAAATGGTTTTCAAAAAATCGATTTTTTGAAACCATCACAGTGGTGTTGTCCCTTAAGGAAAGGGGTTATTTGTATAAGAGAGAAGGGTTCGTCTCTAAATTTCTTTATTGTTACGATGTATTAAGTGCCGAAGTTCTCTGTACACAAACGCTCTCGCTCCAGCGCGATCGTTTATACAGTCAGAAACCCCCCCCTCCCCTGCCATCGCCGAGCGCGGAACGGGGAGGGTTGCGCACGCGACTGATAATGCTCGACAATCTGAGAATCTTCATTTCAGTATAGACTAAATTTGTACTTATTTATTTGTCATTTATTACTTATATTATTTAGCGCTACGGTAAATAGCCACAATGTGATATTTTCGGATCAAGGTTCCGCAGTATCGAATAAATATCTTCATTCGATGCGTCATCACGATTCTGAATTTTACTTCGAATCTCACAGAGAAGAAACCCTCCTCTGACTGTAGTAATTTCAATTCTCTGTTTCTCTCCCTCCCTCTCTCTCGTCCCCATGCTCGCGACGCCAAAATTGACCCCAGGTTACCACACGGTTTACCTGTGCACGAGTGAATGATCCAACAAATCTCGGAAGCAACTTCCGCGAGGGATCTAACGCACACCCAGGGCTATTCCAAAGGACGCCCTGGGCCGTATGGCTTATCGGTTTAGAGGACTCATATCTCCCCGTACCTTTCGATATTTCTAGCCGACGAGAGAGAGGTTCGTATTCTTTGCAGTTAAACATTATTCCTGCGCAACCTTTTACAAATTTTCATTCAAAATGAAAAACTACATCATCCGAAGCTTATCGCAGTTATAAACGTCTTCTCTGAATAAAACAATTTTAAAATTCTCACCGAAGAGCATTTCATTCGGAAAGGCAAACAAATTCTGGACAAGACCTTCTGCGCGCAACAGATTTCCTGCCATGCCGCGATCGGAATTTATTGATTGTTTGTTTTGTGAGAATCAGGTCGTGACGATCAATCAGTTCGCAGTAGTGTATATATGCCGGTTCTAACTCAAAGATGGCGGCGCTCCCCCCTAGTTCCCCCCTAGCTCCCCCCTAGCCCCCCCCCCCCCCCCGACTCACGGCGCACCCGCTCTCACCCCCCCCCCCCCCCGACTCGCGGCGGCACCTCCCCCCCCCCCCGCGACTCGCGGCGCACCCTCCCCCCCCCGGTCATTTTCGGTGGCTATTTCCATAGGATTTGACACACACACACACACACACACACGCACGCACACGCACACACACACATACAAAATAATTCCTGTCGAGACTTGTTTGGCGCCGGAAAGCCGCACATAAATCAGATAAGGTAAGAACCCGCTAGATCTATTGAAAAAATTCCAGGAAATTGCTCTTTGAGATAGTGCCGACAATGCACTTAAACCAATCTGGGATAGTGGGAGAGTGGTTCCCATAAAAATTCCTCGCACAATATGCGTGTCGAGACTTGTCCAATGGAAAAATTGTAGTGGGGGTGGGTGGTATATAAAGCGTACATCTATCGTGATCGTCACTCTGTTCTCATTGTATTCTCATTGTGAACTGTTCTCGCTCGTGAAATAACCTCGAAACGCGATGGATCTAGCAAAAGTTAACCACGTCAGCCGCCTGGAGAATCTGCCAACCAAGAAGATGTCGGAACTCGAAATTGGGGGAGTGTATGACATCATCGGGTTACGACTGGTCAAAACAAAATTCGGGGTACGTGTTCTGGCGACAATCGATGGAGAATACAACGTCTTCTTACCGCCGAGAATCGCAAGAGTTCTACAAGAAGATTCCAGTCAGCTGACTGAAATGTGTAGCATGGCCGGAGAAAATCGTCTGCAAATGAAATACCTTGGTGGAGAATTCAACAAGTTCGAATTTTCATGCAGTTATGCGCCTTAAATGAACTATGCGATCCCCCTCTACTTCCACAAAATTCATCCATGAGGGGGTAAAAGCGGGTGTGCTGGAGATGGAATAGTCAGTCTTCCACATACAATCCGTCAGTATATAATCGAGCGCAACATTCCCACTCCTCAACATGGCGATGATCCTAGATGTGCAATGTTTTATCGGTCATAACATGAAGTTTGTACCCAAGGAAGTCGCAGTCGTGAATGTAAACGGGTCGGGTCTGGATTACATCATTTTCAAGCCACCCTATGATTTGGCAAGCCTGCCACTTGAATGTAGAGCTACCAATGTATGGTTGACGCACAATCACCACGGAATATCATGGAATGCGGGCAACAAATCTCACGAGGATGTGACGAAGATTGTGAGAAAAATGGTCGAAAATGCGTGTTACGCATACGTCAAAGGGGCGGAGAAGAAAGCATGGCTGACGGAGATCGTCGATGGTACAACGAGGGTTATTAATATGGAAGATTTGCATATCATACCCCCTGCACTAGAAAAATTGAGGTATATGGAAGCGGCATCGTGGCACGACGCGAACCATGGATACTCTCCAGCGAATAACCTCCAGCAAGCAGCAGCACCAGGCTCAATTTGGTATGATGACAACTCTGAATACATCCCGGCATACAACTGCGCCTTTGAAAATGTGCAGCGACTAAGGAGTTGGTATTCGAAGGAGTGTACCAGCTCCCTCGAGAAATCCTTCCGTCTGTACAAAGAATTGGACGGTTTAAGGGGAATGATGTCCGAGGATATAGCTTTTTTACCAAAAGAATTTATCTGCACGTTCGCATCAAACTCTATCAATGATGCGTGGGATAAACTACCGGAGAATATGAAAATGGACCACGCCGTCGCAAGGTTCCGCAGATGTAGCATACATTACACACCAGGACCCGATGGCGATATCGTGGATGGACCGAATCCTCTAATTAAAGACTGTTTAGCTTGCAATCGCGTGTATAGATAATATGGACAATATTTACCAAAATAACAATAGAATTTATTACGATATATACAATTATACTCGCGTTTATATGTAGAATATTCGATAGAATTAATCTCAATTATATCATAGCCTATACATGGAATTAAAAAAATTTACTATTCGATAAAATTATAATCTAGAAATAGGATACATTACAAATATATATCTTTATAACTTTTACCCATTCTCCTCATACAAAATGTAAATGTTATGTATTTTTACTTGTGAAAAATATATAATCAATAATTATGAATTTAGCGTGGTTTATTCCTCAAAATCATCCATAAAATCATTATCGCTATCCTGTTCGTTAACATTATCATCATCATCGCTATTTTCGACATCTATAATTATTACGACAGTTTCATTCGCCCATTTTTCTACAATTATTTGCATACATATATCACCGTAATTTATATAATATTGGCTGTTTGGTCTCACTCGAGCAGCTTGCGCATCCTCAACGAGATCCCGAAGCTCCTCCAACGAGAACTCGCGTGTTGCTTCGGAAAAGCCTATAATTATCTCTTCCTCAGCCTCCTCATCCTCGCCCCAATCAATGCTCGACCACTCGTCGTTATCATCACTCGAATGAGATGACATTTTTTTTCTCTCCAAAATTGATTCGCGATGAAAAATCTGTAAAAAGAGCAAGCCGAAATAGAAAAGTTGATGCTGCCGCACTCATTATTTATATGCATGATAAATCTCCAATTCAAAAAAGTTTAAAGTACTCACGAAAAATATAAACTCGTTGAAGTCTTGAGATTTTTCCAATGAACACCGATTTTTTTTTCTTTCTCACAGCTCACTTTATCAAAAACGTCTGTTTCGACACGAAGGATTTTTCAAAATTACCAGAGAAGTTTTCAAACCACTGTTCGAATAAATACTAAAGGACTCGCACCCGCCCTCCACCGAGCAAAACCCAGCCGGCCAATCATTCGTAGAGCACGCATCACGTGACATAGAGACGAAAGAGTGATGCGGGGGAGGCGGTATAAGCTAGGAGAAAATTTTCTCAAGAGCTCGCCAGCTTTCCGTTGCATACCCCGCGCTAATATGGTTGGGGATGTGCAGGCTCGGACTTGCTCGCTATCAAGAGTCGTAAAACCCCAAAACTGCATGTGCACATACCATCCGGTGAAGAGCGGGCAAGATAAGATTTTTCTGACACCAAACACTGTTCGCCACTCGCTTTTCGTTGACCGATTTTTCCCACCACATCGCCAGCTTTCCGTTGCATACCCCACGCTAATACGGTTGGGGATGTGCAGGCTCGGACTTGCTCGCTATCAAGAGTCGTAAAACCCCAAAACTGCATGTGCACATACCATCCGGTGAAGAGCGGGTAAGATAAGATTTTTCTGACACCAAACACTGTTCGCCACTCGCTTTTCGTTGACCGATTTTTCCCACCACATCGCCAGCTTTCCGTTGCATACCCCACGCTAATACGGTTGGGGATGTGCAGGCTCGGACTTGCTCGCTATCAAGAGTCGTAAAACCCCAAAACTGCATGTGCACATACCATCCGGTGAAGAGCGGGTAAGATAAGATTTTTCTGACACCAAACACTGTTCGCCACTCGCTTTTCGTTGACCGATTTTTCCCACCACATGGCTCACGCTGCTTAACGACTCATAAAACCCAAAAATTTAGGGATGGTGGGAGGGGGACTGCGGACCCCGTCGCCTCTGACGTCATTTTTCCCTCCGAGATGCGCAGAACGCAGTGCGCACCGCATCTCTGACGTCATTTTACCCTCCGATATGCGCAGAACGCAGTGCGCACAGTTCCCAAATTCTTGCGATCTATCGGCCTATATACATATAAGCTCAACGCATCCGATGCAGACTCGTCAGTCTTACACGATACGTGCAAGTCAAAATAGTTATACAAAGTTCAGCTTATATCAACGTCAAAGTCATGGCAGTCGAAGCGTATATGGGACTTGCGGAGCAGATGGAGAGGACGTACAATTTGCTGAGAGAGCAACCACCCGGAGAAGAGAATGACGCCGTCATCAATCATTGGGCTGATATCGGAATTGCGAATATCCAAGTTCTGCGCGATATTTCCATGCAACGAGGAACAACCGTTGGTGCGAAAATACGGATCCAACATACGATCACACTCCTGCAATCTTGGGTGACGAAGATCAAGCAGTTGCAGCAGCGCAGAGTGGTGACGGGTGGAAATATCGGTACTCCTGCGGGTGTACAATGGGACGACGTGGATAGCGCTTTTGCCAGCCGAATCAGAACGGGGGTTGTCACAAATCTCCGTCATAAAAATTTGGACGCCTTTCTGGACGATGTGCAGCGCGTCGTCACCGAGAAGTTGGAGCTGATACTGCGCGAGGAGGGAAATGTGAAGGTTAACCTCATATTATCGTGCAAATTTGAAAATGCCAAGCACGAAGAGATCTCCACCGAAGTTAAGAGTTTCAACACCTCCAACGTGGCGATTCTCCTCCCATCAAGCGATATAAATGGTTGGTTTATACGTGCACGGGGTGATCTGCAGTCAAAGGTGGAAGATTTCGAGCAACGCGATTCCGGCTGGAGTATGATTGAGATCCTTAACATCGCGGTAAATATCAATCGCTATCAGCCTCTCGCCGCCGGGGCTTCAACATTCGTCGAGCTGCCCCAAGACATTCAACGGAAGAAGGCTGTGGTGAACGTGAGGAACGAGGACGAAAGATGCCTTCTCTGGTCCGTCATAGCAGCCCTCCACCCGGTCAAGATCAACGCCGATAGGACTAGCCGTTATCATCGATATATTTCCGAGTTGGACTGTACAGGTATCAAATTCCCTGCTACTCTACATGATGTGAAAAAGCTTGAGAGATTGAATAATTTGCGCATCAATGTATATGGAATAGAATCTCAAACTTTTTCGCATCATGTAAAATCAAATAAAAGCGTCATCGTGCCAATTTATTTGAGTAAAAATTTGCATAGCGTAAACATTGACACGATCAATCTTCTAATGGTTGAGAGTAATCCGGAAGACGATATGACTGGTGAGTTTGCACCGAGATTCCACTTTGCTTGGATTAAAGATCTTTCCCGATTGGTGAGCAAACAATTGTCCGTTCATGAACACAAAATGTTTTTATGTGACAATTGTTTGTGCCACTTTAGCGTGAAACATGCCTACGACAATCATCGACAAGATTGTATTACGCTAAATAAAGTACGCATGGAGTTTCCCAAGTGTAAAGATTTAGTATTTTCCAATTTTCAAAACAAAGGCACCGTTCCATTTGTCGTATACGCCGATCTCGAATGTATATTAATCCCTGAACCTGTGGATGAATTTGAAACTCGTAAGACTTGTGAAATTCAAAAGCATATCCCGCACAGTGTAGCGTACTATGTACATTGCGCGTACGATGAGACTTTATCGGAGTTTCACGGTAAACGCGGTGTCGATTGCATAGATTGGTTTATGAAACAGCTTAAAGATTTATCAATTCAAGTAGAGTCACGCATCAAAAACATAATTCCGATGGAGTCTCTTACCCAAGTGCAACGCGATCATCACATGCGCGCAAAGAATTGTTATATTTGTGAAAAACCGTTTACCCCTGAGGAGAAAAAGTGTTACGATCACTGTCACTTCACGGGTAAATATCGTGGTCCTGCTCATAATCGGTGTAATTTGAATTTCAGAGAGTCGCACACAATTCCAATAGTTTTCCACAATTTGTCCGGTTACGATTCTCATTTTTTAATAAAATCTCTCGCGTCAACTTTTCCCGGTAAAATTACACTGCTACCCATAAATAAGGAAAAATATATATCCTTCACGAAACGCGTCGATGGAACAATGATGCACTTGAGATTCATCGATTCGTTTCGATTTATGGCTAGCAGTATCGATAAACTTTCCAAATATTTGACCGATACCGATAAACGCATAACACGTAAATTTTATAATAACCCGACTCAGTTCAGTTTGATGACCCGCAAAGGCGTTTTTCCCTATGAATACGTCGATTGTTGGGGGAAACTCGATGAACCGCGATTACCTGCAAAGAAGCATTTCTACTCGCACCTCTGCGATGCAAATATTTCAGACACCGATTACGAGCACGCGAAAACTGTTTGGAGGGAATTCCATTTAGAGTCATTGGGAGGCTATTCAGATTTATATTTAAAGACCGATGTTCTTTTGCTTGCCGATATTTTCGAAAATTTCCGCGCTAGCTGCTTCAAAACATACAATTTAGATCCGTTGCACTACTACACTGCACCGGGGCTTGCTTTTGACGCGATGCTCAAGCATACTAATGTAAATTTGCAACTTTTAGACAACCCTGAAATGGTGTTATTTATTGAAAGAGCCATTCGAGGCGGCGTAGCGCAATGTTCTAATCGACACGCTCGGGCCAATAATAGATTCATGGGAACAGATTTTGATCCAAACAAAGCGGAATCGTATCTCATGTATTTTGACGTGAATAACCTGTACGGTGCAGCTATGAGCGTGCATTTACCAATCGGTTCGTTCGAGTGGGAATATCAGCACATCGATATAACGAACCATCCGGACGATTCGCCGATCGGTTACTTTCTGGAGGTAGATTTGGACTACCCTGTAGAACTCCACGAGGATCACAAAGACCTACCTCTTTGTCCCGAACATTTTACTCCTCCAGGTAGTAAAAATGCCAAACTCGCGACCACCCTTCACCCCAAAACAAAGTATATATTGCACTATAGAAATTTGAAGCAGTGTTTGAGTTTAGGATTGAAATTAACGAAAGTGCATAGAATTTTGAAGTTTGCGCAATCTCCATGGCTCGAGCCTTACATCACGCTCAATACAGACATGCGTAAGCAATCTAGGAATGAATTTGAGAAAAACTTTTACAAACTCATGAATAACGCTGTGTTCGGCAAGACTATGGAGAATGTGCGAAATCATAAAGATGTTAAATTGGTTACAAAATGGGAGGGAAAAGGTGGTGCGAGAACGCTTATTGCCCGAGCAAACTTTCACAGCTGCACCGTATTTGACACTGATATGGTTATCATTGAAATGAATCGTGTCAAAGTTCACTTCACCAAACCTATTTACGTCGGCGCATCAATTCTAGATCTGTCAAAAATCTTTCTCTACGATTTCCACTATAATTATATTAAAACCAACTTTTCGAATAAACAGGCTAAATTGATGTATACCGACACAGACAGCCTTATTTATCAATTCAATGTGCCTAATATCTACAATATCATCAAACGTGATGTAGATACAATGTTTGACACCTCTGACTATCCGCCCGACAATGTGTATGGTATTCCCCTTAAAAACAAAAAACAACTAGGGCTAATGAAGGATGAAAATAATGGTAAAATTATGACAGAGTTTGTGGGACTGCGAGCAAAGCTGTACACATTTACTACGATGGGTGAGGATGGGGAAAAATATGACAGTGGCGTAAAAGTGAGTAAGCGTGCCAAGGGTGTAAGAAATTCATCGATAAATAGCATCACGTTTGATGATTATAAGCGCTGTCTGACGGCTTACCGAGAGTTGACTCTTCCACAGTGTTTAATACGCAGCAAAAAACACGAAGTAAGCACGATCGTACAAAAAAAATTGGCTCTGAGTTGGCAGGATGACAAGCGGCAATTGATACCTGGACAGACCGACACCGTACCTTGGGGGTTTGTCCCAGCCCCCCAATAGCTATAGGATAAACTGTAGACATAGAATTGATGTAAATATTTGATGTTTGACGCCTCGAACGATCCACCATCGGGCGGAAACGTTTCATGATCAATACGATATTTAATAGATTTGAAGTTTCAAAATGCGAATTCATATACTCAACAATTGTTTATTTATTTATTATTAATATATCAAGCAATTATTCATATTTATTCGTTTACCACGAGAAAAGTTTTCAGAAAATGAAAAAAACTTTTCAGAAAACGAAAAAAAGTTTTCAGAAAACTTTTTTTCATTTTCTGAAAACTTTTTTTCGTTTTCTGAAAACTTTTTTTCATTTTCTGAAAACTTTTTTTTATTTTCTGAAAACTTTTTTTACGTGTTAATCAAATGGGAAAAAAGTTTTCTGAAAACTTTTTTTCATTTTCTGAAAACTTTTTTTCGTTTTCTGAAAAGTTTTTTTCATTTTCTGAAAAGTTTTTTTCGTTTCCTGAAAATTTTTTTTCATTTTCTGAAAACTTTTCTCGTGGTAAACGAATAAATATGAATAATTGCTTGATATATTAATAATAAATAAATAAACAATTGTTGAGTATATGAATTCGCATTTTGAAACTTCAAATCTATTAAATATCGTATTGATCATGAAACGTTTCCGCCCGATGGTGGATCGTTCGAGGCGTCAAACATCAAATATTTACATCAATTCTATGTCTACAGTTTATCCTATAGCTATTGGGGGGCTGGGACAAACCCCCAAGGTACGGTGTCGGTCTGTCCAGGTATCAATTGCCGCTTGTCATCCTGCCAACTCAGAGCCAATTTTTTTTGTACGATCGTGCTTACTTCGTGTTTTTTGCTGCGTATTAAACACTGTGGAAGAGTCAACTCTCGGTAAGCCGTCAGACAGCGCTTATAATCATCAAACGTGATGCTATTTATCGATGAATTTCTTACACCCTTGGCACGCTTACTCACTTTTACGCCACTGTCATATTTTTCCCCATCCTCACCCATCGTAGTAAATGTGTACAGCTTTGCTCGCAGTCCCACAAACTCTGTCATAATTTTACCATTATTTTCATCCTTCATTAGCCCTAGTTGTTTTTTGTTTTTAAGGGGAATACCATACACATTGTCGGGCGGATAGTCAGAGGTGTCAAACATTGTATCTACATCACGTTTGATGATATTGTAGATATTAGGCACATTGAATTGATAAATAAGGCTGTCTGTGTCGGTATACATCAATTTAGCCTGTTTATTCGAAAAGTTGGTTTTAATATAATTATAGTGGAAATCGTAGAGAAAGATTTTTGACAGATCTAGAATTGATGCGCCGACGTAAATAGGTTTGGTGAAGTGAACTTTGACACGATTCATTTCAATGATAACCATATCAGTGTCAAATACGGTGCAGCTGTGAAAGTTTGCTCGGGCAATAAGCGTTCTCGCACCACCTTTTCCCTCCCATTTTGTAACCAATTTAACATCTTTATGATTTCGCACATTCTCCATAGTCTTGCCGAACACAGCGTTATTCATGAGTTTGTAAAAGTTTTTCTCAAATTCATTCCTAGATTGCTTACGCATGTCTGTATTGAGCGTGATGTAAGGCTCGAGCCATGGAGATTGCGCAAACTTCAAAATTCTATGCACTTTCGTTAATTTCAATCCTAAACTCAAACACTGCTTCAAATTTCTATAGTGCAATATATACTTTGTTTTGGGGTGAAGGGTGGTCGCGAGTTTGGCATTTTTACTACCTGGAGGAGTAAAATGTTCGGGACAAAGAGGTAGGTCTTTGTGATCCTCGTGGAGTTCTACAGGGTAGTCCAAATCTACCTCCAGAAAGTAACCGATCGGCGAATCGTCCGGATGGTTCGTTATATCGATGTGCTGATATTCCCACTCGAACGAACCGATTGGTAAATGCACGCTCATAGCTGCACCGTACAGGTTATTCACGTCAAAATACATGAGATACGATTCCGCTTTGTTTGGATCAAAATCTGTTCCCATGAATCTATTATTGGCCCGAGCGTGTCGATTAGAACATTGCGCTACGCCGCCTCGAATGGCTCTTTCAATAAATAACACCATTTCAGGGTTGTCTAAAAGTTGCAAATTTACATTAGTATGCTTGAGCATCGCGTCAAAAGCAAGCCCCGGTGCAGTGTAGTAGTGCAACGGATCTAAATTGTATGTTTTGAAGCAGCTAGCGCGGAAATTTTCGAAAATATCGGCAAGCAAAAGAACATCGGTCTTTAAATATAAATCTGAATAGCCTCCCAATGACTCTAAATGGAATTCCCTCCAAACAGTTTTCGCGTGCTCGTAATCGGTGTCTGAAATATTTGCATCGCAGAGGTGCGAGTAGAAATGCTTCTTTGCAGGTAATCGCGGTTCATCGAGTTTCCCCCAACAATCGACGTATTCATAGGGAAAAACGCCTTTGCGGGTCATCAAACTGAACTGAGTCGGGTTATTATAAAATTTACGTGTTATGCGTTTATCGGTATCGGTCAAATATTTGGAAAGTTTATCGATACTGCTAGCCATAAATCGAAACGAATCGATGAATCTCAAGTGCATCATTGTTCCATCGACGCGTTTCGTGAAGGATATATATTTTTCCTTATTTATGGGTAGCAGTGTAATTTTACCGGGAAAAGTTGACGCGAGAGATTTTATTAAAAAATGAGAATCGTAACCGGACAAATTGTGGAAAACTATTGGAATTGTGTGCGACTCTCTGAAATTCAAATTACACCGATTATGAGCAGGACCACGATATTTACCCGTGAAGTGACAGTGATCGTAACACTTTTTCTCCTCAGGGGTAAACGGTTTTTCACAAATATAACAATTCTTTGCGCGCATGTGATGATCGCGTTGCACTTGGGTAAGAGACTCCATCGGAATTATGTTTTTGATGCGTGACTCTACTTGAATTGATAAATCTTTAAGCTGTTTCATAAACCAATCTATGCAATCGACACCGCGTTTACCGTGAAACTCCGATAAAGTCTCATCGTACGCGCAATGTACATAGTACGCTACACTGTGCGGGATATGCTTTTGAATTTCACAAGTCTTACGAGTTTCAAATTCATCCACAGGTTCAGGGATTAATATACATTCGAGATCGGCGTATACGACAAATGGAACGGTGCCTTTGTTTTGAAAATTGGAAAATACTAAATCTTTACACTTGGGAAACTCCATGCGTACTTTATTTAGCGTAATACAATCTTGTCGATGATTGTCGTAGGCATGTTTCACGCTAAAGTGGCACAAACAATTGTCACATAAAAACATTTTGTGTTCATGAACGGACAATTGTTTGCTCACCAATCGGGAAAGATCTTTAATCCAAGCAAAGTGGAATCTCGGTGCAAACTCACCAGTCATATCGTCTTCCGGATTACTCTCAACCATTAGAAGATTGATCGTGTCAATGTTTACGCTATGCAAATTTTTACTCAAATAAATTGGCACGATGACGCTTTTATTTGATTTTACATGATGCGAAAAAGTTTGAGATTCTATTCCATATACATTGATGCGCAAATTATTCAATCTCTCAAGCTTTTTCACATCATGTAGAGTAGCAGGGAATTTGATACCTGTACAGTCCAACTCGGAAATATATCGATGATAACGGCTAGTCCTATCGGCGTTGATCTTGACCGGGTGGAGGGCTGCTATGACGGACCAGAGAAGGCATCTTTCGTCCTCGTTCCTCACGTTCACCACAGCCTTCTTCCGTTGAATGTCTTGGGGCAGCTCGACGAATGTTGAAGCCCCGGCGGCGAGAGGCTGATAGCGATTGATATTTACCGCGATGTTAAGGATCTCAATCATACTCCAGCCGGAATCGCGTTGCTCGAAATCTTCCACCTTTGACTGCAGATCACCCCGTGCACGTATAAACCAACCATTTATATCGCTTGATGGGAGGAGAATCGCCACGTTGGAGGTGTTGAAACTCTTAACTTCGGTGGAGATCTCTTCGTGCTTGGCATTTTCAAATTTGCACGATAATATGAGGTTAACCTTCACATTTCCCTCCTCGCGCAGTATCAGCTCCAACTTCTCGGTGACGACGCGCTGCACATCGTCCAGAAAGGCGTCCAAATTTTTATGACGGAGATTTGTGACAACCCCCGTTCTGATTCGGCTGGCAAAAGCGCTATCCACGTCGTCCCATTGTACACCCGCAGGAGTACCGATATTTCCACCCGTCACCACTCTGCGCTGCTGCAACTGCTTGATCTTCGTCACCCAAGATTGCAGGAGTGTGATCGTATGTTGGATCCGTATTTTCGCACCAACGGTTGTTCCTCGTTGCATGGAAATATCGCGCAGAACTTGGATATTCGCAATTCCGATATCAGCCCAATGATTGATGACGGCGTCATTCTCTTCTCCGGGTGGTTGCTCTCTCAGCAAATTGTACGTCCTCTCCATCTGCTCCGCAAGTCCCATATACGCTTCGACTGCCATGACTTTGACGTTGATATAAGCTGAACTTTGTATAACTATTTTGACTTGCACGTATCGTGTAAGACTGACGAGTCTGCATCGGATGCGTTGAGCTTATATGTATATAGGCCGATAGATCGCAAGAATTTGGGAACTGTGCGCACTGCGTTCTGCGCATATCGGAGGGTAAAATGACGTCAGAGATGCGGTGCGCACTGCGTTCTGCGCATCTCGGAGGGAAAAATGACGTCAGAGGCGACGGGGTCCGCAGTCCCCCTCCCACCATCCCTAAATTTTTGGGTTTTATGAGTCGTTAAGCAGCGTGAGCCATGTGGTGGGAAAAATCGGTCAACGAAAAGCGAGTGGCGAACAGTGTTTGGTGTCAGAAAAATCTTATCTTACCCGCTCTTCACCGGATGGTATGTGCACATGCAGTTTTGGGGTTTTACGACTCTTGATAGCGAGCAAGTCCGAGCCTGCACATCCCCAACCGTATTAGCGTGGGGTATGCAACGGAAAGCTGGCGATGTGGTGGGAAAAATCGGTCAACGAAAAGCGAGTGGCGAACAGTGTTTGGTGTCAGAAAAATCTTATCTTACCCGCTCTTCACCGGATGGTATGTGCACATGCAGTTTTGGGGTTTTACGACTCTTGATAGCGAGCAAGTCCGAGCCTGCACATCCCCAACCGTATTAGCGTGGGGTATGCAACGGAAAGCTGGCGATGTGGTGGGAAAAATCGGTCAACGAAAAGCGAGTGGCGAACAGTGTTTGGTGTCAGAAAAATCTTATCTTGCCCGCTCTTCACCGGATGGTATGTGCACATGCAGTTTTGGGGTTTTACGACTCTTGATAGCGAGCAAGTCCGAGCCTGCACATCCCCAACCATATTAGCGCGGGGTATGCAACGGAAAGCTGGCGAGCTCTTGAGAAAATTTTCTCCTAGCTTATACCGCCTCCCCCGCATCACTCTTTCGTCTCTATGTCACGTGATGCGTGCTCTACGAATGATTGGCCGGCTGGGTTTTGCTCGGTGGAGGGCGGGTGCGAGTCCTTTAGTATTTATTCGAACAGTGGTTTGAAAACTTCTCTGGTAATTTTGAAAAATCCTTCGTGTCGAAACAGACGTTTTTGATAAAGTGAGCTGTGAGAAAGAAAAAAAAATCGGTGTTCATTGGAAAAATCTCAAGACTTCAACGAGTTTATATTTTTCGTGAGTACTTTAAACTTTTTTGAATTGGAGATTTATCATGCATATAAATAATGAGTGCGGCAGCATCAACTTTTCTATTTCGGCTTGCTCTTTTTACAGATTTTTCATCGCGAATCAATTTTGGAGAGAAAAAAAATGTCATCTCATTCGAGTGATGATAACGACGAGTGGTCGAGCATTGATTGGGGCGAGGATGAGGAGGCTGAGGAAGAGATAATTATAGGCTTTTCCGAAGCAACACGCGAGTTCTCGTTGGAGGAGCTTCGGGATCTCGTTGAGGATGCGCAAGCTGCTCGAGTGAGACCAAACAGCCAATATTATATAAATTACGGTGATATATGTATGCAAATAATTGTAGAAAAATGGGCGAATGAAACTGTCGTAATAATTATAGATGTCGAAAATAGCGATGATGATGATAATGTTAACGAACAGGATAGCGATAATGATTTTATGGATGATTTTGAGGAATAAACCACGCTAAATTCATAATTATTGATTATATATTTTTCACAAGTAAAAATACATAACATTTACATTTTGTATGAGGAGAATGGGTAAAAGTTATAAAGATATATATTTGTAATGTATCCTATTTCTAGATTATAATTTTATCGAATAGTAAATTTTTTTAATTCCATGTATAGGCTATGATATAATTGAGATTAATTCTATCGAATATTCTACATATAAACGCGAGTATAATTGTATATATCGTAATAAATTCTATTGTTATTTTGGTAAATATTGTCCATATTATCTATACACGCGATTGCAAGCTAAACAGTCTTTAATTAGAGGATTCGGTCCATCCACGATATCGCCATCGGGTCCTGGTGTGTAATGTATGCTACATCTGCGGAACCTTGCGACGGCGTGGTCCATTTTCATATTCTCCGGTAGTTTATCCCACGCATCATTGATAGAGTTTGATGCGAACGTGCAGATAAATTCTTTTGGTAAAAAAGCTATATCCTCGGACATCATTCCCCTTAAACCGTCCAATTCTTTGTACAGACGGAAGGATTTCTCGAGGGAGCTGGTACACTCCTTCGAATACCAACTCCTTAGTCGCTGCACATTTTCAAAGGCGCAG
Organism: Neodiprion lecontei; assembly: GCF_021901455.1. Classification (NCBI taxonomy): domain Eukaryota; kingdom Metazoa; phylum Arthropoda; class Insecta; order Hymenoptera; family Diprionidae; genus Neodiprion; species Neodiprion lecontei. The sequence goes on from NC_060260.1 coordinate 14,559,189, forward strand.
TTGTATGCCGGGATGTATTCAGAGTTGTCATCATACCAAATTGAGCCTGGTGCTGCTGCTTGCTGGAGGTTATTCGCTGGAGAGTATCCATGGTTCGCGTCGTGCCACGATGCCGCTTCCATATACCTCAATTTTTCTAGTGCAGGGGGTATGATATGCAAATCTTCCATATTAATAACCCTCGTTGTACCATCGACGATCTCCGTCAGCCATGCTTTCTTCTCCGCCCCTTTGACGTATGCGTAACACGCATTTTCGACCATTTTTCTCACAATCTTCGTCACATCCTCGTGAGATTTGTTGCCCGCATTCCATGATATTCCGTGGTGATTGTGCGTCAACCATACATTGGTAGCTCTACATTCAAGTGGCAGGCTTGCCAAATCATAGGGTGGCTTGAAAATGATGTAATCCAGACCCGACCCGTTTACATTCACGACTGCGACTTCCTTGGGTACAAACTTCATGTTATGACCGATAAAACATTGCACATCTAGGATCATCGCCATGTTGAGGAGTGGGAATGTTGCGCTCGATTATATACTGACGGATTGTATGTGGAAGACTGACTATTCCATCTCCAGCACACCCGCTTTTACCCCCTCATGGATGAATTTTGTGGAAGTAGAGGGGGATCGCATAGTTCATTTAAGGCGCATAACTGCATGAAAATTCGAACTTGTTGAATTCTCCACCAAGGTATTTCATTTGCAGACGATTTTCTCCGGCCATGCTACACATTTCAGTCAGCTGACTGGAATCTTCTTGTAGAACTCTTGCGATTCTCGGCGGTAAGAAGACGTTGTATTCTCCATCGATTGTCGCCAGAACACGTACCCCGAATTTTGTTTTGACCAGTCGTAACCCGATGATGTCATACACTCCCCCAATTTCGAGTTCCGACATCTTCTTGGTTGGCAGATTCTCCAGGCGGCTGACGTGGTTAACTTTTGCTAGATCCATCGCGTTTCGAGGTTATTTCACGAGCGAGAACAGTTCACAATGAGAATACAATGAGAACAGAGTGACGATCACGATAGATGTACGCTTTATATACCACCCACCCCCACTACAATTTTTCCATTGGACAAGTCTCGACACGCATATTGTGCGAGGAATTTTTATGGGAACCACTCTCCCACTATCCCAGATTGGTTTAAGTGCATTGTCGGCACTATCTCAAAGAGCAATTTCCTGGAATTTTTTCAATAGATCTAGCGGGTTCTTACCTTATCTGATTTATGTGCGGCTTTCCGGCGCCAAACAAGTCTCGACAGGAATTATTTTGTATGTGTGTGTGTGCGTGTGCGTGCGTGTGTGTGTGTGTGTGTGTGTGTCAAATCCTATGGAAATAGCCACCGAAAATGACCGGGGGGGGGGGAGGGTGCGCCGCGAGTCGCGGGGGGGGGGGGGAGGTGCCGCCGCGAGTCGGGGGGGGGGGGGGGTGAGAGCGGGTGCGCCGTGAGTCGGGGGGGGGCTAGGGGGGAGCTAGGGGGGAGCTAGGGGGGAACTAGGGGGGAGCGCCGCCATCTTTGAGTTAGAACCGGCATATATACACTACTGTTCGCGCTTCTACACATCGAAATATTTCCACCAATGGAAACCATTAATAGCGAAAACTCAAGTATAAATGCCTTACGCAACATTTTCATAACTCAATTTTAATTTTAATTCTAATATGATGTTACGTGCAGACGATGATCTGAAGGATCTCGTCCGACGTGATCTAAAAGAATATAAATGTAATCTATTGCCGAGCGGTTAGAAATAGATTACTTTGGGTTTCGTTTATATAAAGTGTAAACACACCTGCTGTGATAACAGTCTAGTATTCTGGGTGACAGAATCTCAGTGGTATGGACAGGACGAATAGATGGAACTCGTCTTGTCCACAGTGGTTTATATTTTGTATACTGAATTATATTAAGTACACTATTGCAAATGACAAAGAGAGATTAAAGACGAGTAGGGTAATCAAATAAACTATTAAATATGACAAAGTGGCCTAAGGATAGCTTAGTACTACGTTACGGTTGAGGAAAAGGTGAGTCAAGGAGTGCGCCACCTTGGGTAGCGCGAGGGTGACTCTTAGGACACACCACCGATTCGCCGAGCCATTCCGTTAAGAAATCTTGAGTCTCCACGTTGCCTTTTCTGGGTGATGGAAGGTCCTTTCCAGTGGCCGGTTCGATCGACGGGGTGCACCACTCACTTATCTCCAGGCTGAGATCTCGTTGATTTCACACTCCTCAATTTCGACTGACTTGAAGGTGTCGATGGGTTCCAAATTACGGCTCGGTTTCGTCGGTGGTGGGGCACTATTCTGCAGAGTAGCCATTGCGCCACTTTTTCGGTGTTAATGCACTCCCTGACTCATCTAGTTGTGTGCGTGGAAGCGACCGTCGCAGGAATGCGCTAGGCAAGCAGTTTCGCGGTTAGCGCGTGACGCGTGTTTCAAAAGGGCCGTTCGTAATAATGACAACAAATGAAATCTAACATTCGCGATTAAGTAATACCAATAGCTAAACGGAAATGCTAATGATCAAGTAATAGTAATTGAAACATACTAATTTGAACGGAAATAGTTATAATAACTAAATATTAAAAATAAACAGCAACAGGTCGCCAGTTCAATAAGTGCAGTCATTGTGTGCTGCCAGCTTTCAGTTTATATTCTTAAATCGACAGTGGTGTGTTTGCATAAGTTGTTTGTGGCTTATATGTAATTAAGAATTTGAAAGTGCATTAATGCTTTTTCACAACAAAAATGAAGATCAATCCTTTCAACGTTATACGGTTACTTGTGACAACATTTCAAGCAATGAATATTGCTCAAACGGCCATAAATAATGAGGAAATAAAGTTGAAAAACCATTTTGAAACTATATTGGTAAATGCAATGGAAGAATACACTGGCGTTCAAATAGAGGAAGAAAGTTCCCTGTACTTTGCACAACCGTACAAAAATTTAGAAATGGAAATAGTACAAAATGAAGAATGGGCACCTGCACCTTATGAACCAAAATCGCCTCCAGACGCATGCACTAGCAATGGCGAAAACTTGTCATTTGAATACAAGTCAAGAGTAGTTGATTACCAGAGGTCTAGAAAAAAAAAAAAAAAATTGAGCATGAAACGTGTCCACCAGAAGTTCAGAAAAGTAAAATCTTTTCGCCAATTAAATCGCTGTGCTCATTATTCAAGTAAGGGCAGAACTCGCAAGGACAAAATTGCTAGAATTTATTACTACAAGCCCAAAAAGAAATAGGCCATGAAGACCTTTGGTTTAAAGCATCTGAACATTGGGTGAATTCATTTAAAATTGCCCATCGTATTTTATCGAGGAAAATTAATAAATTCATCACCAAAAAAACAATTGAAAATGCCGAAAGTTTGAGAGAACAAGCTGAGCAATTTGTACAAGGTGTAAAGAAAAATATAAAAATATACGGTTTATCGAATCTGAATTATTCAGATCAAAGTGGTTTCGAATTGGAAATGCATTCTGGAAGAACTTAAGCAGTCGAAGGAGAAAAGAAGGTGAAAAGTCTAGTGCAATCCAGTTGCTTCTACTACACACAGTTACACAATTCAGCCGACTATATCAGCTGAAGAAATACTTCTTCTCCACTTTTTTTGGTCCTCAAAGAACCGAGTGGTATATTTGGTCCAATTGAGCAACAGCCATTGTTTCGATCAGATAATGTGTACATAGAAGTATAGAAGTCTGGTGAACTTACTTCAGGTATAAACGGGTGATAAATTTCATGATTATTCGCTTACGGAAATAAAAAGTAGTATGTACAGTAGTAAATATTGTCCGATTCGTAGTAAGTCCAGATTTGTATTCATCGGTGTACAATAATGTGCACTTGGCGGTCGACAGATAGCAAAAAAATTAACAGACCGGAAAAAAAGAAAGAGATTTAGACTCGACTTGGAGCCAAACTGACGTGTTCGGATTTATAAAATAATATACTTCCCGATTACGCCCATTCGTTGTATTCGTTTCATAAATCTAACAATATCATATTTCTCTAATTTTATGCCATCTACGACGTGATGATTCCAAAATTGCAAGGACAGAATTAATAATATCAATCGAAATTCGGCTGCACATAATGATTGCATCTATTGGACTGGCCGCCCGAAATTTAGGTCCAAATGTAAACAGCCGCGAGAGCGGTGGAGACAAGATACTTTAATTTATTGAGCTCCAATGTTTATTACGCACCAGCCGACCGGAAAATCTGATTTATTTTCATCGTATATCTCGCATGATACGTCGCAACAGGCAGATAAAATTAGAACTTGGCGAATTAAAATGTAATTGTTTTGGTGCTCCTGCGTCACAAGATAACTTCTATTTCTTCAGATACGTCGCAACAGTCAGATAAAATTAGAATTTCACCGAAATAAAATGTAATTGTTTTGGTGCTTCTGCGTCGCAAGATAAATTTTATTTCTTCAATGGTATACAAGCCATTCCATGTTGACTTACCGATTTCTTTAAATTTTTTGGAAAAAAAATAATAACCCAAATATTTACGGCATTAGCCATGTTGAATTTCAAAATTGTGCGCTTAGAATCGATTCCAGTAACCTCACAAACTACTAAAATATGGGGCTCCGGAAGATTTCACGATCGTAAAAGAAACTCTGCCAAAAGCCATTCGGCAATTTGTGAGGGTGGTTTTTGTTATAAATGCGACCGAAATTTATTGAAACGAAAAAGCTCCTAAATTGTTACTTAGAAAGAGCTTCGTAATGTTGAATGAGGAATTTGGCTGCACGTGTGCAGGGGTAATTTACCCCCTAAGTGATGTTATTTCGAAAAACGCAAAAACACGTATCCCCTGCGTTTTTGTGCTGTTTCAAATGCAATTAATTTCATTGAAATCTAAAAAATAGTTTAATAGTTAAAAAAATTTTTTTACTTTCAACCCCTATAATTTTTGACTATATAGCCACGCCGTAACCGGGCAAAATCCATTCCGAATTATTCGCCATAAGAATTATTCTCTAATTGGTTTTATTCAAATATCTCAACTGGAAGTATGCAAAACTATGAAACTACCACTGGGGATGTTAAACTTTGGGGGTTGATGTCACCCCTTTAAACCGTTTATCCACCGATAAAAAAAAGAGCGTGTCGCTTAGATTTTGATGAAGAATAACATATCCTTAACTGGACGAAATCGGGCAGGGACACCTCAGGCAGTTTCCTTGTGAGTTTCAACTTATCATTTTTATAGTTTTTTCGGCTCACGTTGTCTGATTGAAATCTGGTACTAAACATTATGAAAAATGCGATCATGTTTTTTTTAAATTTTTAATAAAAAGTAATTTTACCATTTCACATTTTAGCGAAGCCACAAAACTCTGAACAATCAAAAATACTCGGACGATAAAAAAAGAACCAGTCACGTCCTCAAAATGCAGATTCACTGTTACAAATTAGTCCAACAAAATTGGAATTAAGCATGCATCAGTATTAATTATTCAAACAATGTCTAATTCTTACTCAATATATAGGTGTAGTGGCTCTGGTGATTCCACGCTCAAAACTGGGTCAATAAATTGTGAACCTCGTCCTCGCAATGTTACCGTAGCTCCAGTTTCACCTCGAATGTACAACAAATTCGAACCTCCAACGCCAATAATTCTACCACGTAAATCGAATCCCGGTGGTGCATTTTCAATTCCAACACACATCTTTTCCTGTGCACAGAAAACAACATAGAACGAATCATGTTTTGTTAAAATTTCTTCATATAGTATTGCTCAAATCAGTTTTGTTCAAGCAATTAAAAATAGATCTGCGTCAGAGTCAGCAAATCCTCACTAATGTCTTACCACAGTCGGTACCGCCGAGTGAAGGCTCATCAAAGGTGGAGGAGCATTTGTAAATCTGCTGGGTCTGTTTAAAAAGCTCTGATGCTCAGTCTTGATAATTTCTCCTATTTTCTGAATAGCCACTGTAAAATAAGTATAAGAAATTTATATTATTTCACAATTAGGTAAAAATTCAAATGCCGTAAAATATAATTGCAAATTGGTAGAGTCAATAAAAAATATCTGTAATTTATACAGTATAAATATTTAAAGATGCTTATAATTGTGAAAACAAAAAACATACTCACGGTCAATATTGTGCTTTGTATGTCCTTGTATATGCAAATAAAGTGATCGCTGATTAGAACATATTTTTTCTTGCTCCGTCATAAACCGTCCGCGAGTAGATACAATGGCGCCTGTAATTTGAATCATTAAAATCTTTATGGTTCAGTTCTTCATGTATGTACAGTAGGGGTGCGCGGTATTTCGATATACCGAATTTTTTTCGGTATCTCCTTCTTCGAAATGTATCGGTATGGGAACCTTCTGTCAATACCGATACCGAAATATCGAAATTTTGGTACTTCGGTATTTACGGAAATTTCGATATTTCGGTTAACCGAAACGAATACGAAACCCGTACCGAAAATCGGTATCTAATTTCCTATACCGCGTACTCCTAATGTACAGTATATCTGTGTATAACTATGACATCACCAGATGATCAACTCGAGATCAGCAATACAATGGTTTCAAGCACAGACTACTCTCACTAATTATTTATTCACTTAATATAAAGTTTCCCATTCGCACTCATTACATGTACCGAATACAGAGCGATCTCGGACTCCTTGGAGTTAAATACTGTGGCTCTATAGGTCCCAGATCCAGTTAAGCTGGCAATGCCAATACAGCAGAACGACTAAAAATTCACATGAGATTTTTTTGCTTGTTAAATGCTAATTAATTGCCAAAATTTCAAATTTTTCGCGCCAGCCATTTTGAAAAAGAATACGGTATATTCGCAATATGAAGTTAGTATTGTCACTTTACAAAAACAATAGCAATATTTGATAAGCAAAATGAAAATAAAACACACACACAAGATTTATAAGCTAATTAATCGCTGCCGCTAGGCAATTGTCTCCTTTTTTTTGCAGCACCCGTTTTTCGAATATCTCACACCCTCCATGTTAAAATATTGCCGATTTCCAATGAAACCAATTATCGCCATTTTTTAAGTCTAGGGATAACTCGCTAAATAATTGCTGCCAAAAAAGTAGAATTTTGATCATCCAAAACATTCCCATTTCAGAGATTTCACCGTTTTTAGGGAAATAAATTTCCTAACGGTCGAGATTCGGGTATTTACTAGCTGCAGAAATAATTTGATAATTAATTGCTCCTGAGAGAATTGCTGGCAAAGGAGCTCAGTGTATCCATCTTCCGAGATCATTCTCAATCTGGTGTCCAGCCTGTGTCGCATGACCGTAGAGCGAAAAATAGGTTGTTTTTTTTTTCATTTAATATACATCAAACTTGCTAAAAATCAGTTTGCAAATCTGAAACAATTTCTACAGTATTTCGAATTTTACTCCAAATAAACAATCGTATGGATTTTACTATGTCTTGTTTTGTTCATTGGATATAAACTGAAAAAAACCTTAAAACGATTGTTTAATTCTTAATTTTTTTATAGTTGAATTCTAAGCAAAAAATACCCTCAAGAATAAATGTTTCAAATATGTGACATTATCAATTCATGTAGCTAGAAATGAAGGTTGGTGCTCTCTTTTGACTACCTACATGTGATGGTAGGACTCAGAGATATTGTAAAGTTTGCAAATTTTACTACTGCCAAACATGTTCAGGACAAGGCGTTCACGCCACACGATAGAAATAAGAAATTAGAACCAAAAACAAAAATATAATTAAGTACCATTAATAGATAAATAAACGACGAAAAACAAAAAACCAAAGAAGAATTGAAAAACTAACGAAGAATATGACTGTTTATAGACGTCTGCCCTCTCGTGATAATAATGGGCAATAATGATTTGAAACATTAGCTAAAAGCGTCAACTGTGCAGGATATATAGATATATGTACTATGCTAACAAGAGGAGGGTACGGCAGTTGGATTTTTGTAATTTTTCGTATACGTGGTGCATGAAGCTGAGAACTCGAACAGGGTTCGTACGCTTTTTGGAATCTGAAATTCCCTGACTTTTCCAGGTATTCCAGCTTCAAAATACAATTTTTCCAGTAACCTTTCACGAAATATGCCGCTGATTTTTGACAATTTTTTTACACATTAATACTCAATATTATCTAGTAAATATCTTTCTGTCTGACCATCTATTTACAAACAACAAACTGCGATTTTCTGTAAGCGAAAAGATGAAAGATGGTTGAATTAATATATTTGTTCAAAATAATATTACAACTTTACAGCTCTATTTGTTTCGCAAGAAATAATAAAAAAACTGAAATAGGTAACGACCTTACATTCAAATGTTCGACTAGTAACTGCAGGTACTTCATGAATTAAAAGACTAGCATAAAATATTTCGATATCACAGAATTAAAGGAATATAACTTATGAGAAATTAAAATAGACGCAACACAATAAATTAAATTTTAGAAATGGCACGGATTTGGTCATCCAATATCTCGGCTTCTTTGTGTGCTTCTGCCATTACTTTTCGTTTCTTTGATTGTAATTCTTTTACTATCTGGTTCGCTCTCTTTCTCTCGTTTTCTTGACGTTTTTTTTTCTGTTGCCTCTTTTTTCTGATTCTCAAGATCTTCATGATATCTAGCACGAGAATTTCTTGCATAGTGGATCATGTGCTTAGTGATAGATACTTTGTCAACCCCTCCTGCACTTCGAATAGCTTCCCATATAAGTCTCTGGGCAACTAACGATTTTTCCGATTGATTTTCAACCAGACACTCACCGTTCACTGAAAATCCTCTTTCGACAGACGCGTTTCCGTGTGATATGACATAGAGCTTTTTGACGAATGACATAAACTCTCAGGCAAGATTGTTGCTTACAGCCATGTTTTTCCAAAAATGGTCCAACCGCTCGTCTCTTGTGAACTCCTTTAGCTGTTCGATTACTGCTGGCTTTGCGCTTAACGCTTTAAATTCTCGTTCGATTCTATCTGCTGAGATGCCACTGATCCACTTATGAGAAACGAACTCAGTCAAGGTGGTCGAAAGTCGTTTTGAGGCGATGTTTCGAGATTCTAGGATAATTCTAGGATCACAGAAAGAAAGAGCTTTCGTCAGACGATATGTGATAGGGGATCTGTCTTGCAGTTTTCGGCAAAACATTTGTAGAGACCGTAGGCAATCTTGCCTGAAAAGAAGTACCTCTTTTGTATTAAAACCGTCCATTGCCCGAAACGCTGAACGAGTGTCATGTCCGATGTTGATATTTTTTGCTTCTTTTAGATTTTTCGCTTTTGAAACATCCACGTCACACACTGACGTGGACTGTTCCAATACTTCTTCTTTAACAAATCGGCCCATGATTGAAATAATTATTTCATTCAGATCAGTGTAAAGATATGGCACCATCGGTTGTTCAGTTTGATAGGCAGTCAAAAATGGCTCTACTTCAGCAGCAATAGTTTGGAAAAATGCGAGCTTAGCCTTCATAAACTTGTCCTTCATGGCCTTTTTCGTCAACTCGTAACAATCGGATTTTGGTTCTTTCTTCTCGTTTTGAACTCCAGAAATGTATTTCTCTAAATTCTGCAATATCAAGCCGGCTCGTTTAGCAACAGCACCATTTTGCAGCCACCTTACTGCGCAAAATTTCATAGGAAATTGCCGGGACCCGGAGAATCGAATGTAATCCACTCTGCGAGCGGGTACATGTGCAAAAAAATTGTAAATAGCGCGTAGTAATTGTACGATGTTCCAACCCGTTGCTTTCATGGCAGCTTTAAACGCATTATGTAGATTATGAAGCCCACAGCTTCCAATATCTAAAAGAACTGAAGTATCAGGACCATCATTTAGTTCGCTCTTTAGGTCACGTAGGAACTTGAGGTTTACGTTAGGCCCATCCATAGATACCTGAAGGAGATTCTTCATATTCAGTAAGGACAATTCCTTTTTAAAAGCAGTCAAGAGATCGGCCGACGTAGTATGACCTAGGAAAGCATATCCAAAATATCTACTAACGGTCTCGTCTTTGGTTTTGCTCCAGTACCGTAGAACAAAATCCATCTGTTCTAATTGGCATACTTTGTTTAAGCTTTCGTCAAACGATACAACAAAGCACTCGTTTAGCGGTATATCATTTAGTAACTCATTTTTAAAGAACGGGGCAAGGCCGTGCAAAATTGTATAACCCATTTCGTTGGGGCCCAGTGTCATTGCTTTAGCTGTCCCATTTTCATCAAACATTAGTTTGAAAATTTCTGTGCATTTCCCTGCAGCAGCAAGGGATAGGTGGCAGAATACAGTCTGAAGACACCAGATTATCTCTGCTCGCGCAACTTTCTCCTTTTCAATGAAGCGATCCATTCCTCGCTGCTTTGGTAGTATGTGCGAGAGGGACGTTGATTCTAGTTGTGTTGACGTGCTTGGTTGCGAAATCGTTCCTGTCTTCTCAGTTTCTTGTACTTCGGCTATTTTTTCAACATTTGCAATCAAACTTCCATCTGAAATGAAACACCATTCATGAGATGCAACGTTCGGGTTCCACAATCGAGCACGCCGATAATAACAGGGCGTCTCGCGCAAAATTCGATAAAACTATTGTCCACAGGCAAAAAGCGGGATGAAAAAAAAGATGTCAAACAAAAAAATAAAAAAATACCATCAACTAAACCTGGCAAACGGCGACATGTTTTGCCGATATCATTTATAAATTTTCACCGCTCCCAAATTCGACGTTTTCAAAACTCAAGTCGCTGATTCTAGCTCAATAACTGGTGAGTTGATTTGAAATTTTGACAGTATGTTCAGAATATATACATTACACCTCCAACGTCGATAAGACACATAAAAATTGCTTTCAGACAGGTGGGAAAATTAATATTTAATTTAAATAAAATCAAAAAACTAATGATGAGAAGAATGGTGCGTGAGTACGATTAACGATATAAATATTCTAAATAATGAAATAGCAATAAATCTTGCAATGTACCATCGCAGTGTTAAAAAAATCTGCGAAAAACGCATAATGTTCCGTTACCGCACGTAGCGCCCAAACGTTGAACGAGCTGCTCGCGCCGAGCGTTGTTTAGAAAATCATCCATAGTTACAATATTTATGACCCGATTACACTGAAATTTTTGGAAAGTTTTGTTTAAACGTCATGGGAAAACGGCTCGCTGGAAGTTTTCTCAAAGTTGAAGTTCTTCGCATACTATTTTCCGCCAATAAGTGTCCGAAATCCGTTTACCGATATCCCGCCACTTGTTATTGAATATAAGTAAACAAATGCAATTTTTATGTGTTTTATCGACTTTGGAGGTGTAACGTATGTAATCTGAACATGCAGTAAAAATTTCAAATCATTTCACTAGTCATTGAGCTAGAATCGGCGAGCTGAGTTTTGATAACATCGAATTTGGTCGCGGTGAAAAATGCAATTTTTATTAATTATTACTTCAACTAATAATCGAATTTATAAATTATATCAGCAATAAATGTTGACTTTTGGCGGGTTTAGTTATTAGTATCTTTTATTTTTTTTTATTTGACACCTATTTTTTCATTCCGCTTTCTGCCTGTGCACAATACTTTTACCGAATTTCGCGCGGAGACGCCCTTTTGTGATCGGCGTGCTCCGTGGCTGGAGACGCTGAGCAATTTGGATTTCGCTGAAGGCTGGAAGAATCTCACGGATAGTCGACCCAAAAAAAATTTCGAACGTTGAGCAGCCTACTCACCAAGTCTAAGTGTAGTAGATTTTGGGTACTGTTTTCGGTGATAGAAATACTTTCCAAAGTATTATTTTGACTCCTCGCAGCGTGTTCGTGTTTACGTCCTTTCATTTGACTAGTTAAAGCCTGTCGGCCCATGTTGCTCAGCAGCACGGTTTTCTTACACATGATGCAATAAAATGCAAACTTGTCATTTTTGCATTCTTTCAGCCATGGCGAAAACTGATCTTCGTTAAGCCATTGAATATTGAACGTGGATCTCCTTGGTTTAGAAAAAGGCATTGATCTGAGAAAAAAGGATAGCATACGTCAAATTTTATCATTTCGATCAAAACCGCACTGCATTGACCTCCATTGAAATGTTATTTTAGAATACAGTGCTCCCCCCCTAAGATATCCCTCTGTAAGATATTACTTCCCCTCATTTTACTATCATTTCCCCGCAATTCGGCTTCCCCACTATACTCAGTGTTGTTTACTTGCGCATGCGCGTAAGCCGCTACTATAAGTCAGCTGTCTACATATACACCCCACCTTTTAAGAGTAGAGGGGATACCTCTCTAAGATATTTTTCCTGGAACCAGAGCCCCGAGTCTGAAATCTTAGGGGGGGAGTACTGTACCTATGACATACAAAGTTTATTCCTCATTAGTCATTCCAATGCAGAACTCATACAATGTAATCTCATAACATATTTTACTACAGTTACTTGGCCATACAATGATCACAAGTGATATGACAATCAATTTCCAAAAATAACATTATAAAATCACATCGACTGCATTTCACATGAATTCGTACTTTAAAATTTTAAGCGTGGACTAGGCTTTGTAAGTTAGCAATTTTTTCAATGCATAGTTTTCTTTAAAACCCTTCGACTGACTTCATAGTTTCTATATTAAATGTGTAAGGATTAATCTGCGTGTTATTACGTCAATTATAACTTTTTCACTTCCGAGAGATAAGTCATCGAAAAGCGCGGATAAACAATGGTGATCATACTTGACATGTTGAACAAAATACATGCACTTTACGTATATCGTATAACCTATCGCGACATAATGATGATCTACTTACCTTATATTAATTTTCGTTTTTCTTTTTGATTCGCCAATCTCCTTATACGTTGACGCGTTGGTGGCAAATACTATTTTCACGATTTAAATATGTATGAGTTTCACAAACGCTACGCACACAGGCAAGCTAGACCGTGACGTATTCCGGTGACGAGTTTCTACTGGCATGAGGCGTTAACGAGTGGCGCTGATCCGAGCGAGGCCGACGCTGCCCGAAGTTTTCATAGCGTTGCGTCTTTACGCGCCAACATATAAAATATATGAAGTGGTGCGACGAAACGGAATTTTAAGGGTAATTTTTTCCCCTTAAAATCAATAGTATTTTGTATAGAAAAAGAGTTTATTTCTTTCGCAGACATAAAATTCCAGTGTTATTTTCAAAATTCCCTGACTTTTCCCTGACTTTTCCCTGCTGTAAGAAATTCCCTGACTTTTCCCGGTTTTCCAGGTTTTCTCGGTGCGTACGAACCCTGTCGAATAATACTTTTCCAAAGCAGTTCAACGCCATATTCAGAAATTCTCGAGAAAATTGACTTTGAAGTTTTCCGAGCGCTTTATCTGCACCAAACGTTTTACAATATTCGAGCAGACCGCGTAGTCACTTGGTAGCGCTTGGGCCTAGTACTCGCGGGGTAGTTGGTTCGAGTCTCACTTCTGTTATCTTTTTGTTTCCCATCCAATTCACATAGCTACGTCATTTAAATACAAAAATCAACAAATCTGTGCCAATTCACAGATATATAATTATAATCGCCAATGAAATTCTCACGTTTTATTTTTAATCATCTCGACCTCTAACAATAAATGGCCAATAGGCGAAAGAAGATTAAAATCTAGCAGTAATATTTTTTGATTATAATATATTACCACCACCCGTTCCACACATACATGAACACACCTAGTCACACTTAACACACCCGATCTCACATGATACACCCGACGCACACAAAGGCACACACACACACTTGGGTCCGGTTAATTCTAGGGAAATGCCAAACCAACTGTCAACTGGCAAAATAGCCAAAAAAACACGTTGTATGACTTTTCATTGTACTGTGAACAAGTTGACAGTTGGTCTGACAGTTGACAGGTGCCAAAATGGATTTTTGTCGCCGAAAACATCCTCAGCTACCTCAAAAATGTATGAAACCATGCCCAGATTGTGTCAATTATACTTTGGGCACACCGTGACATCCTGTTGGCAGCTGCCAACTGCCAAAATTGCGGTGACAGGTAGTTCAGATGATTTCCTGGGGGTGAAAACATGAATCCATGAAAACTCCGCCCCCGCTATGAAAAAAAATCAACTTCGCCTACCGAAATTTGCCGTATACTGATATGAGGGCATTTCACGCCTTTTTGGGGTGGTTTTACTCCCTCTGGGCGAAAAAGTAAATTGCCCCAGTGGACACACTTTATAGGTTGGATGAAAATAGTCAATATTTTATAATTTTTTGGGCATTCCAAACCCCCCTTCTAATAGAAACTTGGCGTTGAAAAAAAAATACCGTAAGAAAACGCGTTTTTTTTTTTAAATCGCAGTTTACAAGGGTTGGGGGTAGTTTTTTTGCAATTTAAATGGCGTAGATCGATTCACCACCCTCGAAAATGGTGGACTACGCTCTTCATGCAAAATTTTCAAATGACATACGTGATCAGCCAACGATCAAAGTTGCTCTGGAAAAAATACCAATTCAGACCGAAATGGGTTAAATGACCGAAACCACCTTTCACGAGGTGAAATTTCACAGCAAATTGAATAAAATTTCAAGGTAGTACAGTGGATAGACTAATAAAATATAATGTTTCGAGGGGAAATTTAAAAAAAAATGCTTTTTTCCTTACTTCTCACCGCGGGAATTTGTTCATTTGACTATTATAAAGAACGTCGTTGAAGGGGGGCTCTGAAAAAGAATTCTAAGAGGTGTCATAATCAACTGAAGGACAACACTGATAAGACATCTCTTAAACTAAACTTGTTTGTCCGGAACCCCCTTTCGTGAAGATTGATTATACACGAAAATAAACAATATTATAAGATGTTAAATAAAATTAAACAAACCTAGTAAAAAGTAACATCCATCGAAACATGGAAAGTGAACAGTAATTTTTGTAAATCTTGTTCCCCATTTACTAGTATTTTTTATTTTCGCGCAAAAAGGCCGTTGTGAAATAATTGAATACTGTTGCTCATTGATTTATTCTTATATTTATCATTGATTTTCATATTAGTCGGTAAATCTCGGACCATTGATAAGACGAATGTGTTTATGTTGCGAAAAACATGTTAATACTATAATTCAATTATCTCACAATGAAATTCATGTTTAAAAATGTAAACTGAAATCATTAGGTACATTTTTATATGCAAATTATTATTACTAAAGATTTTGAGACAAAATAATTGTAACTTTTCCTGGTTACCACCACATGGAATTTAGTATTTTTGTGTGAATATTCTTTTCGCTAAAGGGGGTTTCGAACATTATAGTAGGGGAGCCCAAGCGAGGATTTTGGGTTTTATTTAAGCGCGGCAGAAAAACATAAGGGAAGAAACCTTGCACCCTGTTATGAACAACCACCATATATGAACCCTTAATATACAAGGGTGCGTCTAGGGCAGCCAATCAGATTAGTAAAAGAAACTCGACCCTTGAATTAATTCGAGCTCGTCAGATTGACAAAAGGTAAGTTAATTACATGCAGAAAAGTGTAAATTTCAATATTCTGACGATTTGACCATGACATAAGAAAATAAGCGAGTCACTAGTTTAAAAAAAAAAACGTCACCTGGAAGTATTCGAGCGTGGTTAAATTTTTTTTCATTTTGAAGGAAATCATGTAAGGATTACGGATATAATATAACCTGCCGGTTTCTACAACGTGAAAAAGCTAAAATTATTAATAAAGTGGGGTACGTGCAGGTGCTGAGAACTATGTATTTCCCAATCCGCGCCTCTCTCCCTTCTCACTCTTTCTCTATTTCTCACTCTCTCGCACCGTCCCCACCATATATATATATATTTAACTTATATATTATGTTCTGTTCATTGTAATTATTCCATTCAATAACAAGAAACAAGAATAAAAATTTTCTTTTAAACTGTCAGAACAACGAAATTCCTCTACATAACTGTCAGATTCTAGGTCAGCACAACAAGGACATCAAGCTGAACCGTCTGTATATAAATCTGATGAGTTTGAGTATTTCAAGGTCACGATTTTTTTTACATTCTCAAAAATCGACTGTGAGTTCTGACTGCATCCAAACCGTCAGTCTTTTGAATGTAATACCTTTTAGTGGTCACTTAACATTCCTCCTGCATATCTGATGAGCTTGAATGAAAAATTTTTTTTCTCATTTTCTACCCCTTCATGCTGCCACCCCCGACTTGGAAGCCGGCAGATTAATATTTCTCTGTTACCAGAAGAATATAGGGCGTATACGATATTAATGTCTGACGCGCTTTAGTATTTCTTTGTAATAAATTTTTTTTTACATTTTTGAAAATTAGTACACACTTCCCCCGGCAGTGAAAGGGCATATATCATATAAACTTTTTTTCTTTTTAGTACCTAATCTTCACAATCCAATAGGTTCCCGCAACGCCTAAATAACATCCCATTTAGCCTCTTGGGCTCCCCTAATATTAGGAGCAAGCATCTGGCGCCTCATCGCATTATTGGCAATGAGATACCTGTTAGCATTGATGGTTTGATGTTCTCTTTCTTGAGAGTAGTTAATATCCAGGAATACGTACATATCCGCAGTAGGGAACAAAAGATGTAAATGTTAATAGCTTCATTTTCCAAATTTTCTACTTATTATACCACATGCTATAATAGCTGAATGTTACGTAATATTTCAATTACCGAAAGGAAGATGCTGATAATCAAGTTTAAAAGATGCGTCATCAGTGTTCATGCCTGGTCGAGTGAGATACCACTTCGCATTTTTTTTCAGTGCCCTCCTTCATCGAGGCTTTTTATTTCATAAAACCACCTTTATTTTTAATGTGGGAGATTCAAAATATAAAAAAAAGTTTTTCCGGCACGCCCTACTAACAATACATATATATATATACGTATACTCGTACATGGGCAGATCCGTTACTTGTCGTCGAAAAGTTGCGGAGGTGGTTTACAGATTTGACTGCCGTTTTTTTTTCTCGAAAGCAGGTCAAAAAAAAACCGGTGATCCTGAAAATTTGAGCTCGTTGCGCCCAAATCCGGCCGCTGGAGAATTCTTTGAAATTTGAAAAAAGTCGATTTTCCAGTCATCTTCAAAAAGTCATATCTCAGCTCCTATATGACTCAGATATTCCAACCAAATAGCGTCCTTTTCTGTCAACCTTGTATTTTTAAGAAAAAAATAGTTAGTTTAAACTCTCATATACGGGTTGGCTGGGAGCTCCCAAATGGACTGCTATTTTAATAAAATTTTCCTTATTTTCCAAAGGCTCTCAAATCTACATTTTTGGAAATGGAAGGATGGTTGACAGCTTATATTTTTCCTTAAGGTATATTCTGATGATATCTGCCCTATTTTTCCTGGATCGCTTCCATTTCACTGAGACGTCGCCACATAAAGTAGGTCCATTTTTGAAAAAACGCTGTTTTTGAAGGGCTAGAACTTTTTTCTATCAACTCGAAATCCTTTGAGATTATCACGGATTATACTTCATTGTATCTCTAAACAACCCTGAAAATTTCAAGTTTGGCTTAGAACTAGTTCCCGAGCTATGAATTTTTAAAAATGTCAAATTTTCGATCTAATATGAAATTTTTTGTAGTTTATTATAAGTTTCGATAATTTTACACACTTAATTAATACTTACTCGAAATTCGATTGTAGAGTAGGGGGCAAAACGAGCTAGCTAAAAAAAAAAAAAACTAAGCGAAATAATTATTCCATCTGCAGACTTCTTCTCGTTGAGAATTTGTGTATTTAATTTTTCTACATTTATTCAAATTACATAGTTTGAAAATCATTCTAATTCAGTTAATCTTAGGCCAGATATAGAAAAACTAAATAGAACTTATGTAAAACTTATTACCGATTCGAACGATAGGTAAGTTAGCGACTGGCATGGATATTTAACCCTCCGCCGGCGATCCATGACGATATCGTCATATCTGACTTTGGCACGTCCTGGTATCTCGGGAGGGGGAAGTGGATGCGGCTTGGGACCTGCACCTAAAAAAACTTCACGGTGATATATGCTCACACGCGCAAACATGTTAGTATGCGTTAGGAACTTGCAAAGTTACGACCGTTCGAAGTTTGAAAGTGAACGAATTCGTCCCCGATAGCCTGCGGCGTCAGTTTTTTCGACTTTTGACATACGTATAAAATCCACATTTTCTCATTGAAAATCAAAGTCTCTGACCGTATTTATCAAGTTTACCTAAATAGTATATTATGACACTATTGTGGGAACTGTTTTTTTACCTTGCTCGAGGTTGTTCACACGAGCAAAGCGAGTCTGAACTGTCATATAACATGTCAACATTCATTTTTTCACTAATAAATTACATATTTTTGTGATAAAAACATTGTGTTTTCATGAGTACTTCAATTTCATGCGAAATTTCTCCCTTCGCAGTAGCCTAATTTCAGGTAGTGAAATAAATAGGTTTTTTGGAACCGAGCCCAATGTGAGTAGGTTTTTTTGAAAGACCATAGTATCAGAAATAAATCCCTAGAATATTCTTTCGTAATAGAAATTTGGGTTCAAGATATCGATTTTTTAGTGAAATGGTCGAATTTACCCGTTTTGCGCTGTTTATAAATTTCTATTTGTTAATGGATCAAACATTTTGGAATGAAAACTGCTAGAATATTGAGATGAGAGCCAAAACTGGTTCCCTGAATTTTTTGGGAATTTTTGGATACTCCTAAGTGGGTTAAAAATAACCAATGACAATGTCGTCATGGATAGCCGGCGTCGTAGTCAAAAAAAGGGATAGCCGGCGGAGGGTTGATTTGTCAGTCAGAGGTATATCTATTCTAAGCCATGTTTCTTTTTTCTTTCTTTTTCTTGTCCTTCCTGGTCTTGCTCTTTTCCGTTAGGCCCAGTATTTGAACACATGTGTCTTTCAACTTTCACCATAACTTCTAATTTGTTGTTTAACTAAAGATCAACTCAGTTTGATGGAGAGTTGGAAAAGAAGGAGGGTGAAAATAAAAAAAAAACCCTTATCAAGCCGGATTCGTAAAATATTGATATAGTTTAGACTGAAATTCGTTCTTCGCCTTTCCTTTCGATTTGTATATAAGTAAGTGTTAATAATGGACATGTCCATTGTTACCCCTCTGTTGATGTTCGTAATAAATATATTTATCATTTAAATTAAATGAATCGTGTGTGATGGTGTATCGCTTATATGGTTAGTTATCATTAATTTTTTATATTGTTTCATTTGCACCCTCGCCTATCAGCAAGTTTTAAAAATAAGGTTTCTGTTTGTCAATAGAAAAAAATTCGATTAAACCGTCCTGAGGATGACCCGAAATTAGGGTCGAAACGTTGACGCAAACTATATTGTTGTTTTGATGACCTACATTTCCAAGATTCTTCTTATAGTCCAGGAAACGGGTAGAAAAAAGGGCAGTTTTATGTCACGGCGTGCAGAATGGATGAGATCTGCGGATTCTGGCAACGATTATAGCCCACATGAACGCCTACTACTTTCCAACCAAAAATTTAAGTTTCTAAATTTTTTACACGCGTTTAAAGTTTTGAAAAACAGGTTTTCTACTAGGATCTCCTAAACTATTAATTGTACAGAAAACAAGTCAAATAACTTTTTGTAGGTCTTAGAAAGACGAACAATTTCGTTTTTGGAAAATTAAAATCGGTCAATTAGTTCTCTTGTAAAAAAATAAAAACCGGCTGAAATGGCCATTTCATAATTAACTAATTATGAGTCCAATAATGCATGTATGGCTTTAGAAATCTGGGAAAATATGTCTCTTAGGGCGCTCAAGAAGCTCGCAAAACCGGGGCTCCATCGGATAAACAGTTTGTGTGAAAAGCTATTTGTTATGAAAAAACCGACTTTTTTTGCAAGGAATTTGCAGAGCCGGAGACCGTCGTACAGCAATTTAATTAGCGGATTTTTAATCGAGAAGGATCCTATTATCATGTACATTTAGGGGCGAAATGATTTTTTATTATTAAGTTGGTGAATAATGGCTCCAAAAAGAGGGTATGTTTTTCAGTCATAAATAAATGGAATTTCATCGCCAATTTTCACGTTACAGGGCTACGATTAGTCTCACTCGAAAGCTTTTATTTTTTGACGAATTTACAAAAAAAAAATTTGCCAAAAGTCAATTAGGGAGGGAGATAATTTTTTTTTTTTTTTTCATTAATTATTGCACCGCCGGTTTTAAACATAGAGGGCTAAAAATTGGACACGATACAGGAAAGGGTTCATACCAACCGACAATAAATTTTGGTAGCAGTTGCTCATGAATTTGTTCATCCGCTTTGCGGTCAACTCGGTGATAAAATACAGCACCGCGTATGGCGGTGGAGTGGGGGAATCTCGGCCGGCACGCGCTCGCGCTCAAACTGAATTCGCGCGTTCAAATTCCACAAACTTTGAATATCTCCCGAACAAATTAACATATCGGGTTCTTTCCTTTTTTAAACCCGACTAAGTTTTGCCGCTGATCAAGAATTTGTTATAAAAAATATTTAAAAAAATTATCTTCCATTCGAAATTTGTTTATGTAAATTTTTTTTTTCTTTTTTTACCGTTAGTTTATTTGTTTTTTTGTTTCATCTGAATTAAATTATATTGACGTCATATGCCTTGATTACAGAACTCACAAAAAAAAAAGATCTGCTAAAAAAACGTTGTCGTTGCAGTACGCGTCTCTTCGTTTTGGAAAAAAATCGACAAAATAAGGGACATAATATAAAATAAGGACAAAATAAGGTCTGAAATAATTATGAAACGTTTTTATAAGTTACAATGGCCTATTTATTATGAGAATACGTTACAAATAATATCAGAATAAAACATAAAAAACGTTGGAAAAAAATCAAACACATTCAGACACGTTTTTTTCTTCGTTTCACGAATGTTACAATATTTTTATATTTAATGTACTAAATAATAGCTACAGACACTTTTAATTTAAATATTAACAATGTTTTCTTAAACATACAATTCTTTACAATCAATATTTACAAGTCTACGTATTCTACGCTGTTCGCTCGAGTTCTTTTTATTGGCACCTCTGGTTCATCATCGCTCTCGTCACTTAAATCATCTTTGATCTCGTCCTTAAATTCTATTTGACTATCATTGCTGCTGTCATCAGATGGATGGACCAGAGGTGCCAATAAAAAGAACTCGAGCGAACAGCGTAGAATACATAGACTTGTAAATATTGATTGTAAAGAATTGTATATTTAAGAAAACATTGTTAATATTCAAGTAAAAATGTCTGTAGCTATTATTTAGTACATTAAATATAAAAATATTGTAACATTCGTGAAATGAAGAAAAAAACGTGTCTGAATGTGTTTGATTTTTTTCCACCGTTTTTTATGTTTTATTCTGATATTATTGGTAACGTATTCTCATAATAAATAGGCCATTGTAACTTATAAAAACGTATCATAATTATTTCAGACCTTATTTTGTCCTTATTTTATATCATGTCCCTTATTTTGTCGATTTTTTTCCAAAACGAAGAGACGCGTACTGCAATGACAATGTTTTATTAGCAGATCTTTTTTTTTGTGAGTTCTGTAATCAAAGCATATGACGTCAATATAATTTAATTCAGATGAAATAAAAAAATAAATAAACTAACGGTAAAAAAAGAAAAAAAAAAATTTACATAAACAAATTTCGAATGGAAGATAATTTTTTTAAATATTATTTATAACAAATTCTTGATCAGCGGAAAATCTTAATCGGGTTTAAAAAAGGAAAGAACCCGATATGTTAATTTGTTCGGGAGATATTCAAAGTTTGTGGAATTTGAACGCGCGAATTCAGTTTGAGCGCGAGCGCGTGCCGGCCGAGATTCCCCCACTCCACCGCCATACGCGGTGCTGTATTTTATCACCGAGTTGACCGCAAAGCGGATGAACAAATTCATGAGCAACTGCTACCAAAATTTATTGTCGGTTGGTATGAACCCTTTCCTGTATCGTGTCCAATTTTTAGCCCTCTATGTTTAAAACCGGCGGTGCAATAATTAATGAAAAAAAAAAAAAAAATTATCTCCCTACCTAATTGACTTTTGGCAAATTTTTTTTTTGTAAATTCGTCAAAAAATAAAAGCTTTCGAGTGAGACTAATCGTAGCCCTGTAACGTGAAAATTGGCGATGAAATTCCATTTATTTATGACTGAAAAACATACCCTCTTTTTGGAGCCATTATTCACCAACTTAATAATAAAAAATCATTTCGCCCCTAAATGTACATGATAATAGGATCCTTCTCGATTAAAAATCCGCTAATTAAATTGCTGTACGACGGTCTCCGGCTCTGCAAATTCCTTGCAAAAAAAGTCGGTTTTTTCATAACAAATAGCTTTTCACACAAACTGTTTATCCGATGGAGCCCCGGTTTTGCGAGCTTCTTGAGCGCCCTAAGAGACATATTTTCCCAGATTTCTAAAGCCATACATGCATTATTGGACTCATAATTAGTTAATTATGAAATGGCCATTTCAGCCGGTTTTTATTTTTTTACAAGAGAACTAATTGACCGATTTTAATTTTCCAAAAACGAAATTGTTCGTCTTTCTAAGACCTACAAAAAGTTATTTGACTTGTTTTCTGTACAATTAATAGTTTAGGAGATCCTAGTAGAAAACCTGTTTTTCAAAACTTTAAACGCATGTAAAAAATTTAGAAACTCAAATTTTTGGTTGGAAATTAGTAGGCGTTCATGTGTGCTATAATCATTGCCAGAATCCGCAGATTTCATCCTTTCTGCACGCCGAGACATGAAAAAATACCCGTTTCCTGGACTATTACATAAACTTTCGAGGTTAAGACCATTTCTACATCAAGGGGGTAATATCGTGATGACTTGAGTTATGTATATTTCCCCTGTTATTTGAAATTTCACTTATCCGAGGCACGCTCTCCCCATATTACCTCGGATAACAGAAGTTCTACTGTATCTGAAACCAAAATCCATATCCTTGGTATAACTGAATCGATAACGAAACATTCATTTACATAGCTAATAAGAAATTCAATTCAGACTTCATTGAAAGGTACAAAAATTTCCCTAACATGCACCACGCAACTGCTACAAGTTTTCGACTGAAAATTCCAATATTTGAACAATAACGCGTTCGTCTCCGACAGAGCATTAAATAGTACTTTAATTTAATAGTACTTTATGCAACAAGTAACGAAAACCAGGGAAAGGTGATAAGTCTGTGCACGAGCATGAGTCGGAAGCGAGCCGGAGACCAGTGCGAAGCTCGCACGCAAATCACCTTTTGCCGGTTTCGTCACTAATTGCATACAACATTTGTTATCGTGAATGCATCGAAAACGAGGTTTGATGCCCGTAACACGTACCTCATACCAGATGGCCTACAGCGTCAGCTGTGTATCAGACCTAGGCTCACTCGGATTGCGTCGAGTGCGCATGTGCAGCGGTGCACAGTGCTTTGTGTGAGCGTGCAAAGTGGCGCACAACACTTTATGCGACAAAGAGGGCGTGAGTAGCGGTGCACGGCGCTTTATATGATGCAGGCTACGCAACATAGCTCCAAGCGGTCATTTCAGGCACGTGTTGCAGTCATCAAAAATTGAATTTTGGACGCATCTGTGATAAAAAGTACTATTTTTTACGTTCTTTTTAGCTTCTTCTCAGCAATTCAAACCTACGGGCACAAATGAATTTGAAACAGAACTCAATGCAATTAGTCTTGTTTTGCGAAACTGTGCTGTTACTTTTACCTGAAATACATAGAATTACTCAATTGTTAATATGCAATCACGATGGGCTTTCTAAATGTGAAGGATAACAATTATATACATTTCATTTCGTTAGAGGGTTGTCGTCGTTATGTTATTTTTTTTTTTCTATTTCACTATTTCCCGTTCGTATCATACAATTTTCAGAAGGGGGTGACCGACATCATTATCATGTAAAACAAACGAGTTTTTCGATATTTTTGTTCAGCATTACATGTAAAATCGCGCTATCAGCAGCATCTTCATATCCATGATGCCTCGTAGACTCTGATGATAGTCAAAATAAGTGACACTTCACTCGGTTGATAAGTACTCTGACTATATCATGCTCTGAAAGTCAGGAAATTTCTGTGTTCACACATCATTGCGTGGAAATGACAAAAGTTAACCCCGTCTTATTATAATATAACATCGAGCAGATGAGGCAAACACACATTTTTTTCTAACAACAAGGTTCTTCAATCAAGAACTGTTGAAGGCACAGATGGAACAATTAGATCCCATATCAAAGATTTTGGATTCGAAAAGAAATCCAGAAAAAGAAATGCAGAAAAATTACTGTCTTTCCAATTGTGTTCCCAAATGTGTTGCTGTTGTAAATTTTTTGACAGCTCAATTGGATGCCGAGAAACGTATCCTGAAAAAAGTGACAAATTTTGTTGACGGCTTTGCGAGAAAAAAATTATTAAAAATTGTAAACGCTCAATTTCGACTATATCTTTTCATTTATCGAGTTTAAAGAAAAAAGTTTCAGACAAAAGTTGTAGATCTCTTCGTTTTATACAAAATTGGTCGTACGTAAAAATCACGTCCTGTTGTTGGTTTAGCGGTAAATGGCAACGGATGAAAAACTCGATTCTGTTTTATTGCATACAAGTTGGCGAATTATCAACGTAAATTATTCAAATCCATCATAAAATGTAGAACCATCTTTCCTCCAGAGAAGCGTGCAAAGTTTGCCCGGCTATGTCATATAGTTTAGCAACAATGTTTTTTCTCCCGAATTCCGCCCTTCCTCCACAGTTTACTCCCAAATGACCTGACAGAGTGCAAATAAATCGTGGCGGCATTTTTTACTACTCTCTTTCAGGATCTGATAAGAATCCAATTTTCTTTAAAAAAAAGTACGTTTTTCGCGAAAATATAATTTTTGCTTATAAACAAATGGTAATAACTTTATCGATTTTTGAGTTATCGAAATAGTCTTTGAAGATCTGATAAGTCTTTTTGAGATGCTAATTTTGGAAAAAAATGTATTGCCCATTACTCACTCATACTCTATATATAGATATTCTCAGAAGACTATGCGATAATACGCGTGCCTGGGATCGCAGGAATACTCATGCAGCAGGAATTTCACTAGCGAGTCCTACAGGTTTGGGGCCTATTGTAATTTTAGGCAGATGTTCATTCTCGGAGGGCTACGGGGGAAAAAGAGGGGCGTCCTTAAGGCCTCTCGGTGCATCCAGTACTGGGTGCATCAGTTCCGAGCAAGACTCCACGTCCGACAGTCGTTCGTGAGTTCATATAGTGTTATTATATGCATTATTTGTTTGTTCTGCAGCACCTTGTAACTTCTGCTGTAATCTTGCAGATAAGTGTGAAAATAGTTAGCCAATGAAAATAATCATACATGCCAGACAACATAGTGCTTTGGTATAATGTAAGTAACCATAACATAAATGCATTGCAGAACGCGTGCGAGCCAGTAAACTGCGATTGCAGTATATCAAGAATTCGTTCTATATTTTGGAATCTCTGGACATCGATCATTTTGGTGAGTGGAAATATTTGTTTGTTTGATATGGTCTTAGTCGAAATAACATAGTACCGTGAATATGTATAGAAAATAAAAAAAACTTTTACAATTATGTCTCACAGATTGCCGCCAACTACTCCATAATTTTTGGACATCTGTGTTAATACGGCGGCTGCCGAATGTTAAAAATGGCTACAGACATTTGTTTAATCTGTGAAAAGCTGTTCGAGGAAGATGAAAAAATAAGGACCGCACAGAAGAAAGGCATTGAAAAACTAATCGACGCCAGCCGTGAAAGAGCAGACAGAAAGTATTATAAGTATAAGCTAAAGGACAAAAAATGTGCTACCATCCATGAGCTGGTTCACGTCACTTCACTAAAAAAAAAACCGTCAAGTCACGGATCTTTGCGCCATTCTAAATATCCGTAGTTTTATGTAAAAAAAAAATACCATTTCAAGAATTTTGAAATTTTTTCAAGTAGGAGTCAAGGCGGCGTTAGAACTATGTGAATTTTTGTAAACCACTGTTGCACCGCTATGTTTGAAAATTCCTATCTCCGAAAGTATTCATCGGAGCGGACTAATCCTGCAATCATTCTGTTCATAAAAGAATGCGCATCAACAGAAAAAAAATTTATTTTGACACAAAATTTTTCAATTTTATTTAGCGTTTTTTTTTTGATTTTTCTGCCATTTCCGCGGGACTATCAACAATTCATGGAGATAATTTTTTTCAGATATCTGTATCCTTCCCCTTCGATCCTAAAAAACAAATCTATGGAGAGAATACCTGGGCCGGAGAAAAAAAAAACGTCTCGTCGCACGCCGATCCACGTCAGCGCTACTCCCGCAAGCTCACTGTGTTGCGTATAGTGGAGTTAAATTTCATTTTTACAACACCTGCTCTGGAAGTTGACTTTTTGAGCGCTGTATGTCATCTCCGAAATACACAATAATCGCATACTTGACTATATGTGTTTCATAAACGCACATGTTCGGTTAAGTGTCAGATAACTGCACAGATTCCACCTAAATTATACTACTATAGAAATATAACCACACGAGTACAGTCTGTATTAAACTCACTCTATCTTTTTCACTTTACTAGAAACTACTCAGACGTCATCTGATGCGGCTATAGTAATCTAAATTTTATCGTTCATGTAACTACTCAAACGCCATCTGATGCCGTTATAGTAACTTAAGTTTTAAAATTATTATATTCCTCTCAAATTCGACTTCCAGATCAGTTTCTGTAAAAAATATTGTATCTACGTGTGGGATAAGTAGCAAATTGACAGTCGTGATTACGACATTCGCCGTAAGGTTTATGAGACATTCGTATGACGACTCGTGTGGTTGTCGCAACTCGCCTGACGGCTCGTAGCGACATCTACTACACTCGTCTTCATACGAATGCCCCATAAACCTTACACTCATGTCGCAACAACACGACTGTCCGATTATTTGCTACTTATCCCACATGTAGCATAAATAACTATTGATGCTCTTCTACTTATCCGGGCTATCCATTCTACGAAAATAGTTATTCAACCACCTTAGCCCTTCCGTATCCGTCTACTGGTCATCCTCGTGGTAGAATTTTATCGAAGTGAAGAGGTCAGTCGCATAACATCAGGTCAAAGAAGCTGCGTAACCGTTGAAAGAAATGGTGAAAAAATATCGGTTCGGAAGCATCTGATGTTGAAAAAAAATCGGTTTTTCTAAATTTGCAGAGTTGCGCCCGAAAGAATGTATTATTGTATGCAGGATTGTATGTATTATGTAATGCAGGACCGAGTGGCACACACACCGTGTGTGTTTGTATCTATCACCAGAATTTAAACCTGATGATTATGGGTGCAAATATTAGTGATTTAATTAAGAAAGTAGCTGTGAATTTTCCGACCTACCAGCATTGTTTAGCTCAAATCGTTTGCAATCCATCACAGCTACAGTGTCATTTAGAAGCATGCTCGAATTGTCCTGGTGTAAATATCATCGAAGCATCGTTGCAAGAAGCCTTTGCGAATAATTTCATCAACGATGTTACTTATAAACAGTGGATATCAGTGGATCGAACGTCTTTGGAGACATTCACCAAAAAGTCCGAAGATTTTATATTTAACTTTTGTGATCAATTGTCAAAATTGGTTGCACATGATTTCATTGTGAAGCAGAAAAGTAGTTATTGGCAGAAGATGAAAGACAGCTTGGAAGTTGGTGAATTTTTAGCAATATGCGATTTCGTTGAGAATTATGTATTTGTTGTACAAGATTCCGCGCAAGGGTTTCACTGGAGTAATAACACCGGCCCACAAAAAAAAAGTGGTCTGTACATTTGAACAGACCCACCTACCTTTATGTATTTTGACGCGCTGAATCCGAATCTGAGATCCGTTTGGTCCGTACACCCTCAAAATTTTGAGAAAAGTGCAAAAAACCGTAAAAAATGGAAAAAACTGCAGTTTTGGTGATCAAACAAATTTCTAAATATAAATCATATAAGTTTTACATGTGATTCGATCCGCTGAGTACAAATCTGAAGTTTATTTTGCCTGTAGGCCTTTAAAAATATAAATACATTGCAAAACATCGCTAAAAATTGCTATAAATTGTATTTACAGTAATAAAAAAATTGATTAAACATAATTAAATTTATTTCTCACATATTGTGATGCACTAAATCTAGATAAAAAATCTGTTAATGTGAATCAGTCAGAAATTTACCAAAAATCGTTCAAAAAAGTACAGAAAGATAAGATAAGGAACGAGCTTTATCGATATCAGGGGAAGTGGAATGTCAATATGATGGCAGATTTTTGCTGGACACTGAAGAGAGAAGTAGGGAAGGACAATAAAAAATGAAAGAGAAACCCGTTGCGTAGGTCATTTGAAGACAAAAGAGTTCAACACAAACGAAGAACAGCTTGAAATCGATAAAACTCGTTCATTACCTTATCTTTCTATGCTTTTTTAAACGATTCTTGGTAAATTTCTGACTGATTCACATGAACTGATTTTTTATTTGGATTTAGTGCATCACAATATGTGAGAAATAAATTTAATTATGTTTAATCAATTTTTTTATTACTGTAAATACAATTTATAGCAATTTTTAGGTATTTTTTGCAATTTATTTATATTTTTAAGGGCCTACAGGCAAAATAAACTTCAGATTTATACTCAGCGGATCGAATCACATGTAAAACTTATATGATTTATATTTAGAATTTTTTTTTTATCACCAAAACTGCAGTTTTTCCATTTTTTACGATTTTTTGCACTTTTCTCAAAACTTTGAGGGTGTACGGACCAAACGGATCTCAGATTCGGATTCAGCGCGTCAAAATACATAGAGTTAGGTGGTTCTGTTCAAATGTACAGACCACTTTTTTTTTGTGGGCCGGTGTAATCAAGCAACTATTCATCCAATCGTGGTTTCCTATAAAAGTTACGGTGACGACCATTTGAGACATTTTGGTTTTGTGATAATTTCCGAGCATCTGAAACATAATACAGTTGCGGTTTATTTATTTCAAAAAAAGTTAATCAGCTTTATGAGAGAGAAGTTTGAAAATTCGATTCCTATAGAAAAAATAATTTACTTCTCCGATGGAGCAGCTTCCCATTATAAGAACAAAAAGGATTTCATAAACATAACGCATCACTTTGAAGACTTTCAATGCCAAGCCGAATGGCATTTTTTTGCTACATCACATGGAAAAGAGCCATGTGATGGTGCTGGTGGAACTGTTAAGAGATTAGCTTGACGTACGAGTTTACAACTGATTGGCAAATTGTAATTGGGCATGTTCTTATTTTCGGAGCATATCTTTTGCGTACTGTAAGTCTGCAGAACATCAAGCGGAAGATCTATTTTACAAAATCGATTCGATAAAGCCTTGACAATTCGTGGCACTCTGAAATTACACGCGGTCATTCCAGTATCTCATAAACTCGTCAAAACAAAATTATTTTCCGCAACATAAAAATTTGATTCGACGAAAATTATGAATCAATTTCAAACAGAGGTGTCCTCCTAAGCGTCATTCTGCGAATCATCGCTAAAAATATCGGCCCTTTTCAGAGCCACCAAAATATTACAAAAGATCCATCAGTCACATAGCACAAACAGAGTGAAATAGAATCAAACCCAATTCCAACACAGGTGTGTATAACTCCGAGAAAGGATGACCAGTAGACGGAGACGGAAGGACTAAGGTAGTTGAATAACTATTTTCGTAGAATGGATAGCCCGGGTAAGTAGAAGAGCATCAAATGAAATTTAACTCCACTATACGCAACACAGCGGTGACGCACGACGCGACGTTTCCTTTTTTTCTCCGGCCCAGGTATTCTCGCCATAGATTTTTTTTAGGATTGAAGAGGAAGGATACAGGTATCTGATAAAATTATCTTTATGAATTGTTGTTAGTCCCGCGGAAATAGCAGCGAAATAAAAAAGAAACGGTAAAAAACAACTGAAAAAGATTTTTTTTTTTCCATATCAAATTTTTTTTATCGAAGCGCATTCTTTTACGAACAGATTGATATTAGGATCAGTCCGCTCCGATAAATACTTTCGGAGATATGAATTTTCAAACATAGCGGTGCAACAATGCTTTACAAAAACTCACATAGTTCTAACTCCGCTATTTTTGAAAAAATTTCAAAATCCTTAAAATGGCAATTTTTTTTACATAAAACTACGGATATTTTGAATGACGCAAAGAGCCGTGACTTGACGGTTTTTTTTTAGTGAAATGACGTGACCCGCTCCCTGGATGAAATACGTTATCTGTCGTAGGTACGTCCATCCCAATAACATTCAAGCGTACGAAAATCGAACAACTGTGGAAGTCGGAAGCACGTCTATGCGCGCTTCTTCGATCAATTTCGAGTTTGATAAAAACTGTCTGCATTGTGATAAAGATACGTCTGACAAATTTGTAAAAAATCAGGCTAAACTGAAAAATGCATCAAAGCGACAAGCAGTGAGCAATGTTACTACAGAAAAAATGCACAATAATATTTGTCGCCGAGCCGGTGAACTTACGGATAAATTGGGCCGTGAATTTTTGAACCGTGTTGCTTCAGTAACGAGTTTGATTGCTGCACAAGCTCGTTACTACGCTGTTTGCAATCTGCGTTTCTTTGAAAAACGTTACAAGTTAGATTCTGAGTAATCATCGGAAGACATTCCGAATGTTATTGAACTGATCGAAAGATTCATTACACATCATGTGGATGAAACTAATTTTTTTTAAAGCAAATTATCAATGGATACCAGGGTGAAACTCCGAATAACCAATGGGTGGAAAAGCAATTGCACGACAGGCTTGGTAACGATATTCTTATTACGTTGAACAAGGGTTCGGAACCGATAATTTATTTACGGGAGACTTGTAACCGAATTTTAGTAAAAAACTTTGAAGACTCGTAGAACGAAGAGTCGGATCGCATGAAAATAGTAACAGCAGTCGCAAAGATTATAACAGATGACATCCGTACTCAAGAATACGAGATAGAAACTTATCCATCTCCGAACGCAGTTTTAAACGACGTTGAAAAAGTAATTCCTAATTCATTGCGGATGTTCCTAGACAACGTAGTTTTAAGTGATAAACCGGGAACACAAGCAGCAAATAAATTCCTATCACCAAGGGATACAGACTGGCCTTTGGAGACCCCTAGTACTACGCGAAAAACAAAAAAATGCGCCACGAAGGGTCCACAAAAATCCAAAAAACGTAAACTATAGTACATGAACTTATTTTATAAGATTTTGGTTAAATAGATTTTAATACATATATTTTAATAAATATATTATAATGAATAATGTATTGTAATAAATAATATATTATTAACGAATTGAAATTTATTGATCACCCCTTCCTTGTAATAATATTAAATCACTCATAGCCACTTTGACACTGAGATGGGCGAACAAACGTTTGTGATCTGCAGAAGTAATGATCACAGATCATTTTGGATAGCATAATCGGATTGGTGAGAAGAAAACTGGCCCGAATTGAAAAAAAAAGTTTGTAGGACCTTTATTAACGGACCACGCGGCGTGTTCAAACAGTCGTTGCAATGAAATTAATTCACAGGAGGGATGTGAGATAAATTGTGCATCATATCCGAATGTCTCAGGAACACATACGGTTATGATTTGTCCGAAAATGTTGCTTACATCAATAACAATGAATTATTAGGTGAACATGTCTGTATCTCCGGTTCTAATGGAGATTAAGGAATGATTTTTTTTTCAAAATAGCGTTTCAAATAGACTTATCAAATCATTAAAGAATATTTCAATAACTCCAAAATTGACAAAGTTATTAGCATTTGTTTATAAGCATAATTTTACTTCCGCGAGAAACGTGCTTTTTTTGAAAGAAAATTGGATTTTTCATATCAGATCCTGAGAGAGGGTAGTAAAAATTACCACCACGATTTATTTGCACTCTGTCAGGTCATCTGGGAGTATACTGTGGAGGAAGGGCGGATTTCCGGAGAAAAATCATTATTGCTAAACTATTTGACATAACCGGGCAAACTTTGCGCGCTTCTCTGGAGGAAAGATGGTTCTACATTTTATGATGGATTTGAATAATGTGCGTTAATAATTCGCCGTTAAGGCAAAATAATAAAGCGCAATGAAGAGGTGGGTTCTGGACCCAGATCTAATTCCAGTCTTACCATTAGCAACATGTACAGGAGCATTGGTAGAGTAAATTTTTTTTTATCAATTAAGAGTCTGAAAAATAAATTCAAAAAATGCAGTTTCGGAGTTATATGAAAACAATTTTTTTTGTTCAAAAGCCTTTTTCCTTAAAACTATTATAGATATTTCGACGTTTCCTATTTTTAAATAAAAGGTCTTTTAAGGCACTATAAAAATAGGCCTAAAACTTAATCGCAACTTTACCAAAACGCTAAGTAAATTAAGGTATAAAAATAATTATGCTGCTTAAAAACTAATGTTTCAATGGTATACATCCTCACGCAATAAAAGGTTTTTCGGATTTTCGGATTCTACAGAAAAAAATCACTTGAGGAACTGTAATTAAAACTTTTTTCTCTGAGGGTGAAAGTTGTGACAATTCGGAGTCTTGGATTTTTCAAAATTTCTATTGGGATTCAGTCTACTTAGTCGTAAAGCTCATGAGTATTTTTTGGAATAGTTATTTTATGTTTATATTGCTATTGGCATGAAAACTACTTTCTCCCCAAAACGCTAGTACAGAAATCCATATCCAAATCCATATTCTCGAATTCTACTTTTAAATCCTATTCTTAGACTTCTCCATTTCAAATTTCGTTGCCAGGGTAAATTATAATTATTGCAATATAAGACTAGCAATCTATGGTTCTATGGCCCACTGTATAGTTGCATCGTGATCCTTTAATAGCTTCTCTTTCTTGGCCTCCTGCAACATCATAACAGATAAAATTCAGATCAGAACTTTGAAATACATCTTTCAGAAAAATCACTTCATCTTGTACTTTCACACTCTTTTATTGACGATATCATTCTGACAAAATGTACCAAAATTGTTTAATCGTTCCGTTCTGATTCTGCACATCAAGCGCACTTACATCTGGTATAATATCATGGACCAAGAAGCTGTTAAAAGATTGCGCTGCTATTTTTCAATGGACCATATAACAATAGCTAGCTGTTCTCATACTGTAGTAATTATATAAGCTATTAGATGTAAATACTCATGAGCCTTCCCTACCAGATTTAAAACCAGAGGAATTTGGAAAAATTCAAATTCGAAACTATCACCACTTTTAACCATGATCGAAAATAGGTTTGATCACAGTTTCTTATTCAATTTTTCTATAGGATCGGAAAATAAAAAAATTGCCTTATTTTGTGAAGATTTGAACTTATGAATTATTAATTTTTGAGATGCATAATTTTTCTTCCTTTTTTTCCTGTATCACGCAACATAACATACTGTTAACTGATAACATCATTGCCTTTGTCATAAAGTGATTCTGGTGAAAGTTATCGGTTACACATCATTGCAATATCTTAAAAATATCATTGTGAATCAATTGAAAACGTGCGAAAATCTCATCCGGATGGCATTTTGTATAAATGACCACATTGTCCGGATAAAGCAAGTATATGGGGCATTTCACAAAGAACCGACCAAGCCAAACTGATGGGGTCGGGAATTTAAGTAATATATTTTTTTTCTAAAAAGTCTTCAGTACGGAAATATACTCCTACAGGGATTTTTAAGTGCTGCCTTCGTTTGGACAGAATCACTCTCGGTCAATTTAAAAAGTTTCATATTCAAGGCTATTAGAAACTTAGCCTTGAATATTTTTTTTCTAAAAGGTCTTGAGTATGGAAATATACTCCTAAATTGATTTTTTAATTGCTGCCTTTATTTGGACAGAATCACTCTCGGTCAATTTAAAAAGTTTCATATTCAAGGCTATTAGAAACTTAGCCTTGAATATGAAACTTTTTAAATTGACCGAGAGTGATTCTGTCCAAATAAAGGCAGCAATTAAAAAATCAATTTAGGAGTATATTTCCATACTCAAGACCTTTTAGAAAAAAAATATATTACTTAAATTCCCGACCACATCGGTTTAGCTTGGTCGGTTCTTTGTGAAATGCTCCATATGTAGTGGTATAAGCGTGTACACAAGTAAAATTCATCAGAGAAGGCATAGTTGCCGAAACATTTCGATATATTGAAAGTTGGATATCATGTAAACTATTTCAGCCGGATAATGGCTATAAAAGCGCACAGTGCTATATTTTAAAATTTGTTCACAAAACTGTTCTTTAACGTGGGGGCCTTTGAAAAAACGGAAAAATTTTGATCCTACTATTATTCAATATCTATACTAACTTTAAGTATTGGTAAAGTTTACTCACAACTACAATATTACTATAGTTTATAGAGTTTAGCTGTAATAGTATTGAAAGAATTGCCCTCTTTTACTTAGCCCTTGTTCTATCCATGCCTTCAATAATGGCTTTTTAATGAAAATAGTTACTTCATACCAGAAAAGGAATTAATTTCTTCTTGAACATAGCCTTTTGTGAGTAGCGTTCGAGCACTTGGCGGAGCTTCGTTAATTTCAAACTCAGTTGTGTACATTTCCTGGCCCTTAAAACCACCATTTGCTGAAATCTGTATGGAAAAATGTTGTTTAAAACCGTCAAAATGAAGCCGAGCATCACCATTATAATATGATTCAACGATTATTACTTATTCTTATCTAATCTAAGTATAACTCAAAGTAAATAAAGATTAATCACATGATACAAATCATTAGAGTCAAGTTGGAACTCCGGTGAAATTTCCACAATATTGAGTTTTTAGTCATTTCAAAAACGAAATACTCGACACTATGGAAATTTCACCAGATTCCCTTTGTAACATCACAATACACTGACAACAAAAATATTATTTTACAAATTAAGCATATTTTAAAAGCATACGAATACGCGATATATCAGTATGTTTTGCTTTATTATGATTTACTAAATGTGAAGCAGTCCTGAAGTTATGAAATTATGATTTTTCCAACAACAAGATTATTGTCACTCGGAAACTTGTTTCAGAACAATTTCTCACCTTGTTTGAAAAGTCAGAGCTACGAATCTTCTCTTTAGCCATTACCACTGAATCTACACCTGCAGTAGCATATGCAGCAGCTGTCATTTCAGGGAAACTATTTAGCCCACATCTAGGGTAAATAAATGAGAAACACAATCATTAGTATCAACACTCACTGAATACTTTCCTTAATCTAATAAAAGAATGATAATTTCTGAATGTCAAATTTATAGCTTCAATGTAGTAATGTGTATGAAATAAAATGAGCAAATGTAAGCATTGAGAGTTCACGTAATAACCAAAAAGTGAGCATAAAATGTTATTAGATTGGTAATTTATTTATTATCAATTTGCGTTATCGCCCATACTTTCAATAGTTGAACTGCTGCATTACAGTCACGTATTTCAACTTCATCAGGCTATTCGAAATAAAGTGGCATTTCAAGAATAAGAGGGTACCTTTCTTAATTAAATACTCAGTTCCTAAAACCGTATGGAAACGTCATTTGTCGAGAAAGAATAATTTTTTGTCAAAGCATATGTGATTACTGCAAACATGTGTTAGTATCGAAAAACTGGTATTAGATGTTGCATAATAATAGTGCCAATGAATTTAAATATTTGTATACAATTACTGAATGTCACATGCCGTGTAAGATTCGAGGCAGCAACAGATGCCAAAACACCCGGGTTTATTTTGCCAGGGACAGTTGAATAGCGAAATCTTTTCCAAATAAATCTAAAAACCAAAACACTGTATCTTGCACGTTTTATTTATAACCTTACTTCAGTCTGGTATGGCAATTTAAATCTTGATGCATAAGAATTCAGAATGTTGTGAAGCAAAGACTTGACACTGTCACAAAACATGAGCTATGAGCAGTCTTACATACAAGTCTGGGAACTTGTATGGTTGGGGTGACTCAAATAATGTGACAAAGCGTAGTACTCATTTCCGTCACGTGGAACAGTGCAGCCTTGGGGTACCCACTATAGGGGTAAGCCAATCAAGATAGAATGGGAAGAGTTGATAGAGGTTTCTCCGTGGTTTTCTCTCTGCTTTGAACAGATATGCTATGATAGAACGTGAACAACACTTTTAATCAATCAAAAATAAGTGCAATGCTCATTGTAACCTAAAATTTCTCTTTACGAACGAAATACGCGATTATTTATCAAGAGTCGCGGTAGCGACTCGAGATAAGTACATTTTCTCGACAGTCCGCGACACTCTTACTCCGCACAACTTGCTTATACACAGGACTATATCTATATACAAAAATTTATTTTCCTCATAACCAACGAATTATAGAGTCTCGAAAAAAATCCACCAGTGTATATTTTTTATTTTTATTTCTCTTTCGATTGAGACTATAACGAAGGCTGTGGCTATACGAATATCGCCGATACAGCTTTATAAAAGGATCGACTTCGTTTCCTTCATTATTATAGAATTTCGTCGTCATCGCACACTTTTTATTATTATGATTATTTACGCATGGAAGTCACCATGACACCCGGCAACGAGACTGAAGTCAGCCGCACTCCGTCGATGATGCAGAGTTCTTTTAGTGCTACACCAACATGATGATCATAAATATGATCTGGTGGATAATACAGATCGCACGTTCTCTGTTGTTTGCGTGTGTGCGGTGCTGGTAGGTGAGTTAGAACGTAGTTGCGCGGGCATACCCACACGGCAAAACGCTCGGCTCACGGACGCACGCACACCACAGACCGTCGGCCACGAGCGGCTAACCCCAACGTTCCAACACACACTGGGTGGATCAGGTGTAAATATGGGGCATTCTATACAAATTCAACATATCCATTCGTTATCGTATGATATAATAATTTATATGAAACATTATATCAATACGATAACGAATGAACATGAAATGTTTGGGCCTCCGGATTTTGTACGTAGGCTTGTAGTGAGTAAAATAATGAGCGGAATGAAAAGAAATATATGAATGAAGATTCAGTAGGGAAAATTTAAGAGAGCCTCATTCTATATAATACAAACGAATTTTGTTTTTTTTTAATTGTTATTCATTCCTTTCCATTATCCAAGCAATAAATTGTTGGGGCAAAAATTTGTTCAACGGATCTCTAGTAATTTCTTTTATTTCATATGAAATGAATTCATTGATTTTTCAAAAATACGTATGAATTTTTTTTTTAGAATTTCCGACGATTTTGAATATTAAAAAAAGCAATACTTTGCAAAAAGTCGTGAAATAAAGCCCAAAAACACCAAAAATGGTGTAAAAAACTGGAGACATGTACATTTACGTAAGTAACTTTATCTATATCCCCGCAAAAAAAAGTGTATAATGAAACTCTAAAAATACACAAAAAAATTATGTACAAAAATTTGAATCAAGTCCGCTCTGATATAATAAAGTATATATAGTCTTCTACGTATCCTTTGCAAAAAGTTGTGAAATAAATTGATAACATCTGAAGCATGTGTCGCCAAGCACATGTGGTTTGCTGATTTAACGTCATTCATTTTTTCAATCATATAGTAATTATTGAGCTAAGGTACTTCGATTCAAAAACACAAACATCTTATTCGATGTAAAAAATGTAACCAAAAAAATAAAAAGTACTAAGAGAGTTCAGCTTTTTCCCTCAACCATAAAATAATAGATATAAAATGTATAACAGAAAATGAAATGAAATAAAAATTAAAATTGTAAAATTAAAATTAATTAAAAAAAAGAAGTTAGTACAAAACAAAACAAAAACAGAAAAAAGTACTTGGCGCAACTGTTAGTTTATACATTAATTTATAAACTTCACTTCATATTAAGGCAGTCGTACCAAGTACTTTTTTTTGTTTTTGTTTTGTTTTGTTATAATTTCTTTTTTTTTTAATTAATTTTAATTTGACAATTTTTATTTTTATTTCATTTTATTTTCTATCATACATTTTATATCTATCATTTCATGCTTTAGAGAAAAAGCTGAACTCTCTTAGTACTTTTTATTTTTTTGATTACATTTTTTACATTTTTTACATCGAATAAGATGTTTGCGTTTTTGAATTGAAACACATCAGCTCAGTAATTACTATATGATTGAAAAAATGAATGACATTAAATCAGCAAACCACATGTGCTTAGCGACACATGCTTCAGATGTTATCAATTTATTTCACAACTTTTTGCAAAGGATATGTAAAAGACTATATATACTTTATTATATGAGAGCGGACTTGATTCAAATTTTTGTACACAATTTTTTTGTATATTTTTAGAGTTTCGTTATACATTTTTTTTTGGGGGGATATAGATAAATCTACTTACGTAAATGTACTTGTCTCCAGTTTTTTACACCATTTTTGGTGTTTTTGGGGTTTATTTGATATACCAGGACAATTGGGTATTTGCATGATTTTTATATTTCTTAACTTTTGATGTTTTTCGATTCTATAAATTTTTTTAGAATTTTTGAAAAAAAAATATTTTGTTTTTGTTTATAAGTATTTGAATAATTTAATAAATAAAAAAAAGGCAACATTTAAATGAATAAGTAGCTCCATCTCGCGTATGTGACGTCACAATGCTGAATTTTTTTGAAATTTTTAGCGCCAAGTTCTCCTGTAAGCACGCCGTACGTGTAATCAGCTGTTGCTCTGTGTTGTGATTGATGAAAAGAACGTCTGATAGTGCTGTTTATTATAAACTAAAGTTATTAAATTATTTAATATGTCATTAAAAAACGATTTTTGTTGGTGTATAGTACCAACTTGTGAAAATACTCAAACTAATGCTTGCTTAACATTCTTAGTATAATAACATTGACGTGATCATAACCTCCACACAATTATCCGTGTGAGTTAAAAAAAAAAAAAACACCACACAAAAATTGATTTCTATTTTAATTATTTTCACCGAAGTCTGACATTAATTATACAATGTATCAAACTTAAACTTTAAAAAACTTACTTAAAATTTTTTTAGCGCTAGAAAATATTGTACATTACTCTTTGTGGATTCAAATAAACGCGCCAGTAGCAGCACAATGACGTCAAACCAATCACATTCCGTTTTATGTCACGTGACTTTTATGTGTTTTAGGACCACTTTTATTTATTAAATTATTTAAATATTTATAAACAAAAACAAAATATTTTTTTTTCAAAAATTCTAAAAAAATTTATAGAATCGAAAAACATTAAAAGTTAAGAAATATAAAAATCATGCAAATACCCAATCACTCGCAACTTGAAAATAAGCTGCGCATGCACCAAATAATTCAATCTCATTGGTCGGCGAAATCTTCCCGCAGCGATATTCTTGACTGCGATGCAGGAGACCAACGTATACGCCTCTTGGATGTCATGGCGAAACGACGGCAACGCTATCTGTCGGTTAACGGCGGCAACTCGAGGACGTTGTTTTCATACAAGTAAACATATGATTCACATAGGTATATTGAAACTGCGCGACGCATCTCCGTAAGCGGACCAACAACGTTCGGTGAAACAAAGCGCGTTTCAACACACTCGATATGCGCCTTTGCATGACCACGATTCTCACAACGATACATGGTTACTCACGGCTGTACGGTGGCAGCGAGCAACAATGTATCTTCCGCGCCATCGTTCGGATAAACTAAGTCATCGTTCGGATAATTGAGGGTTCGGATAATCGAGGTTCTACTGTATTAATTTCTTGTATCGCCGACAAGTCGGTAACGTTGTAACTCGGTAAGTACGCGCAAGCTAAGTTTGGACTTGGGATTACCATTACGAAGACTGTGTTACTCGAAACGTTATTTTGCAACCAACATTACGTCGTGATCGATAAGCATCTGATGAGCCCCCTGACACTCAACATTGCTCGTATACTAAAAAAATTGTACGCATTTTGTCCCCGTTTTTTAGTTCCTCTACGTGACGCTAGTAGACTTCTGACACACTCGCTGCCCTCGCTGACCGCGCGCAAGCTCGTCAAACAACTACTAGCGCCACTAGTAATGGAGATTAGCGGCAGAATCGAGGGGCATTTTGCGAACCACTTTTAGCAGCTTGTGTCAGGGGGCTGCCTCTGATGTTCTGCAATAACTTCGCAACCTTGCCATTGGAACACCTTAGAGGGCGCATGTGCGCGACGATTTTCAGTTGTCACACCAAAGCCCATAAGGGTAACTGTCTTCATATTCGTCAGTCAACGGTTGAGGTTATGTTGTCATTTGTACGTGCGCGTGCGCATGCGCTCTAGGCTTACTATGACTTGCCGTGACCTTAACTGGCAGAATGCGCAGCCTTGTACGAAAATTGGTCCTCTATGAAGCACACCTTACTCCTTATACCATACAATACCTTAGCACGATAGCGCAGCTAGTAGACAAACGGGAAACACAGTTTGGTCACACGGATGATGACTCAACCACTTAAAGTTAACCGATTTCCCAGACCTGTACTTAAGACCGTGGACATGAGCCGAATAAAGTTCCTGACAGTGCAATTTACTCCACTCTTCAGCTAGCAGCAGGAGCGAAATCCGAGAAAAATCGCACTCAGCACGTACTAAATGCAGCTATGAAAATCCACTCAAATATAATAATAGTAGAACGACGGACCTTTAACATCCGACCGGAACGCTCGTATATGTTGTTCTTTCGTTATGTTCCGATATTTATCTCCCAGTGCTGCCAACAATATTTTTATGTCTTTTGCACTGCCAAGTTTTTGGAGGTAATGCAGATCTCTCATGTGGAGTCATACAGAACCCTACCTGGAGAACATATATAAGAGCAAAGATCACGGGCGAACATGCGACGAAGATATTGTACACTAGTTTTAATTCCTAGAATAAGGGGGAAGGTGCGCAGAGTAGTTTGACAAAGAATTAAAGAGGGGGATCGTTTTACGCAGTTACCGATTCCCATAAAAACGGATACCGATTATCGGATCATACTCTTGGTTTATACCACTATCTTAGTTATCTTGTCCTCTGTACAATCTCGTGGTAAGATCCTTTTGCCTTTTGCATTGAAACTTTTCCTACGAAGTTACTCCGTCTAAATTCCAGCGAGCTCCCCGTTACATTATGTTATATCAATTCAAAATCTAATACTAGTAACCCCGTTGTTTGTGACTTGAAATCTGAACTGTAAAATAAATTCAAGTTAATAAAAATATCCAAATATATCCAAATCAGTCATTCCGTTAAACCCTCTCACCAATCTGTGTTGCGTTCATCATATCCAGATCACTTTCTAAAGGTAAGCCAATTTAAATCTATTATTTAACAATTACTCCTTCCTCCTCCTTCCTCGGTTGGTTTGATTAGAGCGATAGAATAACCGTTGCCCGCTGTATTTCAATATTTTATCGGTATATGGTGACCACTGAAATACAGATATTTTCTGGATCGCTTAGGGTGCTATTTCATGAGCAGTAAAAAGCAGCAGTGGATTAGTAACTTACTAGTTTTCACTAGCATCAGTCTGGTAATTTTACGCAGCAGCAGCGCTGCTCATGAAATAGGTCGTGGCTTCTGGTGATCTTGTGGCCACTGATATATATATACACTGGATTGGATATTACCGTATACTCTACGTGTAAGCTCGTGTGTCCAATTGAACACTTGAATTTCCGCCATCTTGTACAGCAAGTTGTCACAGAATGCGCGCTAGATTTGAACTGCGTAAAATATGCTATTTAAATCTAACGATAGATTCGTCACACAAAAAAGTTTTTGACGAGTAAAATAATGTTTGATACATTAAATGAAGAACAAATCATTTTTTCGAAGGTATATTATTATTTACAATTATATGATGTAAAAGATCATTAAATAATATGACGAAAAACTTGTATTTAAGCGTGATTTTTCTTTATGTTCAAAAGAAGTCCTCAATTCTAAGAAGTTTCCGTCCATTATCCTTTATCCTATGGTGGGCTGAATTTCATACGGACTATTCAAAAATTTGTATAACACTAATTCAACCGTTAGGGAATTCATTTACCATCCATTGATCATCAAAGTGGAGCTTAAGACATGTAAAAAAAGTTTTGAATTAAACTATATCGAATTGGGTGAGTAAAAACTTTATTCAAAAATATGGAGAATAAAACATTCCTTGCAAACGTTAAGGAATTTTTATAGAGTTGCGTGCGATAAACCACAACAATATAATTAGTAGTATCAATCCACAATCCATTCAC
This sequence comes from Neodiprion lecontei, assembly GCF_021901455.1. Taxonomy (NCBI): domain Eukaryota; kingdom Metazoa; phylum Arthropoda; class Insecta; order Hymenoptera; family Diprionidae; genus Neodiprion; species Neodiprion lecontei. The sequence continues at coordinate 14,601,541 of NC_060260.1, forward strand.
ATGAAGAAAAAGTTACAAGCACAATCAAAAGAAAATAAAAAAGATGTACATATCTGAGCATGCAAATCAGGTACAAATGTGTAGGTGCTCATGTAATTTGGTTACATTCACTGTGGTGGGCCGATCGGATTCATCCTGAAATTCGGTCTGCTGCAAGTTTTCACCTACAGATAAGTTACTAATAAATAACGACAATGGAAATACACAGAAATGTGTCACACACGATTTTTCTGTAACAGAGCACTTTATAATCTGTAGGTAATTAACCGCTTCGACGACATTGACGCAATAGTGCATCACATCAACGTGTCTTTATGCACACTGAGTTTTCTCTGACCTAAAAGGGATTAATAGTTTCAGATCTTACCAAATAACGTTGGGATACTGCCTTTTCGTAAAGTTATATAATTTTTACTTTTCTTCTGAAAGCAAGAGAGTTCAAAGTGGTCGGAACACAGAAAGCTATCACTTGATGGAGACCACGGACCAATGTTTATATTTGCGATCCACTGCTTCATAATATCAGGTTCATCCAATGGGAACCTACATAACAAGCAAAGTTTAAATTTATTAATTCACACGTTATGTTGCATTGAGTAACGGTACTTACTTGAAGAATGAATAGCCACGTCCATATTCCCTTAATCGGTGACAAGATGAACACTCTGATTTTGGGTTGTCAAATATAGTTGGTACACTGTTCTTTTTCAATGTAATTAGGAATCCTGTCCTATCAAAGCAGTCATTTGTAAAATGAGCCGAACACAATGTGCTATTTCGGTTTGGCTTCCAGTCCTTCCTCTTCATTTCTTTTAACCACTGCTGAAGGCGCAACACATCTTTCACGGGAAATCTACATATCGAATTATAATTTAATCCCTGAGTCAATAATACCCGAGTTTTCAATTTCAATTATAATAAGATCGGTTCATAATTCAAATATTGTGAATTTTTACTGACACGATTCGTACGTTATAATACTCGTTAAATATAATTAGTAAATACTTCGTATGCTGACATAACCTCTGCAAGTTATCATTTGCAGAACGCTTCAGCGTTGTATACTCACTTGTGAAATGATCGCCCACAATATTTTGATTGCTTTGTTTTGCAAAAAACGCAGGTACTCATTGTTACCTCAATAATTGTTACTGTAATTTTCCAACACAATCGATTATATACACATACATATATCACGTATATATTTATATATATCTGAAGTGACAAGAATCTGTACAAAATGGCTACCGTTCAATTGGCGTGACGGCACCACGCTTAAATCCAATCCAGTGTATATATATATCAGTGCTTGTGGCTTGTCGCTCGGAAAACTGAACTGCGAGCAGCAGAAACTTGCGCCGGAAGTGATAGGGGAAAACTGCTGCTGCTGCTGCTTTGGCCGTGTTCGTAAATTGACTGCCAGTACTGAAAATTCCCTAGGACAGAGACAGAGCTGTTCATGAACTCGGCAGCGCAAAAGAGATGAAAGATTGCTGACAGTACTGACAGTCAATTTTCGAACACGGCCTTTTTATCGATTCTAGTGTCTTGCATCTGGAAATTTTCACGAGGTACCTTACGACGTCACAAAAGGGTGCGTTCCGATATTAGCTCGCAACGGTGTCAAATATCTTTTGTCTCTTTTGCACTGCTAAGTTTGTGGGTAGTTCTGCCTCTGTCCTATGAAATTCTTAGCACTGCCAGCTAATTTTGGAACGCATCCAAAGCTGGAAGTAGATTTCGGAACGCACCTCTTGCAGGCTAGCACTTGTTAGCAGTCTCAGGTGCTCCGCAGCGAACGTCTGGCAGTGTAGCGTGACGTAACAGCTCCTGTTTGATTCTCGACTGTTCAGTAGCCATTTTGTTTTCATCGAAGGGCCGAAACAGGTATTGCTATAGAAATAATCTGGCTAATCTTAGATGTTATTATGGTCATTTAGGCAGTATCACGCGTTAAATTGTTTATTCAGTTACTATAATAATTAAACTGTAGTCAGGGTCTATTACGTCGACGGAAGTATGCTCGGAACGTTTGTATGATACAGTCGCTGAAATTGGTTGGTTCTATTTTGCAATTATATCGTAAAGGACAAGCATCTACCTGAGTCGCACATTAGGAAACAACGTATGAGTAATACCGTTACAGAAAACACACCACGTCTTTCTCTCTCGCTCTCTCGCTCTCTTTGGTCTTCTGCAATTCATCTTGTGAAACCTGCGTGTCCTTCATAATCCTGCGCACTCAATTAGCGATTTCGGTCGCTTGATGGTGCTCTAACCGAGGGATATTGTTCAGTAAATTTCACGAAATTTTTACATTATCGCAAATTGAACTAAGCTGATTATTTACCCAATGATGTATAGCTATCAACTTGCACTCCGATTTCTCAATCCCGATTTCATTCTACCATTTGTCACAGCTGACATTGAGTCGAATCCAATAGCATTTCATATTTGCCAATATTCAGTAAGCAACGCAATTTGAAGCGCCACAATAAGGCATGTTTGAAAACACCCAGATTTCAGAATATTGGGAGGTTTGTAAATGCTTTCGTAAAAAACTGCAACGAAAAAAGTTAAAGGCTGTCGAATTGACCTTAAAAAAACTGTTGTTATCACTGCATTGGAAAAAAGATGAATTTAGATAATAATCTATTTTTACGCATCCTACAAGTAACTATGAACTGCACTGTTTGTCTGAAGTGAAGTTGAGTGGTTCTAAAAACTGTTATTCAGTGTGTGTCACATGTGTATAGGATGCATCACCTGTATCAGTATCTACCTATATGTTCATACATTAACCCATGTATTCCGCGAATCTCTGTCTCGGCATTGCAGATGATTGCATGTCATGTACTTATAGAAGGCAGTTTCTATCCTTGTAGGTGTGTCCGTTCGTCCACCCAGCGTGAAGAGGTGCATTATAGCCATTCACCATGGACTCGAAAGGTGTTGATCGTGGGGTGAGGCATCAGCAGAGTTCAGAATCTCCTCCCACGCTACCCTCGCCCCTTCCATATAGCTCGGGATTCGCTGCGGATGACATCCACAATAGACACAGGAGTGGCATCGTCTTACGCAGGTCGCCATCTCCTTCATCGGCATCAGAAATACACAAAAGCAACAAATTGTCTAAGGGTGAATCTCCTGTGGAACGGCGGAGAAAAAAAAGAAGCCAGTCCAGATCTTCATCGACGCGGTCACATAGACGTTCTAGATCAAGAGATAAAGACAAGAATAGGGAAGTATATAAGGAAAGGTCTAGGAAGCACGCGAGAAGGGATAGATTCTCGAGGTCTGGATCAAGGGAAAGGTCAAGATCAAACGAACGCAGGCGCAGTAGAAGCCGAAATAAAAGTAGAGACAGATTCAGGCATAGGGATAGCAGGAGGCATCATAGAACAGTATTATATGAGTCTAATGCGCTACAAGATGTTGCGGAACCTGTTCTCTCACAGCCTTACAGTTCCATGCAGCCGAATGCATTTAAAAATGATGGTAGCTTCATGGAGATGTTCAAAAAAATGCAGGAACAAATGCAGCCAGTTAGTACACCACAGCCATTAGCCAGCTCTTCTTTCTCTCTAGCTACCTCGTCAGCCTCTGTTCTTTATGAAAAAACTATTCCTCCTCCCCCGCTCATGGTCGGCAAAAGACGAGGAGGAAGAATTCTGAAGACCGGAATGGTTGCCAAACCGAAGAGTGAGCCCATCACTGATCAACCGAAGGATGCCTGGTCGCTTTATATGGCAGAGGTGAAGAAGTATCGTGAAGTGTGCTGTCAAGAAGAAGATAATACCAGACCATTGGTCAAATAAATATACATGTCTGTCGCTTTGACTTTATTATTTTATTCATTATTAAAATACAGGAAAGCATTGAAAACAAAGTAATGTAACGCTCTCAGCTGAGCCAACCATTCCACATTGCTACTTTACCAGTCTTTTACAGTAAGATATACATATGTACAAAATTGTCGAAAAAATTAATAGCCACGTAAGCAACCGAGCGATTACAAACTAGAGAGCGAGAGAGACTAGCTGAATACGTATTCGAGCCTTCCTTGTGAGCTACTTCCGAGACGACAAACTACCTAGACCTGCTATCTGTTATGCATTTTATGGAATACTCAGATCTCTTTTTAAAATAATGAAGTAACTACTATCTTGTAATTGTTCAGCAAACTTACCGCTCTACAATGCCTGAGGCTATCTTAACTGCTGACAAATTGCAAACTGCGCCATTCGATCCGAGATTTCCCAATCAGAATCAAACCAGGTGAGAAACTTTGAAATACCTTCTCACACCTCAAATATTTTCGTGAATTTAAGATTATTTTTAATTCTTCGAATTGTGCAACTTTTGGGATATGCACGAGTATGTATGAGCTTGATTACTTGAAAAAAATGTTATTTTTCAAAGCAATATCGAGAATGACTTCTAAAATTGCAACTAAATTCCACAAACATTTAGCAGGCAACCAATAGTTGAACAAAAAATTCTTGCCCATGAAAATTATAAGAAATGTACAATACTCTGCTCTACTAGTGTGCAAGGTATATCATTTTCAATACTGGAGCAAATTGTTGTTATCGTTTGATTAGTGTGAATCACTCAACAGGGTTGCTATGAAGCAAGGAGTCTTAGATAGTGATGTCAGAGAATTAAAAAATGTTGAAACTGCTCAACCATAATGAAGAACGCATTACCTGGTATGCGTGAATGTGTTCATAGAGCAGAGTTTCATATTTAAATCTTACTCAAGCTCATATGTTATATAAGATTCAAAATACTATTTTGCATCACTTGAACTAGGTTCTCAACGTCTGAAAAAATAAAATTCATATTGTAAATGGCATAAATGGTCGTTTCTTAAATTATAAAAGCTCATTTTCAAAATCATGATACCTAAAAGAATCCAACATAATAAATATCAGTATTCGTGCTGAACCCACTGTAATAGCAATGTTCTCCGAAAATGTCTGTCCCACCTAGTTGACATAAAATCAATGTAACATATCGACGAAATAATTTGCGAATGAATATATCACAATGTTTTGATAGCTTGTAGAAATATTTCAATTTAATAAGTTTTAGGCATTATTTGATATTCTGCTGAATGTTTACTTATTTGACAAAGTTTTCGTTTCATTCAAAATTTGCTAGACATGTTCCATTTTTTGGTTCTAGTCATATGATCGGTATCAACGTAGTTACAAAATTTTAGATTTATCTGCCGAAAAAAACAAACAAATTGCTTCGTCTTTTGTTTTATACCAATCTTGTACTATATTTGAATTAATGTACTAATAATGTTTTGTTTTGGTTTTTTTTTTTCATTTTATTGGAAAACAGACACTGCTGGCACAGCTTTGTGGACTTCCATCGCTGCCAGAAAGCTCGCGGTGAAGATTATGAACCCTGCCAGTATTTCAAAAAAGTTTATACTTCACTGTGTCCCAACGCATGGATCGAGAAATGGAACGATCAACTTGAAGCAGGCACATTTGCTGGGCGCATATAAAATGGGTAGAAACACGTGTATATATCTTCGCCCCACTTTAGTGAATTCTTAATTATAGAATATGTCCTGTTCACATGACAGGATGACGAAGTACGTGCTATTCCTGATCTTTGTAACATATTATCGATGATAATAATAATAATAAATTAAAATCCATCACCGAACATGATCTGTCTTGTTTTTTTTTTTTTCATCAATCACCATAAATTCAATCTTGAATAGTCGTAACTGGGAAGGATTAATCCTGTGAGTGTGCCACCAGGGGCACCAGGGACTCAGTGGTCTCAACAAGTGAAGATGACTGATTAGACTTTGAGTTGGCAACAATAACTGAAATGGCAGGTTTAGATATGATCCGGTCATACCTATCCGAATCTGAGGATTCCGACACCCAGGATGATTCCAAAATAAACAGAGACAAAATTTCAAGCTCTCCAAAGAATCTGTTACAAAGGTGTGCTTTTTCGTTTTGCGAGGTTAGGTTAGGTTAGGCGTAGTGTTATGAGGCATTCCTAACTGTCAGTGCTGAATCGAATGAAATTACAGTAAACTGGTGCAAATTTCGTGTACAACGGGTGAATTTCAGCGTTAAAATATTTCCTCCTTTATTCTAAAAAATCTACCAATCAGCACAACGATTAACAAAAACATCTTAAATATGAAAGATGTGCAATATCAATTTTAACCAAAAGAAGTTGCTCAAAATTTCCGCACATTTTTTTATTTCCATTTGCCTCAATGATTTTTAAAAAGTATTTCCAATCTTTTGTTGTGGTTTAAAGTCGATTTCGGAAAAAGTTACTTTGAAATTTTCGATAACGCATTTCGATTGTAGATTTATTTTGTATTATGGTTCTGAATAACTTAAAATCAGCATTTCTGGGTTCCTCTTACCGTTGATTTATTGTTAATCGCTTGAATTTTTATAGAGGGAGGAGCAAATGTGGTATTAAAGCCAAAATTTAACAGACATCAAAATATACGTTTCATTTTTGCACTTCTGTGTATACCTACAAAGTTTCATTGGATTCCTTGATGAATATGGAGATGCTTGTTTAGTAGAAGGTTGACGTATCATTTCAGATTTTCGGTTCCTGAGAGTATATTGTCATTGAAAGGTACGAAACATCATGAAGATGTTCACGATGATCCCAGCCAACATGATGGGCGAACAAGAACTTTTAAACATGAACGTGGAAACTGGGCAACACTTGTTTACATTAACTGTAAATTGACGCATAAAATATAGTTTGATGCATCATTTAATATGGACTGAATGATAATAAATTTTTTAGATATACATATGAATGTCCAAATTCAAATTGAAAAATTTTGCAGATCCTGATTACAGCCCAATATGTTCATGGTTGAGGGAACTACCACAACAGATTGGAATTAAGGAAGTTTTGAACTTTTTTACAGAATTCCATTTAAGTTTAACTCGGTGTTTGGTTCTAAAATTTCACTGGATTGAATCATTCGTCGATAGCTTACAGAAGCTGTGTCAATCTACAGGTGAAATATTGGTAGAATTTAGGGATTTGAAGGTATACTGTAACGAAGAAAGGACTCGAACATTTCTTGGTTTACGGTGTGAAGACAGGAATAAAATCCTCAAACAATTCGTGATAAATATTGATAAAATACTTGCAGAGTATCAGCTACCATCATTCTATGAGGTGAGTGTCTTGATTTTAGTCATGAAAGTAATTGCATGTGTAATGAAAATGTCCGTGGTCTACATTTTTTTTAATTATAAAACTTTAAATCTTCTATTATGTACAGTGTTCATAGGTATTTTTTAGTCTTTGTTACAAGCAGTGTTACATTTCCCATGATCTATAGGACGCGTCGTTTCATGTCAGCATCCTATGGTGCCTAGGAGATGTAAAGGAAAAACTGAATGCTTCGCTTCCTGCTCTGAATGAAAGTTGGAACAGTATTTGTGCTGAGCATTTTTTACACAGTTTCGAAGTCAGCAAGATTAATTGTAAAATTGGCAACAAAATGTACACTTTTCCTCTGAAGTAAAGGTATACATGAGTAATAAATATTCAATGTAAATAAAAGTAGTGACAATTTGGAAGAATGTGCCAATCAACACAAAAAGTTGCTTTCTTCATGTTTAATATATTCTATTGATCTGAAAACAATAATCAGGATTTCTAAGGCTTGAAAGTTCCCTCAATAATTATTTAATTAATAATGGTTAAATATCACTACATTGTGAGGTAATGTTTGTATGTAACCTTGACCACCCCATAGCTTCAGCCACGACTGTTGAACTTCAGATGCCATGCTAACCACAAGAGTACAAATTTCAGGATGGCAGATAAAAACTTCCAAATCGGGGGGGTCAGTTATCTCAGAGCATCCACTGAAGTCGATATATGACAGTGTTGGTTTGTGTTGTAACACGTCACATAAAGATTTTTTCGAAAGTTTAATATTGCCGTTTATCACAAGCTTAGCAAGATTAGCTGTTTGTGAAAGAATGCGTGATAAATCATCATCACATAAGTCACACATTGAGAGATCCAATGATTCTAATGTTGCGAGTGAAAATCTAGGGTGAGAAAACAGTTCTTTTATTATGCGAGATTTTCCGTTCTGAATCGAACCAGATAAGTTCAGTGATAAAATATGAGGCTGCAATAAAGATCGCAGTCCTTCGCCCATTATTGGGTTTTGTGCAAAGTCTAGATTATTTAAGGCAGCGTTGCTTGTGCCTACAAAAATATTTTCCACTTCGCAATTGCTCATATTCAAAGATTGCAAATTTTTTAAACAGGACAAAAGCGTATGTAATTGATGTGATGCTCGTTTACCCAAAGGATTATAACTTAAATCTAGTACTCGAGTTTGCAAAGGGAACTGCCTAAATTGAGACAGACAATTCAAATCAATATCACAACAGCGCAGGTGTAACTCCTGCAATAAAGTTAACTGCTCCAAGCTGCTACTTAGTGTCTCTCCAAAGTCGTTGAGTTCTACTCCTGATATGTTCAAGACTTGCAGATGCATCTGGTACTGTAGACTTTTTAATAGTGGAAATACATCGCTGTTTAATGTCTCACGACCTCGTAGTCGAAATGTGGAAGTGTTCTCGCACGTTCTCAGGCATTTTACAGTTCCTTCATCTATAGCTGAAAACAAACCGCCTTGAATTTTGCTCTATTCAGTAGATCATATAATAAAATAAATTGGTATAGCCATTCAGTAAATTTCTTTTACGAAGTACAGTAATAGTCTTACCAATATTGCAGCTGCTACAAATCGTTTTGTATCGATCAGAGATTGGAGGGATATCCATTTCTCGAATATTGCCAATCAAGCTAAGTGGTTTGCAATTCAGATAACAGGAATTAATTGTACTTTGCGAGATTGTTGAATCACCGTTGGATGTGATAAGGTTAAAATCTGGCGTGCATCCAGTTTCTTCTTTAAATTTGTTTTGGACTTGTCGTATGATGCTTTCGGTAGTGATTTTTTTTTCGTTCGAGACGCAGAGCCGCAATTTAAACAATTTTTTTTCAATTAAAACCTCTACATTCATCTCTTTGGCTTGCACTTGCTGAGATCCACTTCTTGATACGACATAAGCACTTGGCGATTGAGTGCAAGATACTGAATGCCTGGAAAAGCTTAGTGATAAAAGAGTGGATTGTTTTTTTAAACTTCTAACCTCGTCAGGTTCCTCAATGACTTCACATATCTCAGCACTATTGCTATCACAACTTTCTTCTGTTTCACTGTCTTGTAAAGTGGAAGACAATATTTTACTGTTCACCTCAGTTCTTTGACGTTTGCTTTTCCTTTCTACTGGTGCTGAACCTGCAGACTTGCGTTTCGCGGTAAATAGAAGATCGGTTCGATTATTCTTTTTCTTGCTTGAATTGGGGCCAATATCATCATCAAGCCATTCATCTAGCAGTACTTGATCAGAATCTAGAAGAGGTGCAAGATCTTTGTGGTAAGTTGCGGATTTAATAAATGGACCTAGCCGTGTTCCTCTATTGCGCAGATTATCTATCGTCTGTTTGTAAACTTCACCAGCTGAAACATTGTGTTTTTCTGTATTTTCATTTTCCTCTTCTTTAAGCACATCTATACAATGTGAGCTTTTCCTCTCCAAGGTGATATTCATTTTTTTTTTCACCGTCGTTCTTGTCACACCTTTCTGAGATAATTTACTGTGCATATGCTCGTACTCAGATTTATCGAGGCCAGATATCTCCTTAGCTCTTTTTCGCCAGTCTTCAAGAGAGTCGAGAATTGTGTCACCTTTTTCAGTTACTGCATAAATATTTGCTCCAAATTCGATCAGTAAATTCATAACAGAAAAGTTTCCACAACTTGCCGCATCGTGTAGCGGTGTAATTCCCTCACAGCTAGAACCTCCAGGGTCATTGACATCAGCTCCAGCATTTAACAACAATCTTGCTATTTCGACATGACCATGATTAGCTGCTTCATGTAGCGGCGTCCATCCGAAGTTATCCCTTATGTCTGTTGGATGTCCATCATCAATTAGTTTCTGAACTCGTTCAATGTTGCAGTTTATGCAAGCTATATGAAGCTGTGTTTCTCCTCTTTCGTTTTTTTTTATAACCAAGCCCGTACGACTACTTCGTGTTGATTTCAGTCTCATTGAACTACTGTTTTCTTCGCAGTTTGGTATATCCAAGTCAGAGAGTTTATCAAGATCCACATCAGCTCCAATATCGAGATTTTCAGAATTTTCCTTTTCGCTATCGAATTCTGGTACTGTATCGAGTAACTGGTTCAGTCTGTCTCTCATTTCTTCAGTATCCTTCAAGGTCTGGGTTTCTGAATAATGGAGATATGCTTTCAGAACTGTTATTTCTAACGATGGAATACTGGTTAACGTAGCCTTTGATAGGGCTAGTTCGTAAGCGCGACATATGTCTGAACTTGTCGCACCAGTTGACTCTAAGAGATCGGCTGAAAACAGGGCTGATCTGCAGGCTTCACGAGGATCAGAGCACATGCTTAGCTCTCTTTGTGCATAAGTGAAAGCCTCGTCATATCGACCTAGATCTTTCAAAGTCTGAGCTAAGGAAATCAGTCCTGCTGTAATTCCGTCAAAGGATTTTTCCTTTTCCGCATGAGCAAGCATTTCTTTGTAATACTCCAATGCCTTATCATAGCACTGGACAGCTGCAGCTGCGTCTCCCAACTTCTCGTAAAGTTGAAATCGATTTTTTTGGATTTTGATATTTCCAATATCACTATTCAACATATTTTCAGTTCTGCTGAGAGTCACAGCTGTACGTAAAAAGAGAAAAGTATGTTTATGTTGTCATGCATAAAAATAGAATAAAATATAAAAATAAAGTGAGTGAACTTTCAACTCACCAATGCGAAGAAGTTTCTCTACTTGTTCTCGGGTCGACTGGGGTAGATCTTTGATTGAGAAGAGCACTACCAAATCCTTGCGAGCATTCAGCCAATTACCATATTTCAACAACAACTCTGCTTTAGCTAGCAGAGCATTTGCTTTCATAGAAACATTTTCAGTTTCAGCTGCCATTTCCAGATACTTGAGCGCCTTCTCTTTGTCGTGTTGTCTTTCATGATGAGATCCAAGTGCGAGATAAGCTCTATGCTCATCTTCCTTCAAGTTGTATGTAGAGCATATCAAACGACATTTGTTATACAAGTTGATAGCCTCATGCGGCTTCATCTGAGCATCTAATACGAGACCCCAGTTCAAAAGAAGACGTGCACGTATGGTTGCCATTTCCGCCTTTGGGATGCCCTGAAGTCTTTGTTATAACAAAAAAATAAACAAATAAAACAATTACATTAATATAATATCTTTGGAAAGGTGTTGGTGTTTGGACAAGTTTTTGGCCTGAGATTAGTAAATTCGACAGCGATTTTGAATCAAGTTCTGTTATTATGAAGAGAAATCTACAATAAGAGTAAGATAAAGAATTGTGTGAGAAACAGTGCAACTGAATATTCACTGAACAGTGTATTTTGCGAATTTTTAACCCCACATATGTCAAATAAATATAAGATTTTCGATGAGCAAACAAATTCTAATGGGCCATGTAATATACCTTACCTCATCTTTCTATGCTTTTTTGAACGATTTTTGGTAAATTTCTGACTGATTCACATTAACAGATTTTTTATTTGGATTTCGTGCATCACAATATGTGAGAAATAAATTTAATTATGTTTAATCAATTTTTTTATTACTGTAAATACAATTTATAGCAATTTTTGGGGATTCTTTGCAATTTATTTATATTTTTAAGGGCCTACAGGCAAAATAAACTTCATATTTATACTCAGCGGATCGAATCACATGTAAAACTTATATGATTTATATTTAGAAATTTTTTTTATTACCAAACTGCAGTTTTTTCCATTTTTTACGGTTTTTTGCACTTTTCTTAAAATTTTGAGGGTGTACGGAGCAAACGGACCTCAGATTCGGATTCAGCGCGTCAAAATACATAAAGGTAGGTGGGTCTGTTCAAATGTATAGACCATTTTTTTTTTTGTGAGCCGGTGTTAGTTAAGATTAGACAAAATCCAGATTCTTGGTTCTCAATGCCTTGTATTAGTATTAACTACAAGCTTCAGCTGTATCTTCAGCTATGCCTTATTACATAAAATAAGTTAATTTCAAACTTCAAAATGATCACAAATAGCTATTTTTAGTGTTATCACTGTCATTTGTACGATAAGATACAAAAATATTATAAATGCAAACAAAACTTTTATGAGAAATGCAAGGAGTCTAGCCAAATAATGGAGTCAAATGTAATCCCTCTTGGCCGAAATGCCAAGCTATTTCAGTAGTCAGCTGCTAATAAAATGTGTAGTATTGTTGATAAGCTAAACTCCTATTTTGTTTCCTTTTCATTATGCTATTCATGGTGAAAAAAATTATTCACTCTTGCTTTTGCCACTTTGTTATCTGAGAGTGTCTAGTAAAAGTCGATACATAAAATTCAAGGACTTGATCAGGACTAAAATCCTATTTTTCACAATGATTATTTTAAATAAGTTCCTTTCATTGCTGAGAGTGCAAAAATTGTAAATAATAGTATTTTAACGTAATCATCTTTTACTGTTTATAATTTGTTATTTTTTTTTTATCATTGTTTACTTTTTCTGAGTAAATTGAAACGAATTGCAAAAACGGGATTTAAAATAATTCGTTATGGCATTGCTCTAACGTCGATGTCTGCAAGATTTCAACTACCATAGTCCTATTCTTTGAAAATACGAATTCTTGACAGTTTGACATTGTATTCAATGAACGTCGTTTATTGCAATTCGAATTAATGTGGATAGGAATCGTCCCATATTGGATTCCAAGTCACATATTGAAAACGAAACGTCGCCTTAGTGGGCTAAAGCTGTGTGAATTGGGATTCAAAGATAATATTTTTAATTCAATTTGGTTTACTGGGATTAGTCGGATAATGTAAATTTTATATAAAAATTTAACGTAGAAAATTCACATTTCAGCGACGTTGATAACGTAGTAAGAAAGCCACAGAAAAGAATCAAGTGGTTCAAAATTTTTGCAAATACTAAATGAAATAGAAAAATTATCAACAATGAAATTGAAAGATATACATCATTGAAATAAATTATAATTGCAGAATAATCAATGTATCTCTATTAGTTATTATGATGGATACACCAATCAGATATATTTCAGAACATTGTCTCCATGGCCTACACCTTATAAATTTTATTATTTTTTGTCAGGCTAATGTTCTGCTCGACACATAATTTATTTCGGTCTTTTCTTCTTGAAGAAGATGGTTGCTTAGATCGAAATTGTGAAGAACAAATAAAAAAGTACACGTAATGTTGTCACGGGCCTCGAAGCAGAAATTGGACTTCCATTTTCTGAATATTTGTAATCAAGTTTTAGGGCATGGTTAGAGCTATAGGTTCAGGGTTCATAGTGGTCTCTGGAGTCAGAAAAAGTGACATATTTAGTATTATTTATACATTCAATTTCAGAGTACATGGTACACATCTATTATACTGAGTGCCTGTTCAGTAAGGTGGAGTGAAAATGTAAAATTTTTTAATATGGATATAGCTGGGTATGGAAAAGTTGTGGATGTGCGTGTAAGTACAGAATATTCTTTGCCACACCCCAAAAGTTGAGATCTTCAGCTACGAAAAAAGATTTAAAGATTTGATGTTAATGAACAATTCCAAATTCATGCATTTTCCATACATATGTGTACCATTATTATGTTTACTTCTTGGCATCAAATCGGCATATTCTGAACTGAACTGGAATACATGTCATTGTTGTTCATCCAAGACTTTAAAGCTTTTCCCAGAGCTGAAGATCTTCACTTTTGGGGTGCAGCAAAAAATTTTCTCTATTTTCACACGTACGCACAACTATTTCACACCTGGCCATATCGATTTTAAAAAATTTTGCACTTTCGCTCCACCCTAATAAAGAGAATGTAAGTACTAAACCAAAAGAAAAAAAACATGTATATCATTGTGGTTTAGTTGAAAAAAGTTACTTTTCGCTGGATGGTAAGAAAGAAGTCGGTTTGAAGAAAAACGTGACTAAACATGGGAAAAGTGACGCACTATGAGCCCTGTAGGTTTTTAAATTGACCAACAGAATACATAGGATGGGTGGTTTCAATTGCCCAAGGCGTATATCCCAGAAACATACAGAGTTGGAAGGAAAGGTTTTATATGAAACATGGATGTTTCAAGGGGGAAAATTGAAGCTGATGCGGTTCAACATATGGAGTATGCTATTTATAAGATTTAGCACATCACGTCTGATTTTTAAGAGGGTATACGTATTTTAGATATTAACAAGTGATGGTGAAATCAAAGACAAACATAAAGATGTAGGTAATAAAAAAACTTTGATTTTTTTTCTTTAATTTTATTTAACTTTGCCTGAAATTGTTTTTTACTCTGTCCTGAGTTTCTGCACATATTAATCGTCCCTTGCCTTCATTGAAAAGTTTTCTTGTGGATACCAAATTGGGGAGTTGAAATGATATCAAGTTCTCCATAATTTTAGTCTGGCTCATAAATTTGTTTAGTGAACGTTGATGAAAAATAAAAAAATAAAAAAAAAAAACGAAAACCGATGAGAAAAAAAATTGGATTTTTTGTGACATTTTTGAATTTGTCTTTGATCTCACTGGCAGCTACTCATATCCAAAGTATGTGTACCCTATGCCAAACAAGTCGTTAAAAATGCAAAAAATTGCATGCGCCACAAGTTGATCCATAGCAGCATTATCTTTACTCTTGGAAACCTTTCAAGTTTCATACAAAAATTTTTCTTTTATCTCTAGGCTGAATCTATTTCAAATCATACAGACCAGCAGAGGTCATATTCGATAATTGCTCGTAACTGAAGTACGTTCTTCCTCGTCCAAAATGAATGGACGTATATTTTGGGCTAGGAAGAACATACTTCAGTAACAAGCAATTACGACATTTGAGATAAATTCAGCCCCTACTTATTTCTGAGATCTATGCCTGGGGCAATCATGTAAGATTTTGAATCTTATTATTATATCAATGAAATTCGGTTTTTCTTAATTCAATATTTTCTAGATAACTTACATTAGTATCTTTGGTAAAATTGACGCACGAATTTCAGGGACTTTTCAGGATTTTTCTAAGATTACAGATGTCTAGCGATACCAGACTTGAAAAGGTCATGTATAATCATAAAGTTGAAGTTCGTACTGTTAATCAATGGGAAAAAAAAAAAAAATTCACAGTTAGTAAAGTTCAAGTAATAAGGTGAATAAAAACAATTATTATATTTCATCAAAGAATGACTTTGAAGAAGTTGAGTTTTCAAAATTCGAGTATGTTTTTGTTACCGTTTATGAATTTTAGACAATATGTATCGAACAAAGTAACGGTTTTTCATAAAAATGCATCATTGCACCATTGTTACAAACTTTAACTTCAAAAATCCTGGGGTTATTTCTCAACAATGATGGATGGATTAAAATGATATAAATCTTTATCTTAGTTATCACAGGACTCTTACTTATCACATAGGAACATACTCTTCGCGTAGGCCTTCTTAGCGTTGGTGAGCGCCTCAATTTGCTCATCAGATTTTTCTGGAAATCTTTCAGCCAGGCAAAAGTAAGTTCTGCCCAATGTAGCAAATGCCCGCTGCTCCTCCAGTTCATTTTTCATTTCTTGGGCTCCCTCTGTTTTGTCCCATCAATCATATTAATATATTATTCAAGGGTATTCACTAACACAAACCATTTCAAGTATGCAAAAGTTAGTGCTTCATGGTTGCTGTATTAAAAATCCGCAAAGTTCCAATTATTTCAAAGATTGTTCAAAGGTGAAACGCTACTTAAAAGAACTAAATTTTAATTATTTCTCCAAGTAGTGTTAAATTTGTAGAGATTCACGAATTTTGAGGTATTATGTTACAGATGTTAAGGAATTGAAATTAAAAAAATGCTTAATGATCAATACTTCCATTGGACAATGAAATCATCAGTTTTGTTAGTTTTACTCCAGTCGAAAATTATGTGAGGCCATAAACTAGTCTGCAATATTACACGGTGTGCAGTAGAAGTGATAAGCAAAATTACAGAACCCTATGTCAGAAATAAAAAGTTGTTGTTTGGCGATATTTCTTTTCAAATATTTAACAATAAGTCTTGTACAAATGATATAATGTATTTTATATTTAATTGAATGAGTGAAGTAGGTCCAGATTTATGGATAACGAGGTTGTGAGTTCATGATATTAACTTACCTGAACAGTGAAAGAAATAAAATATTAATGATTATAGGGCTTGTAGCAGTAAAGTTATCTGAAAAAAGTGAGAAACCTGACTTTTAGACCTAAAAAAAAGTGACTCATAAGTAACTGATCAAAACTAATTACTGCCCTGTAATTAAACGAAAAGTATAACTACAGTGTTATCCATTTCATCAGAAAAAGTCCTATTTTCAATTATGCCACTGTATACGAGTTTTCCTGGTGTTTCACATCTTTTTCTGCATTACAAAAAGATATCACTCCACACGATATGTAGAAAATGAGTTAGAAAAGAAAAATAGCAATGACTTATGAACTTACTTTTTTTGCGGGCAAAACATTTCGATACAGAAACAATGAACAACGTAATTATGGTTGATTCTTATAAATAGAACTTAAGCCAATTTTTCTGCTGAACAGATTATAATACTTAATAAACAGAATTTTGTGTAGTTGATATCGTGTAAGAAAAAAATTGTACAACCATATTTTTTCTGCATGAAACTCAATAACAACCGACTAAGTGACTTAAACGACCATTTCTTGGAAAAAGTAACAAAAAGTGACTCCGTTGAAAAAAGTTACCAATAGGGAGAAAAGTAACTGGCCACCAGCCCTGTGATTGGTGATGTCAATTTATTGTAAGCTGACATACTTAAGTATGAAAACTTGTTTCTTCATTAATTTTTGGTATGTAAAAATTATAAGTATGAGAGATTCTTAATTAAGGTAGTTAAAGTCAATGCAGTTCTTATTGTTTTGCAATTGAGTTCTGGAGGATAACTTAAGAAGCCAATAACAACTGTTTCTATAAGGCATAAAATTAAATTACTGTTTAATTTGATAATAATTTATGTAATAGCATGTGAACAATTGAGTTTAAGCTACAGCAAAAACCAGAGTTAGCAGCTAAACATGCTCACGTTTATTTCTATGAGATTTTATTGAATATTGTGGAAATCTAATACTTATTGAGAACTTTTGTGTAAGACTGTATTGGATTTTAGTAGTATGTTCAGCACATTTGGATACTACTGGCACTAGCTTCCCCAAAGTGTTCAGAGAATAAATTCTTGGAATTATTGGTTATCGATACAAGGCCTGTTTGTGGCAAATTGCATTAGATAGACTATTATTAATGTAACTGGCAAACCTTTTATATCCACCAGGCTCTAATTTTTTAACACTCAATTTTTATTGCCTGGAAATAATTCAAACAAAATTTATAATAAACGCTTGCGAATAATATTTAATGAATAAGAAAGATGCAAAATACTCTGGTGTATGGTGTAGCAGATTTAATTTACTAAACGTACTTAAGACCACACATCTTTCCTCATTTTTCATACTTGAACATAAGTAATTTCAGTTGATTTATCTCTCAAGCTTCCCAGATAGCATTGATGGAACCTCATAACTTACAGTATTTTGATCAACACAGATTGCATGCAATTCACTACTACATTACAATAATGACCACAAATAAGCTGCAAGTGAATTACAATATATGATATCACACTTTGACTGAGATTATTGCATAAAATATATACACAAATTAGCAGCATGTTAAGCGCAAGTGAGAGATCATACATTGTACAATACTCAAATTACGTGACATGCTGCATAATTGCGGCAAATTTGTGGCTTATTACTGCTGATCATCTTATGATTGCAAAACTAACTACATACGTGGTAGTAAAATTAGCTAATTTGCACAAAGGTTGATATTATGCTTGCAAATTGCATGGAATTTGCGATGAGTTACCTACGTTCTTTGCACAAGATAGCTGGCTCAAAAATGTAGTGATGAAGCATAGACCGACTAGTCTGTGACTTTACTACTTGTTTTAAAAATATTCATTCTTACATCGATTCAGAAGATGGGAGATTGAAAGAAAATGAAATTTCATACCAAGGTAAAGTTTTTGGTGTTTTAGTGCTTGTTGATAATCTTCAAGAGATAAGTGTATCTCTCCGATCATGCGATGAGCGACAGCGAGGCTAAGTTTGTCGTTAAGGATACGACATGCTTCAACTTGCTCGGTATATTCTTCTCTAGCATCATCCAATCGACCAAGTTGAAAGTATAGATCTGCTAAGCTATTTGTAGCCTCGGCAAATTGAAGTATATTACCATCTTTTTTGGCGCGTAGTTTCTTCTTTATTAGCCCTAAGTAAAATCAATTCATTGATGAGCATATTTTCGTAGTTTCAAAATTATGGTCTTACTTACGTTCTGTATCCATTGCGAAGAAGTACGGTAAACAGTTAATTCGGCCTATTGTTTTCTTCAATAAGCTAAGGAGATGATTATTAAATTCTACTGCTTTCAGACAGTATAACCATGATTTACATCATGTATACCCTTGGATGTGTACATCATCCACGATGTAAGTGTAGGTTTTCACGGAGCGTAAGCCCGACGCCGCGTCGTCCGACGCTTCGTGAAGATCACGGTCTTACATACAGGTCTGGTAACTAGTAGGGTGGGGAATGACTCAGATAATAAGGCAAAACCATGGTTCTCGTCTTCGCCGTCTGTAGCGCTGCCCCCTCGGGGTGAGCCAAACATAAATCAGATCCGAGCAGCTGATTTGTCGGAATCAACAATCCTGAATAACACTCAAAAATGAAGAAAGATGCGAATAAAAAATGATTGAGGTGTTTACTAGCATTCCATGGCGGGCGTGATATTCGTTTTATTTTAACGGAATCCTCAAATGTTTAAGTCAATAAAATCCATAAACATCAAGCGAGGGCTCACAACTTTTGAGACAGTTTGAGATCTTGTGGAGATGATCCACCGTTTACACACTTTACACTGAGTTATGAACTGTCAAAAACTTCGATGAGCAGGTTATCTTATCGGTATGAATCTATATCTATCATACCCCTGGCCAATGGCGCCCCTAGCGGATAGATAGGAAACAAGACCGGTGCTTCACTAACGGTGACACCCCCTACCACTCAAAACTGCCGGAGTTACCAGACCTGTATGTAAGACCGTGGTGAAAATGCATCGGCGGCGGCGGCAAGACGCTGCCGAACCAACGCAGTCGTAGTTGATCACATGGTTCAGCAGTGGATCTCATTATTGTTGATATACGCTTGCGATTCGAGAGCTGCGATCCGTTGAGAACGTCTTTATCATTGCCGGTTATCACTACTAGGCGAGTACGCAAGAGAAGGCAAATTGTGATCCAAGGTGAAATAAAACTTGAATTTTTGTCTCATTATTCTGTAATTGAGGGCATGGGGGGAATAACTGTATAATTGAGCAGAGTAACTTTGATGATATTGTTCTCTGTGGAATTGCGTAAAAGTGACAATTGCTCGCAGACGCTACATATTTTGTTTTTTTTTTTTTTTGTTTTCTTCTCGTATACATATATAGCATACATCTAACAATAAGATAGGAATAAAGAAACAGCCAACCCTTATGCGGGAGTGACACCTAATGTACGACAAGAATATACACCGAACAAATCCCTTAAAAGAAATGATGCCATATGAGAACAACGCCTTAACCTGTGTGCAAAGGAACTATCGCAATGCGGAATAAACAACAATCGAACTGATGCAAAACTATGGTGATTGCAGCTCCAAAATGTACATCATAGACCTTCAAGGATTTCACGGGGAAAATCATGTCTTCGTGATAAAGGAAATCGCAGTGATGAGTTGCTGCGAAGGACCAATACACCACTCGATAGTCCGTATGGAAACAGAAAAATCTATTCTTCCACCAGAAACCCAACCCAGACACCGCTTTAAAATCACCTGTGGCTAAAGACCCGGCGAAACAAGATCGAGCGCTCACCGAAAGGGCTAGACGTCTTGGAACAAGTAGTCGAAGCAATCAAGGAAATTAATTGCAATATTAAGGAAGACGAAGCCTAAAATAAAAACCACCCATCGCACAAAAACACTGACGAAATATAACATCATCAAAATGTCCTAACCTCCTCCACAACCACACATCCTCACCAGAGCAAAAGACAATTCTATCGAACACCGGAATGTTCATTAATTACAGTCGATTTTCTTTTACGACCACAGAAGATCGAGATGGATCTCCGGCTAGCAATCCTGCCCTAACTGATCTGGATGACTATGGCCTTAATCGCCTACGACTGCGGATCGAAAATGACGAAACTGACCACGGTATGTCTCCTTGAAGTAGGAACATGCGACCTGCCGAAACTACAACCTGTAACTAGCACCTTCAAAATGCAGCTCCTACAACTCACCGACTACTCAGAGGCACGAATCACGCAATGCAAAGTAGAGATACATCCATCGATCTTTCACTGCGGAATGCATTCGCATATTTCGGCAACTAGCAACGGACAACTCGAATATATACATTTTGTATCAAAAGAAGAATGCATACAAATGCACCTGTACAAATCGTAGAGATTCGGAGTTAATAGCGTTATATCCTTATTAAAACCAAATGGAACAACGACAAAAACCATGTCACTTGGCGGAGCAACGAATTTTGACGGGACTTGCGAAGGCATACAATACTCCGACGAATACGGAATATGGAGTGACGTAATAGTCCAAGGATACGTAAAGATCAGTCTAGCCGAATATACTGCAAAAATAAACTTAAATTCAAATAAAATCATATTTCTATCTTGAACAACATGTGACTTCAACAACGATAATTGCGTAGAAAATGAAGGAGGAAACACGTTTTGGGAAACCCTGCCAAAGGATTCCTGTCAACTAGACCGATACGACGTCTTATACGAAGGCAGAACCATAAAAATCAAAAACAGCGATGAAACCTATGACGAAGTATATACAGTTACCACTCAAGACATAACCTTCGCCTTTTCGAAGAAATGACGTCAACAATTATGCGGGTACGAGTTGATTCGAACCGAATATCCGAAACTACTCATCATCGAAGAACCGACTGAAAACGCGTTCACTCACAAAAAACCCGTAGCAACCAGCAACTTGGACATTTTCACCTATGTAAACTCAAAATTTGTATACGTGGCAAGACATATGAGAATGCAGATGTCAACATTATACCGAGACGTACTCTCGCAGAAATGCAAATTGGAACAACAAGTTTTACGGAACTTATTGACAACCGCAGCCCTAACGCCCGACGACTTCGCACACCAATTAATGAAAGGACCAGGCTACATGGCAACAATAGCAGGAGAAGTAATACATATAATCAAATGCATACCAGTCGACGTAAAAATTAGAAAGATGGAGAACTGTTACCAAGAATTACCGGTATTCAGAGGAAACGCCAGCATGTTTGTATCACCGAAGAGCCGCATGTTGTTAAAAACCGGAGTACAGATAGAATGTAACCCTTTCGTCCCAGTAATGTTCAACCTCGATAAGAAATGGTATAAACTACTACCAGAATTGACTGAATCAGTGAAACCAGGCACAATAGAACCTTTGACCACACCAACATGGAAATACATTAACCCCAATAACCTAGCAAACAGCGGAATCTACTCTCCAGAAGATCTGGAACGACTGAGAGATCGTATCATGTTCCCAGCAGAGAGATCTTGAATACTAAACGAGATGGCAAGAGGAATGTCGGGACAAACCATAGCAAACCAACAATTATCTATCATGCAATTTCTAACCGAAAAAGCAATGCAAAAAATAGCAAAGAACACATGGACAAAGATGTGGGGTTGGTTCGTAAACTTCGGCACCCTCACCGCAGGGGGAATCGGAATTTGGGTAACCATCCAAATAACCAATTTCATATGTCAATCAAACACGAATACGCGATACCTGGATCCTTCAAGCAAGAAGTACCAGCGCCAAAACCTACGGTCACGCAATATTATGAACCAATGGGAAACAACACGAGAAACGTTAACCAGACTGAACCAACAACAAAAGGAAACGGAGGATACAAAACACCCCGAGTAATGCCGATACCCATATATCCCAATTTAAACATGCAACCAAACAACGTAGCACACTCACCAACCCAATTGCAAAAAACGTCTCAACATCAACCATGGACCCCAAGGACAGTCAAAATACCGTATTGATTCAAAAACCTACAGCACCCAACGACCGTCAGGAAGAATGATCGAGCAGAGGCTCGCCATTCTTGCATAAGGGGGGAGGTGTAACATCCGACCGGAACGTCCGTATGTTTTATCGACTATTATTACTGCATGTTACTTTTATCAACTAACCAAACTCGAAGTACGAGAATCTTGTAACCATAAGGAATTAAAACAACTGTCCAACTATTTGGAATATCCCTAGATGGAAATAACTACGACATTCACTAACCAGAGCTAAAAACCATGTTACGAGATCTTCGCACTACAAAGAGCTATAATATTATTATACGTTATTATATATCACTATCACATTATATATCATATCAAATTATATATCGTATTAACACCATAATTAACTAACACGATTATATACAATTATTATATAGCACTCGACAATGCCATTTGTGCATTCGGAGCTGAGAGCTATACTATAAGCAACTTACGCTATACTATATAGCCTGGAATATAGAAGACTGTAAAACCATAGATAAATGTATAACCAATGTAATTTAAAGATAGCACTGCTGCAATAATCCATAAAACCAGAGACTGCAAAACCTTCAAAACCGTGAATACTAATTATCCAGCATAAACTATACCTTCCTCCGTAACGCCGTATTGTGGGCAACACGCGCAACGTTTTGAAGGCAATGCAGATCTCCAATGTGGAGCCATACAGAGCTTCATCTAAAGAACACAGTAGGAAACTTGCCGACGAAACGATTGAAGGTAAATCAACTCGCAATAAACTCAAAGATGCATACGTGGCAACGCCCAATAACAGGCAACCAACAAACATAAGAAAAACGTTCTAGAAGCTTCCAAGCCGATTTATATCAATATAAGAATTAATAATTACAAAAGAGAATTATATACGAAAGCACACATGTAAACCTGCTCTAAAACTACGAATTATCAAATTGTTAAATACCCTAAATCTGTTAAGATAGTTATAACACAAACAACTAAGAATATTCGCAGCAGCGCGATTCTAATAATGTTAAGCAAATAGCAACTATGTCTCATAAACAATCGCTATTGTACTCCAGGTGAATAACGACAGTAATCAATTATAATACATACGCAATTTTATATAGTTACACGCTATAAAACTAACAAACGACGAGTAACCAATATGACAATCTTAATATATAGACTTTGTAACGAACAGGATAGTAGGAATATTTAAGAAGTAAACAGGAACTAGAATTCAGCGCATCGTGACCCCGAAAATGCACACGGCACTAACATACACCACGAAACATGGGTCACCGCTAGCGCATACGCACTGCGATTATCATATTAGGAAATAGCTGCTGAAAGCACGCCACAGGGGGGAAGAAGCACGGCAGCCGAGGGGCCAAGGGGGGCTTGCGCCCCAACAACAAAGCCCACGCAGAACGGAAAATTACAGAACAACGACCCCGCACCTACACCACCGCACCAGTGCAGCGTTATACCATATGTAAAAGCTTGCAATATAGTAATAGCTAAAGAACTAAGATCACAGGCGTGCATGCGGAGAAGATGTCGTGTCCTAATTAGAATTCCTAGAAAAAGGGGGAGGTGCGCAAAAGTTGACAAAATCCAAAGAAGAGGATCGTTCTGCGCAACGATCGACCCCTATCAAAACGGCGACCGATCATCAGATCGTCCTCTTGGTTTCTACCACCAGATTCGTCATCTTGTTCCGGTACAGTCTCACGGTAAAATCCTTTTGCCTTTTGCATTTAAACTTTTCATACAACGTTACTCTGCCCAAAAGTCCAGCGAGCTTTCAGCTCCATTTTGTCATATTAATTTAAGATCTTACACTAAGTAACTCCGTTTTTGTGACTTGAAATATTGAACTTATAAAATAAATCCAAGTTAATCAAAGTATCCAAATATATTAAAATCAGTCATTCCGCTAAATCCTCTCACCAATCTACGCTGCAAGTCATCATATCCAGAGTATTCTCAAAAGGTAAGCCAATTAATTAAATCTTTTATCCAACAATTACTCCTTCCTCGGTTCGGTCGATTAGAGCGAGAGAATGCCCGTTGTCCGGTGTATTTCAATACTTTATCGGTAATTGGTGACCCAAACTACTGATGTGAGTCCAACTTAGCTGTGTGAACGATTCCGGTGTCTAGCATCTGGAAATTTCCGTCAGGTACCGTTCCGACGTCACACCCTAACCAATCTTTTTTGTACTCATACAAAGTCATACATGTATATGAATGTTTACGGCGAAATATAAAACAGCTTCGAGCGAAATTAATTACTTTTTTGACGTGATAACGTCTTATACATCGATGAACACCGGCTGCACGCACGAAAAAGTGTCACGTTCCGCATGAGCCTGAGCGTGCAGGCGAGAGCGTGGAACAAGCGATAGAGAGGCACGATCGTCTTAAGCGTCCGCTTGTACACACTTATCTCTCTTCTCGCGTGACGTCAGAGCCAGCAATTCGAATAGTTCTGCTACTTGAACGCTGCCACGCTTACAAAATAATGATAATTCGGTGATAATAATTCAATTCAATTCATAAAAGTATGCAATTTTTCATCAATGTTTCTTTATGACGTTATCACGTAAAACTATCGTCCGTAAACCGACTTTATAGACGACCAATTTTTACGGAGCACTTATCTTTCACTGTTTTTCGACCCGCGTTGCTGGTCGGAACCGCACAGGAATTAGACATTATTGCATTTATTTCTCGTGTTATTAATTTTAAACACAGTCATATGCTATTCGAATATAAACTTACGTTGTGATGCCCCTCATATGTCTATGAATAACTGACAGCGCCGCGTAGTGGCCAGTAGTGGCAAAAAAAATCTGGACAATAACGCGGCTACCCCCACCACTCAAATTTCAGTTGCTTGCAAGACCTGTATGTAAGACTGTGCTCCGCCCCTAGGCTTGGGACCTCAATAAGTGACGAACGGCTACACGGATTGAGTTCAAATTTAAACGAGGAGTCACTGACATTAAAATCTCGCCCCCTATTGATTTGGAAGTAAATCCGAACATGCACTCGAACGAAAATTGTTGAAATCTTGAGGAACGGAACGCTGCTTGGGATCTCATTATGTATCGAACCGCTATGCGTATTGAACTTTGAATTTGAAAAAATAGTGAAAGCCATTAAAACCTTGAAGCCTATTGATTTTGAACAGTGAACCATCGTGGCCGCCATCTTTGTAGTCCACGGCCGAGTTGACTGGTGGTCAACGTAGGAACTTCCGCGGTCAGAAGCGTACACATATGCAAAATCATTTATGGTGCCTTTGGGGTCCCAAATTTCTGAAATTTTCGTTGACGAGAACATGTGGAGAACATTAATTCTTGGGTATCAAAGATTGATTCAGTTGTAAAGATGTATAGTTTTTTTGCTTTTATTTCTGTATTGTGTTCCAGAACTGAAAACTACATCATTTCTAATCAACGTATGTAACAGCTTGTTCAATTCAAAAGAATAAGTCAATGACAAACTTATTGATAATTCATAGTAATAATTGCTTACACTGAAGTATGTCACTATTCGACATAATAACGTAGCCTGACACTGGTCTTTAAAAAGAATAGGATTACCAAATAGATCCATCAATATTTTGAAATAGAACAGAAGTACGCATTTATATTAGTATCGAAGTATACAGGATAATTAATTGTACATTTTTTTATCCCACTTACTATTAGTTAAAACAATTTGCAAACAATGTTTTCAAAAATAGTTCAACACAAATATCATATATCATTAGAGTGGTCCTTAGAAAGCTTATCTGGAAAAGATATCCAGATTGGGTACAAATAAAAGAAGAGAAAATTCTTCGAATATTGGAGATAAACAAATACACTCGATGACGATGATCGATCGCCAACTTCAAGTAATGAATAATGAGTGCGAATTGGGAATGACTGATTGATTTGTGATTGCATTATAAATGATTCATCTTTTTTTTATCCTCAATATTCCAAGAATTTTTCTGCCATGGTTTGAATTGTTTCAGGAGTGTCAACGTACAAAGCTATGTTTTCTTCCTCATTTCCCGGCTAGAATGGAAATATTGTTCAAATAGCTGATGCAGTAGTTCATTTTTCACATAGATTTTTCATCATCAGTGATTATTAGCGACCCTGCCCAAATTCAAAACTCAAAATGAATTCATGCTCACAGGCACCCGTTTTAGTTAAACTAGATTGTTCAAATTTTAGGCCAATCTTTTCTAATTCCTTTTTAACCGATCCAGGAAGTGCTGTGCCGGTTCAAATACAAAAATGACTTTTTTAAGTATGAGTCTAATAATTATACTAAATAATGCTACATGATTTGCTTCTTGTATTGTCAAGCCGATGGCCCTCTCAAAATCCAGCGTGTACCTGACATGCATCAATCAACCCTCAGCGTCAGAGGTCCTGTAAAATAAAAAACCATTATTTCGAAAATTGCTTTCCAATATCTCGTATGAGTTGTAATTTGAGAAAATGAGATACAGAAAATCATGAGCAAGCTATGTGGTATATTGAGCTAAGTCTACCTGTCATCCAGTATGATCACTAATTGTAAGCTCTGTACAGTCACTCCATACCATCTTCGTCGCATTTCCATACTGCAGACTATCACCTTTAGGGTTTTAGTTTTCCCACATCACACCATTTTCGAGCTGTTACCGTACACATTCTAGACTCCCTCAAAGTTGTCTTGCAGTACTCACTTCGTACAATTTTGTCCATTTTCAACTCAGTGCTTTCTTGGAACCATTACTGGATTCATTCGGTGCCTTTTCGATCTTCCAGGCTGTGTTCAAGCCATCAAGTAAATAAGCTGCAGCTCTCAATCATGTTCAGTATATACGTGGCACAGCAGTTTTTTGAAGATCAAAGTACTTCATCTAGAAAATTAAAAACAAATCTTCATTATGCTTCCGAGGATGCTTGGCTGTCATGCGCTAGTGTAATATTATATAGCGCATAACATTTTTTAGTCAAAACATATAAAGTATGCAAATGAACTGTAATCTAACCTTTTTTAGTTTTATTGCGTTCCTTAATTTCATATCATAATTGAGATGATTAAAAATATTGCTTGTAGTTGAAATTCGGTAGTCGGATTCTTTTCCATCGTAACACTCAACTTTGAGTACGACTCTGGTATTTTGAATTGTACAACAT
This sequence comes from Neodiprion lecontei, assembly GCF_021901455.1. Lineage (NCBI taxonomy): Eukaryota > Metazoa > Arthropoda > Insecta > Hymenoptera > Diprionidae > Neodiprion > Neodiprion lecontei. Next base: position 14,629,108 of record NC_060260.1, read on the forward strand.
CCCCAGCGCACTGAGTGTTACAGGAATGTCCTGTTCGGCAATGAATACGCTTTTCTTTGTTGAACTTTCTGACGATAGCATTGTAGCTTTCAACAGTGTTACTGGTAAAATTATACAGCAAACTTTCCGCACGCCAACTAAGTTGTGTAGTCACTTTAAAGATCCTTTAATACAATCTTAGCTGAATCACAATTGGCATAATTTTTTCTGTCTTGTTTCGGAATACTACTTCACAAATGTTGATGTGATTATTCATATTCGTAAAATTGAATTTTCTGATCAGATTTATAAACTATAACTGCAGTAACCTTAACCAGTTATTTTTTCCACTAGGTAACATATTTCACGATTCAAACTTTATTTTCGGACTATTGTAGCTAAAATATGTATCCCCAAACATTTGACGGGAAGTCTGACAATAACGTTCTATATCTAAAGTCGAAAGCAGAATAAAGAATAATTTATATTCAGAGTAATTTGTCAAAAGATCTCATTATCGCTTTTCAATTATTATGTCGGTAGAGATTTTCGTTAGAGGCAAAGAATGATAAGTTTTAGGTTATACACGCAAATTGCGTATCATTATCCTTGTTACGTGCCAGCCGGTATCCACGGCGGCGCCCTCTCTGCGCTCTACCTGACCAGCGTGCAGTTACCATAAGAGAGCCCTACGTGCTCTTACCGATAGTCGTAGATTAATACCAACGCACTTAGTTACCATCACAACGTCCAAATTCTTATATCAACAGTCCTCACACGCTAGATTAACCGTTATTTCATCAGTCAAATTCATAACATACATGTTATATATATATTTTTTCCCATTCAACCGTAATAACCCAAAATAATAAACCTGCAACAGTTAAGATAACCAAAAAGACAAAACACCGGAAACGAGGGAAGATAAATCACGGATAGCTCACAGAGAAAGAAACCCCTATTCCCAGAATTCAGGATAGCGCCCTTATTTTAACGAAAACAAGACCAGTCAGCGCTTCGCCGCTTGCTTCTCTTAACCAACCACCTCGCGCCAATCCACCACCGAGATCCCACGCACGAACCAGAAACCTTACCCCCAATTTTTTCATCATCCTCAACCAATCATCCGAGACCCGCGAGAAACCGCGACTCCTTTTGAACTCCTCCTATTTTCCCTCTAAGTCAACCTTCCCAAAAACAGAATAAGCAAAAGAACTTCAGACATCATAGAGAACAGATCAGACCTCTACCGAAATCCTAGAATAAAATCATTATAAGTCATTCAGAACCTTCGAGACTTGTTAACAGTTTGTCACTGCGATAGTGATTAACACCAATCTGTACCACGATTGTAAACCTACCATCGAGAACTAGAAGGAGACCGTTAATAAATGTGTAATTAACCCAAGTGTTGTCATAAATAATTATTTCAATCACGCATAGTGATGGTTGGCACGAGCCCTACCTAACAAACTCTCAGAATTGTAGGCGAGTTGAACGAGACGATCTGAGGAGCTGATCAGCGGATTCCCGAGATTTACATACACCAACTACGTAAGTCAGGAGAACAATTTAAATCACGCGGCGAATCAGAGTCGACTCGAAACGTTCCTCTCGGAACGTAACAATCCTCACGAGTTATTCAAAATTGATATGCATTTCATATGGCCACTACGACGATCTGGCAAATTATAATAAATATAGTTGATTAATGTTATTCTTGGATATGAAGGTCACAACTCAAAACACTTTTTTATCGTGTTAACGTTTCGGCCCTGGTGGGGGCCCTCCTCAGAACATTTTATTTAAATATCTGTCACGAACAAAAATAAAATAATGTACAACTAGGTTTTAACAAAATTAGACATAGTGGTATAAATAATATGCAAGGATGTTTAAGCAAGTATAAAAGAGGAATTACCTCGTATGAGATGACACTTCCAATTACATAGAATGCGTGTTGGTAATTGATGAATAAATAGAACAATAAAAACAATAAAAAACAAAAACCGAAACACACTGCGTTCGCGACACGAAATTCCCACGAATTCATATTTGTTGTTGGTTTGGTAAAATGAAATAAAACACACCGCCGCCGGGCCGTTATGGTTGAGTCCAGAGCACATAAGCACAAGTGGAACGTCCAGTGTGTAGTGGGAGGAGGTCGATCTCGATAGTTATCAGAGCAACGCAGAGTCAACGGGTTAAAAGGAAACCAAAATTTTTGTTAAGGAGGTAAAATCGAGAGCAAGCTCAGTCGGTAATGGACAATTACAATGGTCGTATCACAGAGGTGTAAATATTACTTAGATGTTCTATGTCTTGCTTACGGTTGACAGAATTGGGATGTGCAACAATATTGCACATTTCTAACAGTAGCCTATTGTAATACAACGGTTCGACGTCAATAATGCTGGCTTGAGAATAATTAAAAGAGTGGTCGAAATCGATGGCATGTCTCGTCAATGCAGTATAATTATCCTCGTGTTCATGGATATTGCGTTTATGCTCGGTTATCCTGGTGTGTAGTTGCCTACTAGTTTGGCCTATGTAAGACATGTTGCAATGGTTGCAAGGTATTTTGTAAACTACACCAGAGCGCATACCCAGGGGTAAGGGGTCTTTACCCGAATCAAACATCGAGGATAGATCATGTGCACATTTGCCCACAAATTGAATTTTGTACTTAGAGAATGTTCTGTTGAGTGACTCAAACAACCCCGCAACGTATGGGATGGAAATATAGCTTTTTTGATTGGTTTGTGTAGTAGTTACATCGATATTGTTGTTAGGGCTGGTCGATGACAAGATGGAATCGTATTTAAACTTTATATGTTTGTTGAGCAGGCGAGGTGGATAGTCGTTTTTACTTAGTACCTGCTGAATCAAGGACAAATTTTTTTTGTGAAATTCCATACTTGAGAGTCGGATCGCTCTGTCAACTAAGCAATTAATCGTTCCAATTTTGTATGATCTGGGATGGTGAGAATGGTAATTTAAATACCTTTGTGACCAAGTAGCCTTATGAAACCAATCAGTTTTAATGAGCTGGTTATCATTGATGATCAGGACATCTAAAAAGCTAATTTGGTGATTAGACTCTAATTCAGATGTAAATTGTAGTCTCGGATGGAAACTGTTGAAAACTGAAAGCATTTCTGCAACTTTATCTGAAGGGACAGCTGTAATTATGTCGTCTGCATATCTGAAAAAGAATGAAGGCTTGAAGTCCAGTTTATTGAGACAATATTGTTCAAGATCATCCAAAACCAAATCAGACAAAATTGGAGAGAGCGGTGAGCCCATCGGTAAACCATAAGTTTGAGCATATATGTTATGGTTAAATTTAAATATGGCAGCCTTAAAACATATGTGCAATGCTTTTAAGAGTTCGTTAAGTGGGACCGGAATTTTGTCCACCAACTGATGCCAGCGTTGTTTAACAGCGTTGATTGCAAGATCTTGTGGTACATTTGTGAACAAAGATACAACATCCAGCGAAACTAAAATATGATCAGCTGGAAGATGAAAGTCCCTAATAGCATTCACCAGAGCAAAACTATCTCTTACCCGTGACAAGGGAGGTATGATGTTGTTACTTATACATTGACTGAGGAAACGAGCCAGATTGATAGTCGGACTATCAGTGAAGGAAACTATAATTCGTACCGGTGTATCCGGTTTGTGGATTTTCGGTAGTCCGTAAGCTCTAGGTGGTAGGCAATCAGTTTTTGCAATTTGACTTCTCAGTTGATCAGAGATGAGTTTGCTTTTAGACCAATCAGTTGTTAGTTTTTTGACTTCTTGTTGCAAGGTACAGGTGAGATCGTATCTAACAACTTTGTAAGAGTTGTTGTTAGAGAGTTGTTGCAACATTTTATCCTCGTACATTTGTTTGTTCATCACAACAGTCGTGTTTCCCTTATCCGCCTTCAAGAAAAGTAAGTCCTGGTTGTTATTTTGGAAGATCTTAGTTTCTTTGATTTTATGAAGGATATTCTTGTCAGCGTGAAGGGGAGCAGGAGTGTTGATGAACTTTTTTATAGTGTTGGTAAAATCTTGGCGGGCCGTATTACGAGAATTAGAAGAAATGAAGGAAATCTTTGATTCGAAATCAGAGATGAGTTTGTTGGTTGGGATGCAGTTAGTCTTAAAAGGAATGCCATATTTGGGTCCCATTTTTAGCACGTCGGTAACATTGACAGGAATATCAGTATTGCTGAGGTTTACAATCCAATTTTCAAAGGTCGGGTCAATTGGATTAGAAGTGAGCCGTTTTTTGTTATTAATCAGATTAGCTAACTTGTTGATGTTAGCCGCCTTGTAAGCGTTGAAGGCCGGTTCCAATTTCAGGTATTGTGTGTCGAAGAATTTCTTTAACACTTCAACCGGTAATTCAATTAAAATATCATTCTCAAGCGACAACAAAATATTTTGGTATTTGACAATGGTCGCGTGAGCGTCACTGATCTCTAGATTAAGTAACGACCTTTGAAATTTGTGTACATTCTATGCGTAAACAGTACGTGACTTAGACATTTTAAAACTAATAACGTTCGAGATAAGCTTAGGGAATTTTAAATGGGTTGGTAAAATCGATCGTTTCTTGCAGTTTAGAAGAAAGATGCGGTGGTTTTTAAGCTTCAACAAAGACTCGGATATGGTGGCCCAACGTCGCAGCTTCCCCGCCAAAGTCTTTCCATATGCAAGAGAGATATCATGAAAAAACCCCATGGTTCCCACGTTTTATTCCGTTAATATGATGAAGACGATTTATCTTGACCTTGGAGATTTGTTGATTAATGTTATTCTTGGATATGAAGGTCACAACTCAAAACACTTTTTTATCGTGTTAACGTTTCGGCCATGGTGGGGGCCCTCCTCAGAACATTTTATTTAAATATCTGTCACGAACAAAAATAAAATAATGTACAACTAGGTTTTAACAAAATTAGACATAGTGGTATAAATAATATGCAAGGATGTTTAATAAATATAAATAGTATCACATGTTTTGATCAAATACTTATCTGAATAGTTCAGCGACGATTCTTTACATCGGTCAAAAGTCAAAGATGGATTGGTCGACACCACGGTTCAGTGTTGCCAACCTGAAATGAGCCACAATCGTACAGAGGGGGCGGAATTATCGTACATTGGCAGAAAATTATCGTACCAACTATCGGTATTTTAATTGATGTAGCAAAATACATTTCCGATAGAGTTCACGTCCTGACAAGGTTTTCAAAGTTAAATTAGTCTAGTATTTAGTCTAAACAGCTAGATGGGACTATGCTCCCAGTGCCATCTTTTGTATCTTTTCATATCTTTTTTAATAAAAAAAAAAGTTAAACTCTTTGGCACTTTGCAATAAAATGGAGAAACAATTAATAAAGAACATTTTTTCAACACATTAGTAATATTTTTATTTATCGCAATATCATTTTGCACTTTTTCACTAAATTTAAATATTGCTTATGGTATTAATTTACCCTTGGTGCTGTAATCGACTCGTTCCACGGTATTACCTTGAAAAGTAGTGAACTATTTGTATGGACTAGATAATAGAACACTATATATACTTCACTTCAAAATATAACATATACTTTGATATAGCTATAATTATATGCTCGGAAACGAGTTCAACTATTACTTAAGGATCACGATGACACGCTATAACACAACATTTTAGAAATGTCGGCAGCTTAAAAAAATACATTTCGAAAATCGTACTGTTAATAACTTAAAATATACGTACGTGGAAAATTTTTTAGCTTAGACCTCACTAAATCTTATGCAAACGTCGTCTGAATTCACAGTGCTTTCATTGTTCTGAGGATATAGCGTCGCTTTAGTCATTCTTTCCATCATCGTATTTGCAGGCTTAAATTTCCTGCAATCTTTTTCTAGATGTTGACTTGTTAAGAGTAACCCTTGAACGGTTTCGGTAGTCAACTTATTTCGGGTTTCAGTTTTGCATAAATTGACTTTACTGAAAACTCGTTCACACGAAAACTCTGCATTTGAATGTGGGACTACCAGTACGTTAAGCGCAAATTTTGTTAAATTCGGAAAAAGGTTCACCTCGCCGTTTTTCAATTCGCGATTTTTATCCCAAAATACATCGGCATCAGCAGTATGGCTTACATTGCTAGGTAAGGCATGGAATAGTAGCTGTCGCCATTCGTCGTCAATTATTTGATATGAATCTTCAGTCGCTAATCGTCGTGTTACTTGCATTACTGGAAGTAAGGACGGCATATGCTTACGATAGTCTTGGCTCATGGCTTTGATTGGAGTGAAAGCTTCCAAGAGTGGGAGAACTGGGTCTGCGAAATTGAACCGTTTTTTAATCTCAGTACTGCCGACGACGAAAAATTTTTATCGTACCTTTTCTATTTTATCGTACAATTATCATATATCGTACACACGTTATCGTAGATCGTACCCAGCTTTAAATTATCGTACGATTGGCAACACTGCCATGGTCTTACATACAGGTCTGGAAACTCTGGTGGTGGGGGTAGCTCCCTGACCACGGTCTTACATACAGGTCTTGCGACTCAATAGAATTCCAATGGTAGAGAGTGGCTCCTCTGTTGAAGAAAAATCCAGATGGAGCTGCGATCGAGGGATGCATCAACATAACCTACAATGTTTGAATAAGCCTTTGACGACTGATTCCACGCCCATGTGACGCGCGAGCGCGACTATCGTCATCCTTGTCGCACCGGGCATCCCTCGATCGCAGCGACGCTAGCGGCTTGACACGTTAAGAGGCCCACGTCGAAACTCAGAGTCGCAAGACCTGTATGTAAGACCGTGTCCCTGACACACGTTGCTAAAAGTGCCGCCAATCTCCACCACTAGTGGCGCTAGTAGTTGTCTGACAAGTTTGCGCGCGGTCAGCGAGGGCAGCGAGCGTGTCAGAAGTCTACTAGCGCCACGTAGAGGAACTAAAAAACGGGGACAAAACGCGTACAATTCTTTAGTATACGAGCAGTGGTGAGTGCCAGGGGGCTAAGTGAGGGTATGTACTCTTATTGAAGCACCGATCGTTTTGTCTAGTGACCACGAGTATCGCTGCGATAGAGGGATGCAGGCTAAACCTGTTTCCGTCTGTCTCACACAGCCTGCATCGTGGCCTGCATCCCTCTATCGCAGCGACACTCGTGGTCACTAGGCGAACCGATCGGTGCTTCAATAAGAGGACACCCCCCCTCCACTGAAATTTTGACCGAGATTCCAGTCCTGTAGGTAAGACCGTGGTCGACACTTTCTGGGCTGCTTGCAGCGGCTCAACTCGTGGGCTCAACAGGTCTTGCAACGAATGTGGCGGGGGGTTGTCAGTTCACGTCCGAAACAAAAGTACAACTTATGGCCACAAGAGCGGCGCTACGAGTTATTCATAAGCTTATTATTATTATTTGGCGAAACCCTAACCAATCTTTTTGATACTCATACACAGGTAACCTTACGTTGTGTGTGACTCATATGTCCATGGAGACTAGTGTAAAGGAGTGGACACAACATAGGAGAATAAGTAATAACGGCGTCCTCAAAAACCCGTCTTTCAATTAGTTTTACGCTCTGCCACTAGCATCGTATGGGTCGAAAAGATCGTAAATACAGTAATAAAATTAGTGACCGATCCGCGTTTGCGCAGTAGAATGAAAAGTGACGCACCTAAATGATAGTATATTGGAGGTTGAGGAGACTATTTTTGTTTTAACAGTGCTTGTGTAAAGTATTTTGTGCCGTGCTTTTCGTGTAAGAACAGTTGTGATTTGTGTCACAATCTCTATCAACAATTCAATTTCGAGTTTTCATCGTATGATTCGACGTCTTCTTCTCTGAGCAAGGTAATTTCATTCACTAATGTTACAGCTTATTTTTATTCAACGAAATTTGATACACCTATTTTAATAAACAAATAAATTAATTAACACTGTACATTAATAACAAAAAGTTTTACACATGTAAACATAAACACTGCACGAATTTTGCCACATTGCGGTTAGGAAATAAGTAGTAACAGTGTGTCTGATCTAAATATATATATATATATATATATATGACTACGATCCTTTTGATCGCAACGCCGCCGTTTTATAGTCCGGGAGCCAATGACATTTTTAGGTTGATCATTTGAAAGTGGATGGGCCTTTCAGAAATACTTAAGGTAGGTGTATAAAAAAGAATTATAAGCATTGTTAGCCGCACCAACGATGCAAAAGGTTTCCGCGCGCCCGGAAAAGTCGGAAAAATAGAAAATAGATTCAGTGATGTGAAAGTGGATGGGCCTTTGTCAGATGTTAGTTTATATAATATAATTAAGAAAGAAACACTTCAGCGCGATGTGGGACAATGCAAAACCCTTCCGCGCGCCCGGAAAAGTCGGAAAAATAGAAAATAGATTTAGTGATGTGAAAGTGGATGGGCCTTTGTCAGATGTTAGTTTATATAATATAATTTAGAAAGAAACACTTCAGCGCGATGTGGGACAATGCAAAACCCCTCAGCTCCAGCATAGAAAGGTGTAAAATTAAATGTAGCGGAGCGCGCGGTTGTCTTAAATAAAAGACATCAGCCGAACGATTTTGCATTGCCATACAACCAGCTGAAGTTTTTTTTTCTTTTTATATTGTATAAATTTACATTTTACCAAGTTTCAGCCACTTTCAAATGACAAATTATAATTTTATATTAAATAAATCACATATTACGCTTGCAAAAGGAGAGCAGGTCGTAAATTTTGTTTGAATGTTGAAAAAGATAATCCGAAAATTTTTATTTAATAGGAAAAATTATTATGTCATCATAGTTATTCGCACTAAATTTTACTTCCACCCTATTTTAATATACCACGCAAATGTATAAATATATGCTCAAGTATACATACATGTATACCTATGATTTCGAGCAAAGCGCACGTGTGAAGATCTATACTAATAGATGAGTTCGAAAAAAATTTTCTACACACGAAGAGAGGGTATTTCACTATAGAGCACAACACAGCTCCGTCAAACACGTTGCACGCTGTACACACATGTTTGACGATGCATGCATTGTCCTGCATATACCTTGCAGCGTTCGGTAGCATTCGTAAGCTCTAAACAACAGTGCGTGCTCTCTAAGTTACTTTGCACCAAGGCGCTCGGCTCGTATCGTGTTTGACTAAGCTGTGCTGTGTTCTATAGTAAAATCTCCCCTTCGTCACTACTATGTAGTAGTTTGGTCCTATTCCAATACTCACACGCGCGAGAATAATATAACCCATAAGTTCCGTACAGCGTGGGTGTGTTGAACGCATACAAAGCATTGAGCACACGCGTTCAGGAAAAAGTACATGGCGGCGAACTTTTAGTAGAGTCTGCAAAATGGCTAACGTTAATCCGTATTGTGTATTGTGTATTTTGTCAGTTTACGACCGGATGAATTGGATGCCGAAGGTAGAAATTACTTTTAATCAATATGTAAATTAGTAGTGTTTAAATATTCATTAATATTGAATTGATTTTTTTTCAGACGACGATAGCGATATTAATAATGTCATCGACAGTTACAATTCTGAAGAAGAAACTGATGATGAATCTTCAAGTGAGAGCGAATCTGAAAAAGAAATGGACAGTGATGAAACTGAAGATGAAAATTAAATATACTTTACATGTACATTTTTATAAGTTCATGTATATTTAAAATACTATGCTAATAATAATATTTATTTCATTATAAAATAAAAAATTATCTTTTTTTTTATTAATTTCTAAATAATTGTTTTTTTTATTAATATTTCGATAAGTTTATATAAATATATGTTGTAGTGTAGCGCTTCACCTCAATGTTTAGTAAGAAGTGCACTGAGTGAACATCTTTGTCCTCTGTGCGCTTTGCTCGAAATCATACGGTATACATGTATGTATACTTGAGCATATATTTATACATTTGGGCTATTCCGCGTCAACCGGATCAGTCATCTCTCAGATATTTTTTTAATTTGGCATGTGGATTGTGTAAGGGGAGTTAGATTTTTGTGCCAAAGCGCGAATCTCATAATGCAAAATTCGATTTTTTATTAACAATAACAAATTAGACTCCCATTTTTTTCAAAAATTCATAACTTCGGCAACAAATTAGATACAATGTTTTTTTTTTTTCAAATTACGCGGAAAGCTCCATAGAATTTAAAAAAAAATACGAAATGGTAAAAAAAAGTTGTTATCAATTGTTTATTTAACAATTAATTTTTCAAAGATTTTTAAAACAGTGACCGACACGATCAAAAAATTTTTTTAAAATTCTGACATGTTCCTTGAACTGTACTACAACCTGTGAATTAATTCCAGAGGGGTGTTTTTCTTCGTTTTCGAGTAAAAAATCATTAAAGGTGTCGATGCGCATGAAATTGCGGCGCGTCGAGTCTCTACGTAATGGCGGGCGGCCGGTTGCCGTCCACCGCTACCCCGCGGCGGCGTCGCGGCGTTATTTTAGAGTCATTTTCACGATGTAGGACATGATTGAAAAATCTGAAAAAAATACTGTACCTTCACAAGGCCTGCTCAAAGCGATAAGTGAAGTTTCAAGAATGTGTTTTTCACCGTTTTTTTATTACAGAGATTCGAAATTTGTTATGACGCATTATGATTCAAACATGAATTACGAACACAGGTCAAGTGTTGTTCCAGGATATGGAATACCTGCACCTGTGCATGCGTCACCTAAATCCTTCACTATCCAGGTAGTCCAGGTAGGGTCACCACCTCGATTCCGCGAAGGGGTCATTTGGCTAAAGTCAGGTACATTGAATTGCACCTGCATTATGTTAGCCCCATTGGTGGAATTCAAGCAATTAGAAGAGTCGTTGGGTGGGTGAAGCACTATATTCCAGGATATGGAATACGTCCACCTGTGCATGCGTCACCTAAATCCTTCATTATCCAGGTAGTCCGGGTCACCACCTCGATTCCGCGAAGGGGTCATTTGGCTAAAGTCAGGTACATTGAAATGCACCTTCATTATGTTAGCCCCATTGGTGGAATTCAACCAATCAGAAGAGTTGTTGGGTGGGTGAAGCACTATTCTGAACGAGTATAAATTTCGAGCATTTCAAAATGCATAACATTCAATCGAATACCAGTGTAGCGATCAGTGCAATACATCGTCTCATTCTTCACACAAGTAATTCATTTCTGAAAGCAATGTCTACAACAGATGTGAAACGGTGCTGTAATCCTTTCCAAAGAGTTGGCCATAATTGGGTGCGAAATTTGGTAAAGCCAGTGACACCAGCATTACGGAAAAAGTTTCCGGACCTAGGAGAATATGTGTGCATGGATTGTCGAATAAAATTGTACAAATGCAACACAATTACTCCATCTGATAAAAACGAGGTAAGTGATATGAATCATAATTATGCGAGTGGTGACGATCTTGTTTCACCTTCACCAATTAGTGAACAGAGCAGTGTGGAAATGTTTCTTGAGAATGATATCGGGCAAGAATTGTTGTGTGATGTGAAAGAATTGTTTATCAACGCAAAGTGTGTCGCGGACAAAATTAAATATCTCACAATGACTCCTCGTAGTTGGTCCATCAGAGAATTGGAGTTACAATTTGATTGTTCATATAGAATGGCTCGTAAAGCTAAAATATTGCAAAGTGAGCGTGGATTTGGATCCTCCCCAGATCCAAGACCATCTCGCACTCTTTGTGATGATGTTGTCTCTCATGTAGTGGAATTTTACTGTTCTGATGAAATAAGTCGGATCATGCCTGGTCAGAAAGATTTTGTCACTCTTCGCGATGTGGATGGTTCAAAACATCAAGTCCAAAAACGACTTGTTTTGTGTGATCTGAAGGAAGCTTACGCCGCGTTCAAGCAACAGCATCCGAATGATAAAATTGGATTTACAAAATTCGCGGAACTCCGCCCAAAGCAGTGTATTTTAGCTGGACCAACAGGAACACATACAGTTTGTGTTTGCAAAATTCACCAGAATGTGAAACTTATGTTGGTGGCGGTTAGCTCAATTTGTCAGACATTCAAAAGAACGTACCACGATTTGATAAAACAGATATCGTGTGACTCTCCAAATCCTTTGTGCTATCTCGGTGATTGTAGTAGTTGTCCAAGTTTTGATATGGTTACACACGAAATGGAAAGTTTATTCGACGATAATTTCGTAGAAAGTATTAGCTACAAACGGTGGACTCATACGGATCGATCTGTTTTAGAAACGATCACGCAAGAAACGGAAACGTTCCTCGAGACGCTAAAGGAACAGACGATAGCCCTCAAGAAACATGATTTCATTGCTAAACAGCAAAGTGCATATTTGAAAGACAGAAAACATCGTCTACAACCAGGGGAGTTCTTAGTTTTGGGTGACTTTGCTGAAAACTATGCATTTGTTGTTCAAGATGAAATTCAAAGCTTCCACTGGAATAACAATCAAGCTACCATCCATCCTTTTGTTGTGTATTATGTTGAAAATGAGGACTTAAAGCATAAAAGCTTCGTTATCATATCAGAAAATCTACAACATAATACAGTCGCGGTCCATCTGTTTCAGAAGAAACTAATCGGTAAGCTTTTTGAGTTCTTCGGTAGTGAAGTTATCAAGAAAATGATTTATTTTACTGACGGTGCTAGTGCACAATATAAAAATAAAAGCAACTTCATTAATTTGACTCATCATTTTGACGACTTCAATGTCGAGGCTGAATGGCATTTCTTTGCAACGTCACATGGAAAAAGTCCATGTGATGGCATTGGTGGAACTGTGAAAAGATTTGCTGCACGTGCAAGCCTACAGCGGCCCAATGAAAATCTTATTTTGACTCCAAGGCAATTATTCGAATGGAGTGTGAGTGCATTAAAAAATATCGCATTTGACTTCTGCAGCAACAGCGAACACGAAGAACATGAAAAATTATTGAAGCCGCGATTGAACCAAGCAATAACGGTTGAAGGCACTCGACGATTCCATTCATTTTTACCTTTATCTATAAAAACTGTAGAATGTAGGGTTTACTCTTCCTCTGATGAGTCATTTACCCGTAAATCTATGCGCTAAGATAGCCATGTAAGTTATGACGAAAACCTTTGCTCACATTTCTAAGTTTAATGCCCAGTTTGATCAAAGATTAATAGATTGTATCCATAGAATAAGCGATTTATTTGTATGAAATATATAATTGTAAGTGCGTTCATTTCGCAGCTTCCACATATCTTCGGGGGTGATTATAAGTACTAAAATAAGTAGCAAGTTATGTAATTATTATCATTTATGTGCACTCTCATGGTGCGTAACTGTTATTTTGAATCTCTGTAATAAAAAAACGGTGAAAAACACATTCTTGAAACTTCACTTATCGCTTTGAGCAGGCCTTGTGAAGGTACAGTATTTTTTTCAGATTTTTCAATCATGTCCTACATCGTGAAAATGACTCTAAAATAACGCCGCGACGCCGCCGCGGGGTAGCGGTGGACGGCAACCGGCCGCCCGCCATTACGTAGAGACTCGACGCGCCGCAATTTCATGCGCATCGACACCTTTAATGATTTTTTACTCGAAAACGGAGAAAAACACCCCTCTGGAATTAATTCACAGGTTGTAGTACAGTTCAAGGAACATGTCAGAATTTTAAAAAAATTTTTTGATCGTGTCGGTCACTGTTTTAAGAATCTTTGAAAAATTAATTGTTAAATAAACAATTGATAACAACTTTTTTTTACCATTTCGTATTTTTTTTTAAATTCTATGGAGCTTTCCGCGTAATTTGAAAAAAAAAAAAAAATTGTATCTAATTTGTTGCCGAAGTTATGAATTTTTGAAAAAAATGGGAGTCTAATTTGTTATTGTTAATAAAAAATCGAATTTTGCATTATGAGATTCGCGCTTTGGCACAAAAATCTAACTCCCCTTACACAATCCACATGCCAAATTAAAAAAATATCTGAGAGATGACTGATCCGGTTGACGCGGAATAGCCCATTTGCGTGGTATATTAAAATAGGGTGGAAGTAAAATTTAGTGCGAATAACTATGATGACATAATAATTTTTCCTATTAAATAAAAATTTTCGGATTATCTTTTTCAACATTCAAACAAAATTTACGACCTGCTCTCCTTTTGCAAGCGTAATATGTGATTTATTTAATATAAAATTATAATTTGTCATTTGAAAGTGGCTGAAACTTGGTAAAATGTAAATTTATACAATATAAAAAGAAAAAAAAACTTCAGCTGGTTGTATGGCAATGCAAAATCGTTCGGCTGATGTCTTTTATTTAAGACAACCGCGCGCTCCGCTACATTTAATTTTACACCTTTCTATGCTTGAGCTGAGGGGTTTTGCATTGTCCCACATCGCGCTGAAGTGTTTCTTTCTAAATTATATTATATAAACTAACATCTGACAAAGGCCCATCCACTTTCACATCACTAAATCTATTTTCTATTTTTCCGACTTTTCCGGGCGCGCGGAAGGGTTTTGCATTGTCCCACATCGCGCTGAAGTGTTTCTTTCTTAATTATATTGTATAAACTAACATCTGACAAAGGCCCATCCACTTTCACATCACTGAATCTATTTTCTATTTTTCCGACTTTTCCGGGCGCGCGGAAACCTTTTGCATCGTTGGTGCGGCTAACAATGCTTATAATTCTTTTTTATACACCTACCTTAAGTATTTCTGAAAGGTCCATCCACTTTCAAATGATCAACCTAAAAATGTCATTGGCTCCCGGACTATAATGGCCAGTAGTGGAAAAAAAAATCTGGACAATAACGCGGCTACCCCCACCACTGAAATTTCAGTTGCTTGCTAGACCCGAATGTAAGACCGTGCTCAACCCGCTCAAGCTCCATGTGTAGAGCAGTGTAGAGTACTACACGAGCTGTGCACGGGTATGCGTGTGCAGCGGACGGGGCCCACGGAAATTTACGTCCGGCTGTGGCTCGGCCTCGCCATCTCAGCGCCAAGCCGAAAAGTTAACGGTGGCGCTATCTTATATCACTGAATTTTCGTGTCGTAAAATATCAGTAAATAGAATCTAACCAACAACGGAGCTGCAATCAACCTATTCGGGGTACTGTTTTGTTATGGGTGAAATGAATTCCAGTAGTATCTAAGTGCCGTGAATCGTTGAACAACCAATATGCTATCGCAGGCGTTTTAGCCGTAGCCACGTTGACGTTGAAAGTGTGTTAATACGTATATCAGCTGTCAACTGAATATTTTATAATCATTTTTTCGTTATTTTCCATTCAACTGTAATCTGCCACTGCTATTTCACCCACAACAATTTTGAATAAGAAATCATTCCGTCACAAAACATTTGAAAAGTATGCTCTCGTCTTTGAGAATTTATCATGCGAAATCCACTTGTACGTGTGCATATGGGGTAGTGTCAGAAAAATAATAGACATGACGATAGTTCACTCTTATGTTAGCCGAAAATCACGCAGTAAATCGAGGATTTCTCCTTTACCTTTTCTTATTCTTTTTCTACTTTTAGTCCGCTATATTGGATCTGCTATCTCGAATTGAGAGATTGTGCCGTCAGATTCGTTTTCTGCGACTCTCAGAACCCCGGCGGCGTAAGAAATTCTAAGCGAATTAGGATAATTTTAATATTTACAGTCTACCATATTGAATCCGCCATTTCAAATTCGGAAATTCTGATGGCGGATTCGTTTGTAGCGACTTCAAAGACCCAAGATTACTGGGTCCCACTTTTTTAGTCCCCACGCCTTCCCATAATCACATTTATTCGGTAAAAACAGGCATTTTCAACACTTTGTTTATTTATAGCGCTCACTATTGTTGCGCCCGGACGTATCTTTTCCAAAAATCTATTTTATTTAAAACAATCAAGCTTTGTTCTGCGGCCACTTGAGCGACATTTATCGTACCATACATTTATTCATTCTCATATTCACACAACACCACTTCCATCCCTCGTAGAAAAAGTCACGTACAGTACAAAGAATAAGCTTCAATATTGTATCAGATTAGCTAGTACCAAGAACTGCAGTAAAAGATTACTGAGCTAGTATCAGTCACGCCTAGCCTAAAAACATCCGTCTTTTTAAGTTAAAATTATCGTCAATGAGTAAAAAAAACCACTGATACAATTGGCAGCAAACTAAAACAGGTTACTTATAAAGCAGTATGGACGAATGTGTGGGAACTACATTAAGATATATTTGGTTATTTTATTTAGCGTTATTTTAGAGTCATTTTCACGATGTAGGACATGATTGAAGAATCTGAAAAAAATACTGTACCTTCACAAGGCCTGCTCAAAGCGATAAGTGAAGTTTCAGGAATGTGTTTTTCACCGTTTTTTTATTACAGAGATTCAAAATAACGGTTACACACCATGAGAGGGCACATAAATAATAATAATTACATAACTTGCTACTTATTTTAAAATAAAAACACATTCTTAAAACTTCACTTATCGCTTTGAGCAGGCCTTGTGAAGATACAGTATTTTTTTCAGATTCTCCAATCGTGTCCTACATCGTGAAAATGACTAAAATAACGCTGCGACGCCACCGCGGGGTAGCGGTGGACGGCAACCGGCCGCCCGCCATTACGTAGAGACTCGGCGCGCCGCAATTTCATGCGCATCGACACCTTTAATGATTTTTAACTCGCAAACGAAGAAAAACACCCCTCTGGAATTAATTCACAGGTTGTAGTACAGTTCAAGGAACATGTCAGAATTAAAAAAAAAATTTTTGATCGTGTCAGTCACTGTTTTAAAAATCTTTGAAAAATCAATTGTTAAATAAACAATTGATAACAACTTTTTTTTACCATTTCGTATTTTTTTTTTAAATTCTATGGAGCTTTCCGCGTAATTTGAAAAAAAAAATATATTGTATCTAATTTTTTGCCAAAGTTATGAATTTTTGAAAAAAATGGGAGTCTAATTTGTTATTGTTAATAAAAAATCGAATTTTGCATTATGAGATTCGCGCTTTGGCACAAAAATCTAACTCCTCCTACACAATCCACCTGCCAAATTAAAAAAATATCTGAGAGATGACTGATCCGGTTGACGCGGAATAGCCCCTTACGTCCCGACGGCACTCAATCCCTCCGATTTTTTCGCTCAAAGAAAAGTCGATTCGAGTAGTTTTCTTCAATGTTATTCGGAATCTTGTTCCGACGGTTTTGTGAATTTTTGGATAACAAATCATATTATGAGAATAAGTGGCAAGCTTCTCTAGCGACCAGTCACCTTCAACTTATTGTTTTCTGAGAAGTCTGAAGTAAAATCAAATAATAGAATTGAATAGTAAAATTAGACGATCAAACGAACTTACCTTAAGTGATGTTCGATCGTGATTATGCTAGGCGTCTTGTCCGAATAGATCAATGGTAGTAACGTCAGTTGCTCGATCCGTCACAGATTTTTAAATTAAACCAAAATTCGCACCTACGCCTCTAGATGGCGGTGCCACTCTCCCCAGAAGCCCCTGCGCCTTATGCCCCGACACCATTACATTTTAAAGCCGACAAATTGCATCTTGAATAGATCAAAAAAAAAAAAAAAGGGGGGGAACAAACAGGGAGGGTTTGATCTATTCGGACAAGACGCCTAGCATAATCACGATCGAACATCACTTAAGGTAAGTTCGTTTGATCGTCTAATTATGCTACGTCGTCTTGTCCTCTAGATCAATGGTAGTTGTTCAAAGTTTTATGCAATTTGTATTTAAGGATAATTTGGTGCGTACAATAATAATTATATACTTTAAGTTGACATTGACAACATCTGTCTCACAGCCATTCTTGTACTTAAGTAATTATGGATTTGGATATCTTTATATTTTTTATCAGAGGTCGATTATAGAATCGCGCAAACATCCTCGATTTTTCCGTCCAACCCGCAGCTTTTCGGATTGTTTCGATGTCTACACCTCTGCGATATGCCGCGGAGGTAACCGCGTGTCTAGTACTGTGTGAACCGAAAGTATTTGTATCAATCCCACTTTTGGCCATCACTTCCTTTATCCACCTTCGTATAGATTGCGTTGTTGCCACACGGTGAGGTTTTTTACATGTTATCATTAAGAAATCTTCGTTATAAGGTCGCAAACTTGCCGAAAGCTTGATGTAACAGTCTAAGACCGTAGCTACACACAACTTAGGTTGTTTTTCAAAAAACGGCAGACACAATAAGGGTTGCTTTCTCCCCAGTCCCGAAGTTTTTATACGATCTATGATCTTGACTTTAATCTCTGAGTCAGTCCTATCGATACAGCTTAATCTAATTTTTGACAGTGTTTGCACTCTTTGTGCTGTCACTAAAGCTAATAACATGACTAGTTTCTTTGTCAAATCCTCAAACGACAGAGTGTCGTGCGGCCAAAGAGTTTTTAGATAACATAAAACAGGGTCAGGGTCCCAAATTTCTTCATATTTTGCTGATTGCGGGCGTAGCTGAGCCACACCTCGAAAGAATCTCTTTATAACGGGCTGTTGCCCTATATCGCCTATAACTATTAACGCTAAAGCTGATCTATACGAGTTTAACGTCCCATAAGTTTTTACGTGGGATAAAGAGACGGTTAAAAACTCGAGAACAGATGAAACTGGAGCCTGAAAAGCGTTGGCTCTCTTCCTTTGACAAAAATCCCACCAGAGGCTTAATGGCTTCCGGTATTGCTTAATGGTTCCTTCCGACAACGATGCCATCACAACCTGTACGGACTCCTGAGGAACGCCTTTCATGACAAACGCTTGCCCGATGACTTCCCGACAACCAGGGAAAGCGAGGTTCGCAACGGATGGAATTGCCTGCAATTATCAATTAACAAATCATTTTCTGGATGAAAAAGGATCGGTTGGCTCACCAACAATTTCTGAAACAGGGGGTACCACGGCTGTGTTGGCCAGAAAGGCACAACCAACACCCCGTTTGCTTTCTCAGCAATTATTTTTCTAATTGTTCTAAGGATGGCAGCGAATGGTGGAAAAGCGTAGAAATATAAATTTGTCCACGGTATGGTAAAAGCATCTACCGCGCATGCCTCTGGGTCTCTGTGCCATGAGACGAATTTTCTGCACTTTGCATTTACATTCGATGCGAACAAATCTATGTCGAATTTCCCGAAGGTTGTATCTACTTGATTATATGCCCAGCTAGCTAATTCCCATTCGGTTTCGTTTTGTTTGACTCTCGATTCCTCATCTGCGTCTTTATTGTCGCGAGAACTAATGTATGAAGCGAAAATCCACAAGTCGTGAATCTCGCACCATTGCCAGATTTCCTTTGCCAAATTTGACAACTTTGGAAACTGAATGCTACCCATACGGTTTGTGTACGATAACGCCGTCGTATTATCGACACGAAGCAATATTTCACACGAATGTTTATCCTTGGCAAAGCATTTGAGTCCGTAAAATACCGCTTTTAATTCGAGATAATTAATATGTTCTTTTCGCTCTTCCATGTTCCAAAACCCATGTGACCGATTTCCCTCGCAAGCTACTCCCCAGCCTGTTGATGAGGCATCGCTGAAGATTTCCATCTCAAAATGGTCTTCTCTTATCGGGTTGACGCACTCTTTTATATTTCTTGTCCACCACTCTAAGTCTGGGATTAGATTGTCCGATATTACCATGGTTTTATCGTAATTTCCATTTGTTTTTTGCAAAGCTAAAAATTTTTCTCTTTCAAAATTCTTAATGTATAAATTCCCATATCGAACCCCGGGACTGGCAGCTACTAAAATTCCAATAAATTCGGCAAATTTCCTGATTTGACAATGACTGATGGTCTGAAACTTTCTCGCGAGATCATATATTTGATTTCTCTTGCTTTGTGGTAATCTAAGACAGAATTTTTCCGAATCAAAAATGAAACCCAAAAATTTCACTTCTTTCGATGGTTCAAGGACACATTTTTCCATGTTTAATATTAGTCCGGCTGTTTCAATTAACTTCCGAGTCTCTTGAATATTTTTTCGGCATTCTTGTGCTGACTCTTCAAATAACAAAATGTCGTCTAGATAGACGACAGATTCAAATCCTTTTGATCTCAATTTTTGCGCTATTGGTTTCATGAGTTTCGTAAACACGTACGGTGCTGTACATAGCCCGAACGGCATACAATTAAACTCGTATAACGTGTTTTTATAAATGAATCTAAGATATTTTCTACTAGATTCGTCAACCGGAATCAAGAAATACGAATCCTTCAGGTCTATTGTCGCCATAAAAATGTCTTTTCGCAATAGTCGAATCGCTGTCTTTTTGTCCTCCATTTTAAAATGCGGTGCTGAAATAAACATATTCAATTTTTTCAGGTTAAGAATAAAGCGCATATCACCGTTAGGTTTTGGCACGAGAAAGTATGACGAAACAAATTGTTTTTCGCACGGCTCGCATTTAGATATTGCGCCTTTTTTGAGTAATTTACCAACTTCTGTTTCACAAGCAATAATTTCTTGATTTGTTAATCTTGGCTGACTGTATTCAACTTGTGAACCTGGTTGACTTACAAAAGGAATAACATAACCCTGTACCGATTGTAAAATGGAGAGATCGTTGGTCAATTTTTTCCACAAAGAGAAAAAATTTCGCACACGTCCTGCGATTCTTACCGGGTCTATTCCTTGTGTCGACGATTGTCCTTGTTCCGGAAGTCTTTCGGTTTCGGTCCCTTCCTCTGAGTGCCCCGGTGACTCGCTCCGGAGGGACGGCGCCAGTTTAACTTCTCCGACTGTTGTTCCCTCAAAAAATTGTTTGGTCTTGAGTAGGATGATGCAAACCTGCGATTTCCTTCGCGCAGTGCGTTCCCGAAGTTTCGTTGATATCCAGTCGGTTTAGTCAGATCTTTAGATGATTTTTCCATGGATTTGGCCGCCTTGAGATTTTCTGCAAACTTTTCTCCAAATAGCCATGCATCACGTGGACTGTCGTTGGCAATATTTTTGACAATGGGGTAATCCCGGAATCATGAAAGATTTTCTTGTTTTTGTCATCTCATGATGTAGGTCAGATAAAATTCTGCCTGCATCGGCCAGCTGTTCGATAAATTTTTGCGTGTCAACTTCTCGGTCGGTACTCACTTCCGCTTTCAGTACTTCCGTTAGTGCTGCGCCAATAGCGTTGATGCCAGCTCCGAGTTGATCTTGAGCGGCGTACTGATACGCGTCTTTCTTAATCGCCAACTGTGTCAAGGCCGATTTTATTTCTGGTTGAACTTTCGGCGCTTTGGTAAGAGGACAGTTTCCTATTGTTGGATATTTTCCCAGGAGAACGCGCTTTTGGTCTATCGGCAGTCCATCTTGCAAAATCTTTGTCCAGCGCTCTGCCACTGCCACATGGATGTCGGGACCCCGTTGATTGTATTTAGATGGGTCGTCTCCCAAAAGCCCCAGTGTCGCTTCGGCGAGTTCTGTTGGTAACTACTTTTTTTTATCCTCGGCCTGTTTTACCGACATTTCCGTGTGGGGACTAGGACGTGACGAATCTCGCGGATTGCGCTCACCGCCCTCTTTGTCTAACCCTTGTACTGCCGCTACGGACCGTTCACGACTGGAGTGTGACGCATCTCGCAGATGGCGCTCACCACTCTTTCCGTCGGAATCATAGTTTATGGACCTCGAACTGCTTCCTGGATACGAACGCTCATGCCGCGAATGTGACGATCGTCTGTTTTCAACAGCGATACGCTCGCCATTTTCTTTGTCAGAGCCCCATGACTCGTTTCTTCTTGAATATCGCCCTGAACTTGATCGCTCGTCCTGGTGACGCGGTCTTGAACGCCTGTCCTGATGACGCGATCTTGAACGCCTATAGCGTGAATGCGATCGCCTGATCTCTTCTTCCAGGCATCGTAATTTTTTCATAAGTAGGTCCCTCGATGAATTTCTATATCTCGGAGAGCTCCCCGAATATGACTCTGACCGCGAACTCATTTTTTGCAATAAAAGAAAACTTTTTAAAACGCACAACTGAAAATTTTCCAACTCGTATTCAATCGTGACTGTCACGGATCGCACAGAAAAACGTAATGGTGTCGGGTCATAAGGCGCAGGGGCTTCTGGGGAGAGTGGCACCGCCATCTAGAGGCGTAGGTGCGAATTTTTGGTTTAATTTAAAAATCTGTGACGGATCGAGCAACTGACGTTACTACCATTGATCTAGAGGACAAGACGACGTAGCATAATCAAGTAAATCGGAATTAGTGCCTAGCAGCAGATAATATAAAATAACGTTGCATATTTAGAAAGACACTCCTATTTTCTCTCACAGCCCTGTATAGGACTATAGCCGCACCATCCCTCATATTGCCGGCTTGTTACGTATCGAGAAGATCGTCGGGAGAAATCGTTTGTTCATTGTGTGATTGTAGACTTAAGTTTGATTTACAAACCTTGTGGTGTTTAGTTCTCCGTAGTATTTCTCGTGCAGCTTATCTCGATCTGGAATTATGTTGTGGGTCGTGCCATCTATCACTTTGCGTCATTAAAATAATTGGTTTTACGCAATACCTATTTAAAATACATATTTACAGTAAGATGTTGTTTGAATCAATTTTCGAGATCTGAAAAATTGGAAATTTGGTTTACGTCTTCCCTGTAGTCATAGGTATTTAAAAAAAAATTGGCCGATTTTCAGTGATAAAAGTTTCGAAATCCCACGAAACACAACTTTGAGGTTGTGGGATTTCGAATCTTTTATTGCTGGAAATCGGCCAATTTTTTTTTTAAATACCTATGACTACAGGGAAGACGTAAACCAAATTTCAGATTTTTCGAAGCCCTATTTAGGCGGGGGAAAAAAAAGAATGTAGTAAGCTCGAATTCCCATGTTATTTAAATGGGAAATTTCACTGCCTTGGAAGCAGTTCTTAGAGTTGATCTACAGGCTTAAAGTTTTGCGTACATTTTTTTCGATTTTTTTGCAAACTTTTTTCGCCTTGTCCGCAGGAATTTTCGCAAACACCCTAAATAAGGATTATCCTAATCTAGATCGATATGGATCTTCAAGGCTATGGTATGAGCATGTGTGCTCTGTAATAGTAATTGCATGTCGGTAAATTACGATACAGGGAGGGTACAGTCGTAATTATCGGCTGAAACGCGACAGGCTTATCGCAAGGTAGGTCGTTGGTAGTTTTTAATTTTTATCCATTGTCTTTACATGGGTGCATCTTTGATTATTTATAACCATTTTCTAGCACCGCTCAGACACGTCTCACCCCCGCGTAACGCCATTTTCGCGGAATCGTCACAATCATTTCTAAAACATCAACATTGGCATCTTAAAAGTACAATTATGCAAACAAAAAATTACAATATATCAAAATTGAATGTAAATCTCAAATAACCCATTTAAAAAAGGTGTCGCATGTATATGACGTAATGGCGGAAAGGGTGAAATATAATGAAGGTTTCTTTTTCGGACAGCGATGTATTATTCTTGATTGAAGTCCGAACATGAAACTTTGAGCAAACAGTAGGAGAGTGAATTTTTATCGGGTTCATGGTATATAGTGACACTGCCGGTACAAAACTAAAGCTTATTATTTCCAGAGTGACAATATTGAAAGGCATATCTGCTGCGTATAAGCATCGGAAATAAGTCTTTTCGTATTTTTATATTGAAGATAAGCCTTTCTCAATAGTGGTCAATGTCAAATCCTTATTGCACAGCAATTTCCCGTCAGTTCTCGAATGTATCCGGTACAGGCTGCTCTAAGACCACCACAAAGTATTTTTGATTTCTCTTACAAAATAAAATGATGCTAGATTGTATTGCTCCAATATTTTTTTCGTCGATACAATTATTTCGTTTAGAGCTAATAGAATTATCATCGCTTGTGCATTTTCGTCGACGACAAAGGGGCGCGAAGGAAGAGTATCAGTAGAATAGAAAAAATGTACGTAGATTTTGAAATTGTGTCTCGATATCACTACACGAAAAGCGAGATCCGACTTCACGGAGTGTACGTGCGGGAGGTTGTGCTTGGACTTTTTCCTGATCTCACGGAAAATATTGACTAAGTTTTTCATCATAATATAATTATGGTACTTGGCGGTTTTTTTTACATTTCAGATGTTTTTGAATCCGACAATATACACGGGATATCAGATGTACAACAAGTTACGGCTTGTGGTTAAACAGGCGCAAAGTCTGAATGAATTTAAGAGAATGTTAAAGTACGTAAAGGCGGAGATAATGTAGAGAAATAGTAAATGAGTGAATATGTACTGGGGAACATTGTAGAAATGTAGAGAGTAAAGAAGTAATACAGGATAAATATACATAAAGTAGAGTATAGATATGTGTCGATTGGCGAATAAATACATGTATAATTGAGAAAAGATATATTGCAGGGATGTCAATATAATCTTAATGGAGAAAAGTAGGCAAAAGCTAAATAAATCGATATGAATTAATTAAATCAACAAAACCAGAAGCTGTAGAATAAACAGAAAATTGCACCTTGGGCGGCAAGCGCCTGCGAACATCGGCATGGATCTTGATTTGCACCTGATATTTTTCAACGCACACATTAATTCAATTCGTCGTAATATTAAACAAAATATACCGACAGTTTTGAAAATATCGAATTAACAGGTTCTTCATTAAAAGTTTCCAAAAATCAGTGCATTGTTAACATCATGAACCAGGATCCGTCCTTAATCTACTAATCACTTCATCATGACATCACATGACTTTGTTGTGCATCGTTGGCAGAGGGTTTGGCAGGATTCACCATGAAATTAATGAAGCCGTCGACATCTTCCAATTCATCAGAGTGAAACTTGGCCGCGATAGTGGAACGCCCTTCTATTCTCGGAGTCATCGAAAACATGCAACTTGCCTCTCCACCAACTTCGACCTTATCTTTTAATTTCAGCTTCAGCTGCTTGTCCAATCCAGGTCCTTCAATCAAAAACCTTCCTCGGTTCAGTGGAATTGGCAAAGGATTTTTGAATGTAGCTATGGCATGCAGTTCCCCACCAATGATTGGCTCTTCCGTGACCTGACACAGAAGGACATATATTACTTTAACTATACATTTCGTAGATCATTCTATGTAGTATATAATCTGTTGCGATATGAAACTGTAACCTTGGTTAAACGCGAGAGGAGAGGTTCTATAAAGAAACGTTGCACACGTTATACATGCGTGAAATGCAAACAAAAAATAAACTTCATTTTGAATGTACACAGATTGACTCTAGGCGATACACAACGTTGTATCGCGATAGAGGTACACTCGAAGACTGACACCGAGGACAGCTGATCCGCTAATCCTCGTGACACATACACACGCGGTTACGGAAGGGTACGTGAATCGCAACATCCTTGCATGAGCGCTAGAGTTCATACGTCACTCATGTCAAGCACAACAAATAGACGCAACATAATCATTTCTTTATCATTGTTCAAAGTGACGCCGTTCAAAAAATGTGGCATTGTTAGGCAAAATCGTTAAAAACGGAGCGTCTTGTACATTCACCGCTGCAAAAAAATATCGAATTAAAAAAAAATTCTTAAACCATATAGGAAGCAAGTTTTGGCACCTAGGAAGTCGGTTTTGAACATTTTCAAAAGTATGTAACCTCCGATTTCTTGTAAACATGATCACAGTAGATCTGTCAAACCGATAGTCACGAAATTTATACACATACAGTAGTGCTGAAAAGTATTTCGACAAGATGAAATCCATTATGTTAAAGTTCCATCATTTTTCTTACTTTTCTTTATTTTGACTTTATTTTTCAGCGAATGAAAGTTAATTTTCTACAATTATGTTAAACACTGAATTTCTTTCAATAAAAAATATTGAAAAGAATTGGGCGTTACAGAATAAATAGAACAGGTTCATGGGCTTATAAAGAGAATAAACAGTCAGCGAATTCAAGGATAAGGAAAAATGCTTTAATGTCAATGCGTATTTACAGTTTGACGTTTAAAACGAAACTATTTCTACAATAATGTTGCAACCTTATTCATTTTATGACATATGAAAGCTTCTATACGTCTTTTATCTATCGCGACTACTAGAGCATTAGAGAAGCGTCTAATATGGATGATTTCACCGTTTGTACCATTAATTTTTGGATATTTTATATTTTTTGCAATCACCTCAATTATTATCTTAGTCAAAATACTTCCGTACGCTATTGTAATTCTTTACTCCAGAGCAATCATCTCCATTGTTGCTTTATGGTGTTTAACCTTTTACAGCTGATCTTTACTGGCGATAACGTCACTAAGCGCTTTAGCTATAGCTCCAGGAAAGCCTGCTTAGCGTCCTAATAGCATAGAGACGGGTTACAATTGGATTGAGAATACCGATTTTCTTGAGCTTGCGAGGAGACACTAGGGTAGTCGGGTCTGAGAATATCTCCATACTGGTCGTGGGAGAAGGTTACCTCTTCACTATTAAGTGCACAAAGACAATGAGCTAGATAGCCAAGAATACTCGTGAAAAACGTCCTTCTAAAATATAAAGTGATTCAAATGTATTGAACGTTTCAAAGAGTGTGAAGATTTCGTGACCTTTGAATTTTCTTAAATATGTGGAAGGATTCGTCGGAGAGGGTCAGAAAATTTAACCATGCATGGTTTGCATACTTTTAATTTCATTTTGTAACGTTGCGGTGGGCCCAGCGTGCCGTCATCAGGCAATCTTTCTGTTTCCAAGAGTGCAAGTGAGTTCGTAGCTCACTCGGTAGCATACTTACCTAGTAACCGCTAGGTCACGGGATCGAATGTCGCTGTTTACATTTCTTTTTTTCGTTTCTTTTTCGTTTCTTCTCCCTTTTTCTGTTTTCCATTTTTTTTTGCTTCCTTTGTATAACAGTAGTATAGATATAAGAGTTCTAATTCATAAAATGGCGGCGTACTGACAGAGTTGCCCCGATTCCTACCTTACCGACAGTCAGTATGTTACCTCTATTTTTGCTCGATTTTACTGACAAACAGTTCGACATTGAAATTTTTGTGCTGTCGTATGGGCAGCCATTTTGATTTTTTTACCGTCGGATAAGCAGATATTTAAAATTTTTACCGCTAGATGGTGCACATTTTATCGACGGAATTATTACCTCCGACCTTACCGACAGTTACTGTTACTGGGTGTTGTCGCAGATTTGTCGCATGTGGTGCCCCGCCGCATTATCAATCAATCGATATTTCACCGATCGACTCTGCGTTGTATCCAATGCTCGCCGCAAGATGGCCACTCTTTTTATCACGTGGTTGGACGAAATAGAATGTTTCAAAAAATAACAGTTGGATGCTTTCAATAGTTGGTTAAATTTTTTCTGACGAAATGCAGGTCTAGACCTGCGAAATAGTGTGTTTTTATTAGGTAGAGGTGGTATTGGGGTGAAATAGAATGCTTCAAAATAGCGGTTGAATGATTTGAATATATCGTGAAATTTTTTCTCTCGAAATACCGGATGGCATTGTCAATAAACCAGTCTGGGACAAGGGGGGGTGGGTCCATAAAAATTCTTCCCACAAAATGCATGTCGAGGCTTGTCCGATGGAAAATTGTAGTGGAGATGGGTGGTATATAGAACGTGAGCCTATTCTGATAGTCACTCTGTTTTCATCGTCTCTTCGCGTCGTGAACTGTTCTTACTTGTGAAAAAGGTAACTTTGATTGAAACGCAATGGATCTGACAAAAGTTAACCACGCTAGCCACTTGGAGAATATGCCGACTAAGAAGATGTCGGAACTAAGAATTGGGGAGGTGTATGACGTCACTAGACTACGACTGGTCAAAACGAAATTCGGAGTACGCGTACTAGCAACGATTAAAGGAAAATACAACGTCTTCTTACCACCGAGAATCGTGAGAGTTCTACATGAAGATTCTGATCAACTGGTTGAAATGTGTAACATGGCTGGGGAAAATCGTCTGCAAATGAAATACCATGGTGGGGAAGTCAACAAGTTTGAATTTTCATGCAGTTATGTACTTTAAATAATCTATGTGATCCTCTCTACTTCTACAAAATTCGTCCGCCAGGGGATAAAAACGGGTATGCAGAAGGTTGTATAGTCAGTCTTCTACCAGCAGTATTTGAGAAAAATCGAGCGCAATATTGCCCTCCTTAACATGGCAATGATCCTAGGTGTGCGATGTTTCATAGACCATAGCAAGTAGTTTATACCCAAGGAAGTCGCAGTCATCGAGGTAAACGGGCCGGGCCTGGATTACACCTTTTTCAAGCCACCCGGTGATTCGACAAGCTTACCGCTTGAATGTAGAAACTAATGCCTGGTTAACACACAATCATCACGGAATACCATGGAATGCTGGCAACAAATCTCACGAGGATGTACCGAAGATTGTGAGAAAAATGATGAGAAATGCGTGTTACGTATACGTCAAAGGGGAGGAGAAGAAAGTATGGCTGACGGAGTTCCTCGACGG
This sequence comes from Neodiprion lecontei, assembly GCF_021901455.1. Lineage (NCBI taxonomy): Eukaryota > Metazoa > Arthropoda > Insecta > Hymenoptera > Diprionidae > Neodiprion > Neodiprion lecontei. The sequence goes on from NC_060260.1 coordinate 14,657,531, forward strand.
TACAACGAGGGTGACTAATATGGAAGATTTGTACATCACATCCCCTGCATTGGAAAAATTGAGATGTATGAAAGCGGCACCCTAGCATGACTTAAACCATGGATACTTCCCATCGAATAATATCTGGAATCATGCAGAGAAAGGATAGATTTGGTACGATGACAACCTCGAATACATCCCGGCATGCAACTGCGCCTTTGATAACGTGCAGCGACTGAGAAGTTGGTATTTAAAGGAGTGTACCGGCTCTCTCTTGAAATCCTTCTGTCTGTATAAAGAATTGGACGATTTAAGAGCAATGAGGTCTGAGGATATAGCTCTTTTGCCAAAAGAATTCATCTACACGTTCGCATTAAACGCCATCAATGATGTGTGGAACAAACTGCCTGAGAATATGAAAATGGACGACAACATTGCCAGTTGCCGCAGATGCCTCTGGCATTATACACCAAGACCCGACGACGATATCGTGGATGGACCAAATCCTCTGGTAAAAGACTGGAATGCAATCGTTTGTCTAAAAAATGCTCGCAACATGCACAAAAATACCAGTAGAATTCATTACAATTATATTATAGTTTACACATAGAATTAAAATGGAATATTCAATAAAATTATTTACTCATCTAGAAAACAGAATTTATTACAATTATATCCCAGTTTATTCATAGAATTAAAAAAAAAATATTGAATGATATTATTTACGTATCTAGAAAAAGTAGAATTTGATACAATTATGCATATATCTTTATAAGGTTTATCAGTTCTTGTAATATAAATTCATCTGGCGGGAAAATGTAAAAATATTATAAATTTTATTTGCAGTAAAATACACGATGAATAATTGTAAATTTTGTAGTTTATTCTTCAAAATAATACCATCATCATCATCATCATTATTATTTTCAATATCCAACATTATTACAACAGTTTCATTCTCCCATTATTCTATAATAATTTCTATAGATATATGACTATAACATAGGCTGTTTGGCCTCACTGGAGCAGCCCGCGCGTCTTCAACGAGTTCCCGAAGCTCCTCCAGCGAGAACTCGGAGACTGCTTCGGAAAAGCCGATAATTATTTCTCCCTCCACCTCCTCATCCTCACATCAATCAACGATCGACCAGTCATCATCATCAATTGAAGCAAGGTCTCGAGGAGAATAAGATGACATTTTTTGAAAAATTGATGGTATGTCCGCGGCGAGAAATCTGTAAAAAGAGCAAACCGAAATAGTTTGTTCGTATTATGTTTTGGAAATTAGGGTGGGCCAAAAAAATCGACTATTTTTTTTCACTTTGTACTCCGAAAACTTGGTTGGTAGAGACCTCAAAAACATTCTTTCCAAGTATGAGCTCTTAATTTTAATAGGAAGGTCCTCCGCCTCGCAGTTTTCTATTTTTTTCGTATGGTGAGGAAGAAAAATACATATCTCGGTATCTACTATTTATAAAAAAAAAAACGTATATCATATTTTCGTAGGAAATTGAATTCTCTACAAAAAAGGTCTCTTACAATTTTTTTTGTATACCTCACTGTTCAGAAGTTATTGAAGGTTAAAGTTTGATCATTTTAAGGTAGATGTCTTTTGTTTTTATGAACTTTATAACTCTTCAACAAAAAGTCATTATAATACGCGCAACTCATATTTTCATAAGAAATTGAATTCTCTACAAAAAGGTCTGTTACAATTTTTTTGTATACCTTACTGTTCAGAAGATATTCACCGTCAAACTTCAATGCACACTATTATATATATATATATATATATGTATATATATACCGGGACAATCTCTTGAAACTATACATACAATGCGCATGCGCGAGTTTTATCGGCTGCACGGGCAGGCTGGCCACTCCAAGTTTCAGCTGTCAAACTCTGTTTCTGGCGTCGATGTAGTTCATGCGAATTTTTAAGGTTAGAATCTCAAACAGTCGAGATAGTGACTCGGAAAGTTGATGCTAATGCTCTCTGAAAATTGGCTTCATTCGACTGAAATGAGAAATCTGTTTAAATGTTGGGTGCTTGGAAGAAACGCAGTAGGTAGGTGGGAACACTTTATTTGATCACTTTTATTATTTTGTACATTAGAAATAACAATGAAATTTTTTTCTGTCAACAGGTGATACGCCCAAAATAATTGTATCTCTAATATTTACTGTTATCTGCCTATTTAATTTATCACACGTAAAAAGATCATCGCCACTTTCAAGCAACTAAGTGACTTTCTCACTTTCTTGTGATTTCAGGCGATAATATTGAATTTTATCACTTTTGAAAATGGGACATTAAACCGAATGTTCAAGAAATTCAAATATCACACTATCTGTAACAGAACTGTGAATCTATTTCTTCTCGAGAATAGTTCAACAAAATTTACAAATAGTCGATAGTCAATGTATTTGTTGGAATATTGTGTATTAGGAAGTTCCCGCTAGAAAGCAAAAAGTCTGTTGTAGTTAAGGAAGTGGTGCCACCAGTGGCATGAGATATAATCCATTGTTACGACCTTTCCTTTTCTATGTTTTTGTTTATTTTTCTTTTTCTTTTGTAGGCTCTTGAGAGGCAGTACTCTCTATGCCGTGTAACGGACATCATCATAACCAAAACCTCTCCTCTAACCACTATTCAAATTATTTCATTTAATCAATAAAAATACTGTTATTTGTGTTTATCCAATTAAAAAATAGAAGTGCACCTTTATTATCCTGAATAATAAAAAATCCCAACAGGTTATGGGCCCAGGAACGATTCCACTGCGCGAATCGAATAATAAAGTTGTCGTATACGGTATAGACTTTCGGTGTGTTTAACTTTTATCCGTTGAAATGGCAGACAAAGAAGTGTCAAATCTAACCAAATTCGATGGTACGAACTTTGCTATGTGGAAGTTCGGCGTGTCTTTTTTGCTAGACTCGAAAGACTTGATGCAGTTTGCTGATGGTACGGATGACGAACCAGACAAAGCTACAAAACTGAAAGAGTGGAAAGAGTGGAAAAAGGGTTGGTCAAAGACAGCGGTGATCCTACTCGGCTCAGTGGAACAGTCGTTACATATCAATTTGATTAATTGTGACAGTCCGAAGAAAATCTGGGACAAGCTGCACGCACTGTATTATGACACAAGTGAGGATGCGAAACAGCGTTATTGGCAAGATTTCTATGAGTTCCGCGTCAACGATGGTCAGGCAGTCGTAACTCAGATTGAAAAGTTCGAAACAATCTGTAAAAAGTTGGAGGATGCAGACGACGAGCCGTCTGAATCCGCTATGATGTCTAAGCTCCTCAGCAGTCTACCTACAAAATTCTCAGCATTCACGATGGCATGAGAATGCACCCCTAAAGCAAAGCGAAAAAAGGAGAATTTGATTGCGAGGATAGTTCGTGAAGAAAAGCGACTCACCGACACGGAAGAAAATGAGTCATCACTTGCGCTACAAGTGAAAGCTTTACAGATAAAGCTCGATGAAAAATCGAAGCCGTCGACCAGCGGTCAGAAGAGGCTGAAGAAGAAATTAAGTGCGAAGAAAATCGAAGCTCTAAAGAATAAGTACCCGTGTACTTATTGTCATGAAACAGGACATTGGTATCGCGAGTGCAACAAACGGTTGGCAAACGAAAAAAGTGATGGAGTGAATTCGGGTCAGGGAAAGGCGTATCTCAGTGATATCTCGGTTCTTTTCTCCGAAACGACGGAAAGCGATGAGTCTGTGTGGCTGGCAGATTCGGGTGCTAGCATGCACATGACCTTCCGGAGTGAACTTTTTCGTGAACTCGGTCCCGCGACAACAGTGCGTTTCGTGAAAATCGCGAGTGACAAAACGTTACCGGTCGCCGGTATCGGAACAATTGATATTCAAGTGAGCGCGAACAATAAACTGTATGACAGACAGCTGTCGAACGTTCTTTTAGTGCCCGATTTGAAACGAAATTTATTCTCAGTGGGAGCAATAAATGATTGACAATTCTCGTTTCATTGCTATCGTGATCGGTGTGAAGTTCGAGAGAGCGATGGTACTGTTTCCGCGGAAGGTGTTCGCTATGGGAAGCTATTCCGTATGCTTTTCGCAATGAAAGCTCCAGCGAACGCGAATGTGGCCGAGACTCAATCGCTACAGCTGTGGCACAACAGACTCGGCCACATCAATGTCAAGGCTATCAAGGAGACCGAAGAACGCGGTGCTGCAAACGGGATGAAAATCGTCAACAAGGCTGATGAATTCTTCTGCGAAGCATGTGTCTTGGGTAAGCAGCCTGAAGTTTCACATCCATCGAGCGAACGAGAGAAAATTACAAAGCCTGGAGAAATGATACACTCCGATGTATGCGGTCCGATAAACGTAGAATCGCCGCTTGGGTCGAGATACTTTGTACTTTTCAAAGACGACCGTACTGGATTCCGAAATGTTTACTTTATGCGGCACAAAAAAGAGGTCTTCGATAGACTCAAGGACTATGTAGCTTTAGTCTCAAAGCAAACTGGCAATAGTGTGAAAACCTTGAAGTCTGACAATGGGAAAGAGTATCTCTCAAATCAGCTTAAAGATTTCTTACAAAAGAAAGGCATTGTCCATGAGTTATCGACGCCGTACGTTCCTGAACAAAACGGCCGTGCTGAGCGTGAAATGCGAACGCTAGTCGAAAGTGCGAGATCGATGTTGATTGCGAAGGATCTTCCTAAGGAACTGTGGGCGGAAGCTGTTAGTACGGCATCGTACGTTCTAAACAGAACGATTTGTAAACAGATCGACGGAATGACAGCCTACGAGAGATGGTTTCAACGCAAGCCAGAAATCAAACACATACGCGTGTTTGGAAGTGATGCCTACGTAAGTGTGCCAAAACAAAAACGTAAGAAGCTGGATCCGAAAAGTAAAAGGATGACCTTCGTTGGCTACGAAGGAGAATCGAAGAATTATCGATTGTGGGATGCTAAGACCCGAAAAATAACAGTAAGCTGCAACGTCAAATTCAATGAAACCACATCAGTCAAGGATAAGTTGGAAGCTGTACGAAAACAAAATGACCACATAGTTATCGAAGATGACAGTGATTCTGAGGCTGAAGAGGATGAAGAGGACATCGGTGAGCCCGAAGAACAGCCTCAACTACCGGAAGTAATCGAAGTTGAACCTGAGATGGATAATCAGAGATCGGGGAGAACACGGTTGCGTGATAGGAACCTGATCAGAAAAACTAGTCGCTTAGTTGACGAGATCGCACTCGTTGCTGATGCAGTGCCAGAGACATACGAAAGTGCAATTGCAAGTGATGAAGCTGATGAGTGGAAGAGTGCGATGTGTGAAGAAGTGGCGGCGCTTCGCGAAAACGAGACTTGGACACTAGAAAAGCTCCCGGTTGGGCAACGCGCGATCGGGTGTAAGTGGGTGTATACAAGAAAGACTGATTCGGAAGGCAATACCAAGCCACTCAAAGCTAGACTCGTAGCAAAAGGCTTTGCACAACGAGAAGGTAATGACTATTTCGAGACTTTTTCGCCGGTGGTCCGCTATGAATCGATAAGAATGCTCCTTGCCATAGCCGCAGCAAAGGATATGGAAGTAGTGCAGTTCGATGTAAAAACGGCGTTTCTTCATGGAGAATTAGAAGAAACTATTTACATGGAGCAGCCCCGTGGATTTGAAGATGAAGAGAAGGCTGGTGTAGTTTGCAGACTACATAAAAGCCTATACGGACTCAAGCAATCTCCACGCTGCTGGAATTCAAAATTTGTCTTATTTTTGAAGCAGTTCAATTTTGGTGCAACAGAAAGTGACCACTGCGTATTTTCCGGTAATGTAAGAGGAGCAAAAGTGTATCTGGCACTTTATGTGGACGATGGTCTACTACTATCATCATCGAAACCAGCAATAACAGTAGTACTGAGAAACTTGGAACAGCACTTCAAGATAACCATAGAAGATGGCAAGCAGTTTATCGGTCTCGAAATTGATCGTGATCGAAAGAACAGGACAATAAAAATTGGACAGAAGGTGTACATGCAGAAAATTCTCAAGAAATTTCGAATGGAAGAAGCCAATCCGTCAACTGTCCCCGCTGAACCAGGCTTGCATCTGAGTCAAGAGCAGAGCCCTAGAAATGAGGAGGAGAATAAGAATATACAGACCATTCCATATCGTGAAGCAATTGGCTCCCTCCTGTTTGCTGCGAGAGTGAGCCGTCCCGATATAGAATACGCGGTCAACCAAGCTAGCCAATTCCTATCGAATTATGGGCAAGAACATTGGCAAGCAGTTAAGAAAATCTTCCGGTACCTGAAGGGAACCCTGGATTATGGGATTGTCTACGGAAGCAGTGGGAGTAACCTTGAACCTACTGGATTTAGTGACGCAGACTATGCTGGATGTGTAGATACGCGAAAGTCAACGAACGGTTTCGTGTTTTTACTTAACGGTGGTGCGATTTCATGGTCTAGCCAACGACAACGAGTCGTAGCGCTTTCGACTACAGAGGCAGAGTATATCGCTCTCGCACACGGTACCAAAGATGCGATATGGTTACGCAGAATTTTAGGTGAAATAGGCTTTAAGAGTGATACTATACCTATGTACGTTGATAATCGATCTGCGATCGACTTAGCAAAAAATCCAGAGTACCATAAGAAAACTAAACATATAGATGTTCGGTTTCATTTTGTACGCAACGTAAATGAGCGTGGTGAAATATCTGTAAGACACGTAGAAAGTAAAGAGCAACTTGCAGACATTTTTACCAAACCATTGTCGAAACAACAGTTTGAGTACATAAGAGAGAGACTGAGTATTGTACGCCAGTCTTAAAAAGTGGGAGTGTTGGAATATTGTGTATTAAGAAGTTCCCGCTAGAAAGCAAAAAGTCTGTTGTAGTTAAGGAAGTGGTGCCACCAGTGGCATGAGATATAATCCACTGTTACGACCTTTCCTTTTCTATGTTTTTGTTTATTTTTCTTTTTCTTTTGTAGGCTCTTGAGAGGCAGTACTCTCTATGCCGTGTAACGGACATCATCATAACCAAAACCTCTCCTCTAACCACTATTCAAATTATTTCATTTAATCAATAAAAATACTGTTATTTGTGTTTATCCAATTAAAAAATAGAAGTGCACCTTTATTATCCTGAATAATAAAAAATCCCAACAGTATTTTTAATGATGTTTTAATGATGTTCAATTAAATAAATGACGGGAACCTAATACTCAAATTGAAAATTCAAGTAATATTAGATTTATTAAAATGTTTCCTGTATTTCATGTTAGTGCGGTTCGAAACAAAGAAAGTCTAATCGGAAGCGTAGAACTCAGGAACGTAGATCACATCCTGTGACACAAGTTGAAAATCAACTTTCTCAAAATGCGCCTTAACGTCACAATTACCTTCAAGGACAATCACGTTTTAGAGTAATGTCAGAACATTATTACGAGGATATTGACTTATCGGATTCAAGATCGTGCCCCTTGTTCCATCTAAATAAATGAATATCTAATTTTTAACGAAGTTCATGAAGATTTTTTTCCAAATAATGTAATCCGATACAATATCTCGTTCATAGTCCTCCGAACATCACCTTGTAACAAGGATATTTGGAAAAAGTCCCTTTGTTGCAGGAACCATTATAAAATTCTTGGTTTTCAATTCGTGCTACTGAATAACTTCTGCGTTTCAGGTTCCATTTTCAATCTCAAACTGAGATTTTTTTTGCTCCAGATAATGCTAATATGAAATGCAGAAACAATTACGCTAAATAGAGATTCACAAGCTTTCAGTCTTAGCGTAGGACCCTATAAAGAGTGTGAAATTGAATTTGATTTTAAGTTATCGTTCAACTAGCTACTCAGATGACACCGTCAACTAAAATTGAATTTAAAGACATTTTTAACTGAAGTTATTTAACAATTCTAGATTTAGATCGATTCAGTTTGCCTAGCAAAATTCGACCCCACAATCTAATTGAGGACTTGAAAAACTATTTATCTGAATTTAATGCCAAAGAGAGTAAAAGTAAGCTTCAAAATAAGATACCAAATTAAATGGCATAAAGTTTGAAAATCAATGCTGGTCGATAATACTGCTTGAATTACAATGGTGCACAGAATGATTCCTCGGAAGAACGAATTGGCGGCAACGGTTAGGTAACAAACTTATTGCTATTGGCTCGATCAAAGTGAAATGATGGGATATTCAGCCATTATCATCTGTAGTATATCCCGCTCTTCAATTTTGCTTCAACTGATGTTAAGAAGGTGGCGATGGCCTGATGAAATTCACTCTGGCACCTGACGTCTGACGGAACAACCAGGTTCGATGGTTATAATGATTGCACCGCTCGAGAAACCAGGATCCTTGCCACCTAAACGTTTTGACCATCAGGTAAGGCATAATTTTCCTCGTGTTATCAAAGCTTAAACTTCGAGCCTGCTGAAAAAAAAAACGAATTTAATCATTGAATCCATGTTAAAATATTGTAATTGTCAAAGATTACGTAATTAGAAATTTACCTACATGCTTCCATGCTTGACAAGTTTAGTCCCGCTTTGACAATGAATTATTTCATACCTGAAAATATTACAAGCTATTATTATCAGACTGGAACTTTTGGTATTTTTGGATACTACTAATTTCCAATAAAATGCACAAAACATATATCGTTAATGGAAGAAGAAAGTTTCTTTCTTCTATAATCAACCTCCTGGTCACGAATACTTCACAAATAAATCGTTAATGAGACGCATTTTTAATTTTATGTAAATAAAAAATCTGTTCACAATAAACATTGTTTTTACTCACCTACCTCTGTTTGTCCAGACTCCCACTTGTTAATGACATTTCACATTGAATTTCAGATTTTTTCTTTCAATAAATAACATCCAATTTCTGTATCATTTGATATTTGCGTCGGTTGAATATTTTCCGATATCGACCACGGTGTTGCTGAACGATAGTATTCTTAGACAATTCGCGCTACGTAAAAATAAACAGCAACATAACCTCAATCCGCGGTTTTATGCACGAGAGATTTACAGCTCTTGAGTCTTGTCTCATTTTGTGTACGTTGGCCCCCTGCTCAGTAGACGAAAACATCGCCGCGGGGCGATTTCACCGACCAATGAGATTGAATTATTTGGCGCATGCGCATTGTATGTATAGTTTCAAGAGATTGTCCCCGTATATAATATATATATAGGTAGATCCATTACTTTTCGACCGCAGCCTGCGGGCTTGGGTCAGCGATTCGGCTGCTGATTTTTTTCAAGAAAATAGGTTAAAAAAAGACGATTCTCCAAATTTGAGCTTAATATAAGAAAATCTGGTGGCTATAGAAATTTTTTAAGTTTTTAATAATTCAATTTTTTAGTTATTTTTACGATTTTTTCATGCGAGCTCTATAGGAATTAAAGACTCGAATGAAACGGCATTCTCCTTTTCTGACCTTGTATTTTTAAGAAAAAAATAGTTTTTTACTCTAAAGCGAAATCCAGTTTGATTAGGACCCTTTTCATGAACTACTATTTTAGCAAAATTTCGCATAAATTTGAAACGCTGCCAAGTCAAGAATTTTCCAAGTAGACGGTCAATCGACGGCTCAAATTTTTCGTTTAGGTATATTTTATCACTACCCACACGAATTATTATTAATTACCACGTTCCTTTTTATACACGACCTCGCAAAACCAACTGATTTCCGAAAAATTGCTGTTTTCAGATAGCTGTAACTTTTTTCTATCAACTCGAAATCGCTTGAAATTTTCAGGGAATATACTTCATTCTATCCCCAAATAACATTGGAAATTTCCAGCTAGGAGTTGAAGTTGTTCACGAGCTGTGAATTTTCAAAATGTTGAAGTTTCCCACATAATATTTCATATTTCATGGCATTATCAAAGACTTCTTGAATTGCACGTGGAAAACTTACACTTGTCGATTATTAACCTAAATAAAAAAAACATGAAGAGCTTGCAAAACTACATACTGAAGTAATGTTATAAAAATATGACTGACATCCCTATAATTTGTATCGCCTTAAAAAAAAAACTCATAGACTGCGAGAATAGGATATTTATAGTAGTATAAAATATTTTTACTTATCATTCGTATTGTAATTATTTATTTGAAATCAAATATTTGTTTCTTTGTGTCCCATGAAGTCATACTCATTTCAATACTTGTTATATGTATAGTTGATAATGCCATGAAATATGAAATATTATGTGGGAAACTTGAACATTTTGAAAATTCACAGCTCGTTAACAACTTCGACTCCTAGCTGGAAATTTTTAGCGTTATTTGGGGACAGAATTAAGTATATTCCCTGAAAATTTCAAGCGATTTCGAGTTGATAGAAAAAAGTTACAGCTATCCGAAAACAGCGATTTTTCAGAAATCAGTTGGTTTTGCGAGGCCGTATATAAAAAGGAACGTGGTAATTAATAATAATTCGTGTAGGTAGTGATAAAATATACCTAGACGAAAAATTTGAGCCGTTGATTGGCCGTCTACTTGGAAAATTCTTGACTTGGCAGCGTTTCAAATTTATGCGAAATTTTGCTAAAATAGTAGTTCATGAAAAGGGTCCTAATTAAACTGGATTTCGCTTTAGAGTAAAAAACTATTTTTTTCCTTAAAACACAAGGTCAGAAAAGGGGAATGCCGTTTCATTCGAGTCTTTAAGTCCCATAGAGCTTGCATGAAAAAATCGTGAAAATAACTAAAAAATTGAATTATTAAAAACTACAAAAATTTCTATGGCCACCAGATTTTTTCATATTAAGCTGAAATTTGGAGAATCGTTTTTTTTTTTAACCTATTTTCTTGAAAAAAATCAGCAGCCGAATCGCTGACCCAAGCCCGCAGGCTGCGGTCGAAAAGTAATGGATCTACCCATATATGTTCTATAAAGTACTCACAAAAGTAGAAACTCGTTGAAATCTTTGGGTTTTCGAATAAGCACTTCTTTTCACCAGTCACTTCGTCAAACACTTTTTCCTGCACGAGGGATTTTTCAAATGCGAGAGAAGTTTCAAACTGCTATTCGAATTTGTACCAAAGGAGACATGCCCACCCTCCACTGAGCAAAAACCAACCAGCCAATCGTCCATGGGGTGTACGCCACGTGACATGTAAGCAAAAATGTAACGCGGGAACAGTATAAGCAGAGAAAATCTTCTCAAGAGGCTGTTTTTCCCATCAAACGTTGCTCGCTACCTGTTTTTTCGTTGACTGATTTTTCTCCTATCAGATGTCCCACGCTGATGAGGGTGGTGGTGTGCAGGCATAGGCCCGTTCGCCATAGAAGTGTCGTAAAACATTGCTCTAGGTAGCAAGTGTTCGTGGGGTCGAATTTCTCCGAATGGTTAGTTGTTGACTCCAGATTATGCGGACGTAACCCCTCCTCAAACGCTATAAACACAAACCATCCGGTCAAGAGTCGGGAAGACCAGATTTTTTTTCCCACGGGATGTCGCTCGCTACATGCTTTTCGTTAACCGATTTTTCTCATCACATGTCCCACGCTGATTAGGGTTGGGGTGTGCAGGCTCAGACCTGTTTGCCATAAAATTTTTTTATTCTCTGATGGCGGGTTACCACCTGTACCCAGAGCTTGGACCCCCACCACCCCCAAATTCTCGCGATCTATCAGCATATATTAGCTCAACGCATCCGATGCAAACTCGTCAGTCTTACACGATACGTGTAAGTCAAAAGTTCTACAAAGTTAAAAGTTATAACTATATCATCATCAACATTAAAGCCATGACCACCGAAACATATTCGAATCTCGTCAAGATGATGGAGAATGATGGGGTTGTCACAAATCTCCGGCATAAGAATTTGCAGGCCTTTCTGGTCGACGTGCACGGGCCATCGTTGAGCGATTGAGGCTGGTACTGCGCGAGGAAGGAAATGTGAAGGTTAACCTCACATTACCGTGCAGATTTGAAAACACAAAGCACGATGGGATTGCGGAAGAAGTTAAAAGCTTCAACACCTCCAACACCGCGATCCTCCCCTCGAGCGATATAGACGGTTGGTTTACACACGCAAGGAACGATCTGCTTGTGAAGGTTGAAGATTTTGAACAACGCGATTCGGGGTGGAGCATGATCAAGATCAATATCACCGTAAACATCAACCGGTACCAGCCTCTCGCAGCGGGGCTTTCAGCATTCGTTGAGCTGCCCAAAGATATTCAACGGAAAAGAGCGGTGGTAAACGTGAAAAAAAAAAACATGAAAGATGCCTTCTCTGGGCCACATCTGCAGCCCTCCACCAGGTCAACAACAACACTGAAAGGACTCACCATTATCATCGGTATATTTCCGAGTTGGACCGTACAGGTATCAAATTCTTTGCTACTCTGCACGATCTGAAAAAGTTTGAGAGATTAAATAATTTTCGAATCAATGTATACGCGATAGAATCTCAAACTTTTTCAGATCATGCAAAATTGGAAAAAAGCGTCATCGTACTAATTTATTTCAGTAAAAATTTGCGTAACGTGAACATTAACACAATTCATCTTCTAATTCTTGAAAGTAACGATCGCCACAAAAATGATATGGCTCACGAGTTCACATCGAGATTCCACTTTGCTTGGATTAAAGATGTTTCACGATTGGTGAGCAAACAATTGTTTCATTATAATGGTCACCTGTTTTTATACGAAAGATGTTTGTGTCACTTTGCCGTGAAACACGCCTACGAAAATCATCGATAAGATTGCATTATGTTAAATAAAGTGCGTATGGAATTTCCCAAGTCTAAAGATGTAACATTTTCAAATTTTGAAAACAAAGGCACCGTCCCGTTTATCGTTTACGCCGATCTCGAATGTATATTAAAGTCTGTACGGGTAGATGAATTCCAGAATCACGTCTCAAACTGTGAAACACATGAATTTCAAAAACATGTCCCACACAGTGTAGCAATGTACATTGAGCGTACGATGAGACTTTATCAGATTTCCATAATAAACGCGGTGCTGATTGCATAGATTGGTTCATGCAGCAGCTTGAAGATTTATCAATTCATGCAGTCACACATGAAAAATATAATTCCGATGGAGTCTCTTACCCAAGTGCAGCGCGATCGTCACACGCGTGCAAAGAATTGTTATATTTGCGAAAAGCCGTTTACCCCTGACGAGAAAAAGTGTCACGATCACTGCCACTTCACGGGTAAATATCGCGGTCCTGCTCATGATCGGTATAATTTAAATTTCAGAGAGACGCATACAATTCCAATAGTTTCTCACAATTTGTCTGGTTACGATACACAGTTTTTAATAAAATCCCTCGCGTCAACTTTTCCCGGTGAAATTACACTGCTACCCATGAATAAGGAAAAATATATATCCTTCAGGAAACGTGTTGATGGGACAATGACGCGCTTGCGATTCATCGATTCGTTTCGATTTATGGCTAGCAGTATCGATAAACTTTCGTCCCACACTATGACCTCGATTCAACGGTCAATGGCGGGACCGACTACACATCTCACCTTGTTAAATCGAGGTTGCGTACGCTTCGCCCAAGCAGTATCTGCGCACAGGCCCTGGCCGCTGTCGCTAGCAGTGCCGTACAATAAAGCGCGCAATCGCGCCCCTTTCTCTTGATCGTATATTTTGCATTATTATATATATATATATGTGTCAAGAATAATGAAATGAATAACGAGGAGGATTATCACCGCTTTATTCTATTCGGTCTCCAGAGAAACTACGGAAAAGATCAATAACAGAATAAACATTGAACATTTTGAATCTGGTTATAAACGTTGAATTTTAAAAAGCTTTGTTCAATAAGTTAAGTTCCGTTTTATCTTGTAAAAGAATAAAAAGGTGGTTCAACATGCGTCCCACCAGTGCAGCCAGATCGTGGGTAGAAGTTACCACCTCTCCGACTCTCTACCCACAGCGCACACAATCACAACTAGTGTGTCCGTGAACGGGCGGTGCCGACGCTACTCGAAAATAGTCGAGAGCGGCCGAAGATCGCTTCTCCTCACGCGTTAACATTCTCCCGTCGACCGGCCAGCATGTGTACTAACACATCTAAGCTGAGCACGTGCGTGAGTAGCCAAGCCAAAAGCGAGGCTTGGAAAAAAATGAAACTAGCGCGAAGCCTGAGAAACTCGCATATGACGTCACGCGACGAATTTTTTTTTTATGTTTTCAGGTTTTTTGCAGCAAAATAATTTATAGTTAAATAATTTTAAGCATGAATATTAATAATTAATAATTATTATTATGGTCATTAAAAAGCCTTAATTAATAATAATAATAATTAATATTATCATTATTGTTATTATTATTATTATTATTACTAAAATTATTAATTGATCGGGATTCGTGATTTTCTTCTATAGAAATCGTATTTTTGATGCTTTTTCAGTAACTTTCGTCTTGTTTACGTTACTTTTATTTCTTTTTTCAAATAATTTCATATTTTTTTGGGCTCATGGATGAGCCAGTAGAAAAAAAGCCGAAATCGGCAAAAAATTTTCAGCATCAATGGTACGATGACTACCCAGAATGGCGGTTATGGGTTCGGGAAATCCCTTCGGATCGCGCAAAATTTTTTTGCATTGCGTGCAAAAACACGTTTTCATGCGGGTGTAGTGAAATTCTGCGACATTCTAAGTCTGCAGGGCATGTTAAAAATATGCCCTTGATGGCTAAAAGAGTTGCAGATTTTCAAAACACGATGCCTTCAGCATCTGTTTCAGAAGCAACTTGTACTGCTGGTCTTGAATCATTTTCAGTTGATAATGATGCTGATTTTGAATTCAAAGAAAGAGTACAAATTGCTGAAGTTCGTTTCGCGACTTTTCTTGCAGAGAACAACATTTCCATGTCGGCCGCTTCGGAAATGTTGAAATTATTTAAAACGATAGGGAAAGAGCCTGCTGTGCTACAGGCCATGAAAGTCGGTAAAACGAAAGCCACAAAACTCATTGATAAAGTTGTTGGCGTAGTTGAAACCGAGCGAATTGTCGAAATTTTACGCGAAAATCGTTTTTCTGTGCATCTGGACGAAACTTCAGATTGCACAAACGACAAATGGATGGCAGTAATGGTCCGGTACGTTGAGCCAAATACGTTGGCTGTGAAAACTGAATTATTACAATTAATTCATTTAGATGCAGCTGACTGCTCAGCCAATGAGCTTTTCAAATCGTTGAAAAATGAATTTTGTAAAAAACAGATTCCACTGTCCAACATAATTGGCTACACGAAATCAATGCTGCGAGCATTGCCATTGAATATTTGTGGCTGCAACAAAGCAGGTTTTAAAAATTTTTGCAGGACATCCAGAAGCATTCTCTTTGAATAAGCTTGCAAGCAGTGAACTAATGTCTGTTCACTTTGAAAAAAAGCGTTTACCTTGTTAAATGATTCTAAAGAAAATTGCAAAAAAGCATGTATGCCTTTGTAAAAGGCATTTTTAGAATTTCGAGGAGTTCTCCTGCTTGCTTACATTTTTCAAATGACATTTCTGTCAAAAAAGCCATCAATGAGTCCCAATTTTTCAAAATTTTAACGATCACGGAATGACGCGACAGCCATCTTGTTTCGGCATAACGGGTGATTTTAGACGGACGATCGGAAAAACTTTTTTGAAATTCACAAAAGATGGCTGTTCTTTTAGGACTCGCATTCAAAAACGACGCAATGTTTTTAATGAAAGAATTAATTTCCTCCGGAATCACGGCATAAGCAGCACTTGCGCTTAATGCGAGGGAATGGCAGATGCATGGTATCGTAACGAGTTGAGGGATTTGTTCCGATAACAATTTACGAACCGATAAATGCTCGCCCATCATCACCGACGCGTTATCGCTCGCGTAGCCAATTATGTTGGACAGTGGAATCTGTTTTTTACAAAATTCATTTTTCAACGATTTGAAAAGCTCATTGGCTGAGCAGTCAGCTGCATCTAAATGAATTAATTGTAATAATTCAGTTTTCACAGCCAACGTATTTGGCTCAACGTACCGGACCATTACTGCCATCCATTTGTCGTTTGTGCAATCTGAAGTTTCGTCCAGATGCACAGAAAAACGATTTTCGCGTAAAATTTCGACAATTCGCTCGGTTTCAACTACGCCAACAACTTTATCAATGAGTTTTGTGGCTTTCGTTTTACCGACTTTCATGGCCTGTAGCACAGCAGGCTCTTTCCCTATCGTTTTAAATAATTTCAACATTTCCGAAGCGGCCGACATGGAAATGTTGTTCTCTGCAAGAAAAGTCGCGAAACGAACTTCAGCAATTTGTACTCTTTCTTTGAATTCAAAATCAGCATCATTATCAACTGAAAATGATTCAAGACCAGCAGTACAAGTTGCTTCTGAAACAGATGCTGAAGGCATCGTGTTTTGAAAATCTGCAACTCTTTTAGCCATCAAGGGCATATTTTTAACATGCCCTGCAGACTTAGAATGTCGCAGAATTTCACTACACCCGCATGAAAACGTGTTTTTGCACGCAATGCAAAAAAATTTTGCGCGATCCGAAGGGATTTCCCGAACCCATAACCGCCATTCTGGGTAGTCATCGTACCATTGATGCTGAAAATTTTTTGCCGATTTCGGCTTTTTTTCTACTGGCTCATCCATGAGCCCAAAAAAATATGAAATTATTTGAAAAAAGAAATAAAAGTAACGTAAACAAGACGAAAGTTACTGAAAAAGCATCAAAAATACGATTTCTATAGAAGAAAATCACGAATCCCGATCAATTAATAATTTTAGTAATAATAATAATAATAATAACAATAATGATAATATTAATTATTATTATTATTAATTAAGGCTTTTTAATGACCATAATAATAATTATTAATTATTAATATTCATGCTTAAAATTATTTAACTATAAATTATTTTGCTGCAAAAAACCTGAAAACATAAAAAAAAAATTCGTCGCGTGACGTCATATGCGAGTTTCTCAGGCTTCGCGCTAGTTTCATTTTTTTCCAAGCCTCGCTTTTGGCTTGGCTACTCACGCACGTGCTCAGCTTAGATGTGTTAGTACACATGCTGGCCGGTCGACGGGAGAATGTTAACGCGTGAGGAGAAGCGATCTTCGGCCGCTCTCGACTATCTTCGAGTAGCGTCGGCACCGCCTGTTCACGGACACACTAGTTGTGATTGTGTGCGCTGTGGGTAGAGAGTCGGAGAGGTGGTAACTTCTACCCACGATCTGGCTGCACTGCGTCCCACACGCAAAACACAAAGTTCGCGAGTGTTATCTGGCCATTCTCCGACATCAGAAGTGGGATACCGAAGGGACGCGGAACCATCCATTTCAGAATTACCGTCCGAGACTCCTCAACGCAATTCTGATACTTCGGAAGATCGTTGGCAAATTTTGTTTGAGAATCAAAATAAAAATATGATGGAGTTAATTCGAAAAATGCGAAGTCCAACTGTTGATTCTCATCATGAAGTTACTTTTCCGCTATTCAATCCGGATGAGCAAAATATCAATGCACAAGCTTGGTGCTCGACAGCTAGCTTGTGTATGCAAGAACAGGAACTTCAAGGGAGCAAGTTAGTAAATGCGTTGAGTAAAGCTATGAAAGGATCAGCTGCATCTTGGTTTCCTCAAATCAGCTTTAACGGAATGAATTGGGAACAATTTAAAAACATTTTTCTCGCGCGATATGAAATTATTGAAACTCCCGCGGCGACGTTACTTTCGTTATATTCTGGACAGCCAAATGGAGATGAAAATATCGCTGCATATTCAAGTCGAGTTTTGAGTGTTCTTATTCCACGACTACAACTGATGAATTCCG
The DNA here is from genome assembly GCF_021901455.1 of Neodiprion lecontei. Taxonomy (NCBI): domain Eukaryota; kingdom Metazoa; phylum Arthropoda; class Insecta; order Hymenoptera; family Diprionidae; genus Neodiprion; species Neodiprion lecontei. The sequence continues at coordinate 14,675,332 of NC_060260.1, forward strand.
AAGAAATTGCTGTTTCGATTGTTCTTTCTCATGTGGCTCAGTTGGATCCACGTTTAAAACGCTTGGCTCTTACTACGGAAATAAGTTTTCGAACGAAGTTACAACAAGAACTTATGGCAGTTGATTACCGAAAAAGAGCTTTTTCTTTTTCTCAAGCCAGAGAGGGCTCATCGTTCGATTCCAAACGACTGAGATCTTCTGTATCTTCATTAAAATGTTTTCACTGTGGAAAATTTGGACACAAAATATCGGAGTGTCGAAGTCGTTCATTGAGCACCATATCCCGGACAACTTTGGAAATCATTCAAAGAAAATACCCTCCACCGCTGTGAAATCTTCTGTGACGTGCTTCAAATGTGGAGAAGTTGGACATGTTTCTACGAGCTGCAAGAAGTCTTCTGGATCTGGACAAAATACCCTTGCTCAAGGTCAAATGGAGCGTCGTGTTAATTCGTGTTCTATTCAACCGACTTTTGGCGAGTTACTACATTCCGGTGAGAAGTTTTCATTTTGTTTTGATTCCGGTGCTGAATGCTCTCTGATTAAAGAAAGCATTGCTAAAAAATTTTCAGGAAAACGTCAGAACTTTGTAGTCATTCTTTCCGGTATCGGTCCTTCCAGTATTCAAAGTGTCATTCAAATCTTGGCACAAGTGACTATAAATGATCATTGCCTGGAAATTTTATTTCATGTGATTCATGATGATTTTCTTAGTACTGAAATTCTTGTTGGAAGAGAAATATTATCTCTTGGTTACTCAATAGAAATGACAGTTGACAGTTTAGTTCTAAAAAGAATTCCGAGGGTTAATGTTTGTGAAGTAGACTATCATTCATTTAATTTTGACGAAATGAAAACAGACGTTTCTGAACTTGACAAACGTCTCTTGGTTGATGTTTTAAACAAATTTCGTTCAACTTTCGTCATAGGAACACCTAAATCTAGAGTAACGACCGGACAACTTGAAATTCGCTTGCTAGATCCTAACCGAACCGTGCAAAGACGACCTTATCGTCTTTCGACTGTTGAACGTCAAATAGTGCGAGACAAAATCAAAGAATTACAAGAGGAGAATGTCATCAGACCCAGTTGTTCTCCTTTTGCTAGTCCCATTATTTTAGTTAAAAAAAAAGATGGTTCTGATCGAATGTGTGTTGATTATCGGGAGCTTAACAATAATACGGTGGCTGATAAATATCCGTTACCGCTTATTGCTGATCAGATAGATAGACTAGGAGGTGCTCATTATTTTACATCTCTTGATATGGCTAGCGGTTTCCACCAAGTTCCTATTCACCCAGATTCTATTGAACGGACTGCTTTTGTTACTCCTGACGGGCAGTACGAATATTTAGCAATGCCTTTTGGTTTGAAAAATGCACCTTCTGTTTTTCAGCGAGCAATTAACAAAGCTTTGGGAGATCTAGTGAATACGTCTATTATTTGTTATATGGATGATATTCTCATCCCGTCAGAAACAATTACTGAGGGTATTCGAAAATTAGAAGTTGTTTGAGCGGCTTTGACTAAAGCTGGATTTTCAGTCAATCTAAAGAAATGTTCATTTTTGAAAACGAAAATAGAATTTCTTGGTTATCAAGTTTCGGCAGGAGAAATTCGACCAAATCCTCGCAAGGTTATCGCGTTGACTGCACTCCCGCCTCCTCAAACTGTTACTCAACTTAGACAATTTATTGGACTTGCCTCGTATTTTCGGCAATTTATAAAAGGGTTTTCTAAACTTGTTTGTCCTTTGTATAAACTTACTAATGGAAAGGGTAGGATTGATTGGAAACCTGAATTTGAGGGAATTCGAACAAAAATTGTTTCTCACCTGACGAGTTCTCCTCTTTTAATGATTTTTGATCCAAATTTTACTATAGAATTACATACAGATGCTAGCTCAGTTGGTTACGGTGCAATTTTCATCCAAAAAGTTGGTGGAAAGGCCCATGTTGTAGCTTATTTTAGCAAAAGAACTACAGAAATAGAGTCGCGATATCATTCGTATGAATTGGAAACACTTGCTGTTGTGAATGCTATTAGGCATTTTCGTCATTATTTACATGGTAGAAAATTTACAGTAGTTACAGATTGTAATTCTCTCAAGGCATCTCGTGCCAAACTTGACTTATCCCCAAGAGTTTATAGATGGTGGGCATTTTTACAGTCATTCGACTTTGATATTGTTTATCGAGAAGGAAAAAATCTGTTACATGCAGATTTCTTTTCTCGAAATCCTTTACCTGAGAATGACAAACTGAATGTTGAAACTGTTGAGCAAAAACGTATAAATTTTTCAAAAATTTCTCACGGTTGGTTACAAGCGGAGCAGCAGAAGGATGCCGAAATTCGTGATCTTATTTCTAAATTAGAAAACGATGAGCTTGACTCAAATGTTTCTAACACATACGAACTTGAATCTGGAATTTTGTTCAGCAAAATACAGCGCAATAATGACACTCGTATTTTACCAATAATCCCTAAAGCTTTTCAGTGGTCTATAATAAATCATGTTCATGAATCGATTATTCATTTGGGATGGCATAAAACTTTAGAGAAGGCTTACCAACATTATTGGTTTTCTAATATGTCCAAATATGTCCGAAAATTTGTTGAAAATTGCGTTACTTACCGAATTTCCAAATCTACTTCTGGTAAAATTCAAGCTGAATTACATCCAATCCCAAAGAGTATTCCTTGGCATACTCTTCATATTGATGTTACTGGAAAGCTTAGTGGCAAAAGTAATATTAAAGAATATGTTTTTGTGTTTATTAAGTTTTTTGCCTTTACTAAGTTTGTTTTTCTTTACCATACTCTTTTTATTGATGCTGTAAGTGCTATAGAAGCTTTAAAATCAATCGTCACATTATTTGGAGCACCGGTTCGTGTGATTGCTGATCAGGGGAGATGTTTTGCAAACAAATATTTTCGTGATTTTTGTGCTTCCCATTGCATTAATCTTCATTTGATTGCTACTGGTACTAGTCGAGGCAATGGTCAAGTCGAACGTGTTATGAGTACACTTAAAAATATGCTCACTTCTGTTGAGGTTGATAATAATAGATCTTGGCAGGATTCTCTTGGAGATATTCAACTGGCACTGAATTGTTCCGTCAGTAGTGTGACTAAAGCTACTCCTCTGGAATTGATGATTGGTCGCGTAGCCAGACCGTTGAATCTGTTACCGATTACTGATTGTGAAAAAGAATTTGACTTATCGGAAATCAGAGAGCGAGCAGCCAATATGATTGAGATTAACTCGCAAATTGAAAAATGGCGATTTGATGCCCGAAAGGCAAAATTTTTAAAATTTTCTGTTGGGGATTATGTTTTGATTGAAAATCACGAAAGAAATCAAACAAAATTGAATTCAAAATTTAAAGGGCCATTTCGTGTTATTGAAGTGTTAGACGGAGATCGGTACATTTTAAAATCTCTAAATTGTAATCGAACGTATAAATACGCTCATGACCGTCTTCGAGCAATGCCTGACTGTTCTGTACCTTCAGAATTGGATATCGATTTTGATAAATCTTCTGAAGAGTCATTGAGTATTCAAGGTATTAAATTACAAATTTAATGTGTCATTTTTGGATTAATAACCTGTGACATCCTTGTTGGCGCACCTGTTATAAGAAATTCATCAGAATATTGGAGTAGGAAATGATTGTCATTCCCTTTGGTTTCAGCTTGATCCTAGTGCACACATTCATTACGCTTATTAATTGCAATTAAAAAAAAAAAAACCTTACTCATTTCGGTGAGCGGAGATGGCGCAATGTAACGGCTAATGGTGTGGTGCTGTCGCATGAGGCGACTGTGTGTGGAAATGTTGATGTATGGACGGCTTGACGTTGTCATACGGTCACATATGTGAAGCCCAATTGATAATTGGCAATGTGTGTGGAAATTACATGTTTGGATAAAAATATAAGTCTCATGAGAGGAATGGAAGTCTTTTGAGAAGATTGTAGTTCTTGCTCTTGTGGAAAGAAGATGATTTCTATGAAATGGGGTGTTGTCAACGGTTTGTCACCGGACTTGTTATTTAGTATAACTTATGGATTTCTTAAAGCACATCGTCTCTGATTTTTGGAATGGTAATATGATCATAATATATATATATGTCGAAGAATGGCCGGATAACACTCGCGAACTTTGTGTTTTGCGTGTGGGACGCATGTTGAACCACCTTTTTATTCTTTTACAAGATAAAACGGAACTTAACTTATTGAACAAAGCTTTTTAAAATTCAACGTTTATAACCAGATTCAAAATGCTCAATGTTTATTCTGTTATCGATCTTTGCCGTAGTTTCTCTGGAGACCGAATAGAAGAAAGCGGTGATAATCCTTCTCGTTATTCATTTCATTATCCTTGACACGGCTAATCCTGACAATCACACGTCCTCGTGTGCAGTAATACAGAAATTAAAAGATATTTTGACCGTTCGGTCAACCTGATCATATTACCATTCCAAAAATCAGAGACGATGTGCTTTAAAAAATCCATAAGTTATACTAAATAACAAGTCCGGTGACAAACCGTTGACAACACCCCATTTCATAGAAATCATCTTCTTTCCACAAGAGCAAGAACTACAATCTTCTCAAAAGACTTCCATTCCTCTCATGAGACTTATATTTTTATCCAAACATGTAATTTCCACACACATTGCCAATTATCAATTGGGCTTCACATATGTGACCGTATGACAACGTCAAGCCGTCCATACATCAACATTTCCACACACAGTCGCCTCATGCGACAGCACCACACCATTAGCCGTTACATTGCGCCATCTCCGCTCACCGAAATGAGTAAGGTTTTTTTTTTTTTAATTGCAATTAATAAGCGTAATGAATGTGTGCACTAGGATCAAGCTGAAACCAAAGGGAATGACAATCATTTCCTACTCCAATATTCTGATGAATTTCTTATAACAGGTGCGCCAACAAGGATGTCACAGGTTATTAATCCAAAAATGACACATTAAATTTGTAATTTAATACCTTGAATACTCAATGACTCTTCAGAAGATTTATCAAAATCGATATCCAATTCTGAAGGTACAGAACAGTCAGGCATTGCTCGAAGACGGTCATGAGCGTATTTATACGTTCGATTACAATTTAGAGATTTTAAAATGTACCGATCTCCGTCTAACACTTCAATAACACGAAATGGCCCTTTAAATTTTGAATTCAATTTTGTTTGATTTCTTTCGTGATTTTCAATCAAAACATAATCCCCAACAGAAAATTTTAAAAATTTTGCCTTTCGGGCATCAAATCGCCATTTTTCAATTTGCGAGTTAATCTCAATCATATTGGCTGCTCGCTCTCTGATTTCCGATAAGTCAAATTCTTTTTCACAATCAGTAATCGGTAACAGATTCAACGGTCTGGCTACGCGACCAATCATCAATTCCAGAGGAGTAGCTTTAGTCACACTACTGACGGAACAATTCAGTGCCAGTTGAATGTCTCCAAGAGAATCCTGCCAAGATCTATTATTATCAACCTCAACAGAAGTGAGCATATTTTTAAGTGTACTCATAACACGTTCGACTTGACCATTGCCTCGACTAGTACCAGTAGCAATCAAATGAAGATTAATGCAATGGGAAGCACAAAAATCACGAAAATATTTGTTTGCAAAACATCTCCCCTGATCAGCAATCACACGAACCGGTGCTCCAAATAATGTGACGATTGATTTTAAAGCTTCTATAGCACTTACAGCATCAATAAAAAGAGTATGGTAAAGAAAAACAAACTTAGTAAAGGCAAAAAACTTAATAAACACAAAAACATATTCTTTAATATTACTTTTGCCACTAAGCTTTCCAGTAACATCAATATGAAGAGTATGCCAAGGAATACTCTTTGGGATTGGATGTAATTCAGCTTGAATTTTACCAGAAGTAGATTTGGAAATTCGGTAAGTAACGCAATTTTCAACAAATTTTCGGACATATTTGGACATATTAGAAAACCAATAATGTTGGTAAGCCTTCTCTAAAGTTTTATGCCATCCCAAATGAATAATCGATTCATGAACATGATTTATTATAGACCACTGAAAAGCTTTAGGGATTATTGGTAAAATACGAGTGTCATTATTGCGCTGTATTTTGCTGAACAAAATTCCAGATTCAAGTTCGTATGTGTTAGAAACATTTGAGTCAAGCTCATCGTTTTCTAATTTAGAAATAAGATCACGAATTTCGGCATCCTTCTGCTGCTCCGCTTGTAACCAACCGTGAGAAATTTTTGAAAAATTTATACGTTTTTGCTCAACAGTTTCAACATTCAGTTTGTCATTCTCAGGTAAAGGATTTCGAGAAAAGAAATCTGCATGTAACAGATTTTTTCCTTCTCGATAAACAATATCAAAGTCGAATGACTGTAAAAATGCCCACCATCTATAAACTCTTGGGGATAAGTCAAGTTTGGCACGAGATGCCTTGAGAGAATTACAATCTGTAACTACTGTAAATTTTCTACCATGTAAATAATGACGAAAATGCCTAATAGCATTCACAACAGCAAGTGTTTCCAATTCATACGAATGATATCGCGACTCTATTTCTGTAGTTCTTTTGCTAAAATAAGCTACAACATGGGCCTTTCCACCAACTTTTTGGATGAAAATTGCACCGTAACCAACTGAGCTAGCATCTGTATGTAATTCTATAGTAAAATTTGGATCAAAAATCATTAAAAGAGGAGAACTCGTCAGGTGAGAAACAATTTTTGTTCGAATTCCCTCAAATTCAGGTTTCCAATCAATCCTACCCTTTCCATTAGTAAGTTTATACAAAGGACAAACAAGTTTAGAAAACCCTTTTATAAATTGCCGAAAATACGAGGCAAGTCCAATAAATTGTCTAAGTTGAGTAACAGTTTGAGGAGGCGGGAGTGCAGTCAACGCGATAACCTTGCGAGGATTTGGTCGAATTTCTCCTGCCGAAACTTGATAACCAAGAAATTCTATTTTCGTTTTCAAAAATGAACATTTCTTTAGATTGACTGAAAATCCAGCTTTAGTCAAAGCCGCTCAAACAACTTCTAATTTTCGAATACCCTCAGTAATTGTTTCTGACGGGATGAGAATATCATCCATATAACAAATAATAGACGTATTCACTAGATCTCCCAAAGCTTTGTTAATTGCTCGCTGAAAAACAGAAGGTGCATTTTTCAAACCAAAAGGCATTGCTAAATATTCGTACTGCCCGTCAGGAGTAACAAAAGCAGTCCGTTCAATAGAATCTGGGTGAATAGGAACTTGGTGGAAACCGCTAGCCATATCAAGAGATGTAAAATAATGAGCACCTCCTAGTCTATCTATCTGATCAGCAATAAGCGGTAACGGATATTTATCAGCCACCGTATTATTGTTAAGCTCCCGATAATCAACACACATTCGATCAGAACCATCTTTTTTTTTAACTAAAATAATGGGACTAGCAAAAGGAGAACAACTGGGTCTGATGACATTCTCCTCTTGTAATTCTTTGATTTTGTCTCGCACTATTTGACGTTCAACAGTCGAAAGACGATAAGGTCGTCTTTGCACGGTTCGGTTAGGATCTAGCAAGCGAATTTCAAGTTGTCCGGTCGTTACTCTAGATTTAGGTGTTCCTATGACGAAAGTTGAACGAAATTTGTTTAAAACATCAACCAAGAGACGTTTGTCAAGTTCAGAAACGTCTGTTTTCATTTCGTCAAAATTAAATGAATGATAGTCTACTTCACAAACATTAACCCTCGGAATTCTTTTTAGAACTAAACTGTCAACTGTCATTTCTATTGAGTAACCAAGAGATAATATTTCTCTTCCAACAAGAATTTCAGTACTAAGAAAATCATCATGAATCACATGAAATAAAATTTCCAGGCAATGATCATTTATAGTCACTTGTGCCAAGATTTGAATGACACTTTGAATACTGGAAGGACCGATACCGGAAAGAATGACTACAAAGTTCTGACGTTTTCCTGAAAATTTTTTAGCAATGCTTTCTTTAATCAGAGAGCATTCAGCACCGGAATCAAAACAAAATGAAAACTTCTCACCGGAATGTAGTAACTCGCCAAAAGTCGGTTGAATAGAACACGAATTAACACGACGCTCCATTTGACCTTGAGCAAGGGTATTTTGTCCAGATCCAGAAGACTTCTTGCAGCTCGTAGAAACATGTCCAACTTCTCCACATTTGAAGCACGTCACAGAAGATTTCACAGCGGTGGAGGGTATTTTCTTTGAATGATTTCCAAAGTTGTCCGGGATATGGTGCTCAATGAACGACTTCGACACTCCGATATTTTGTGTCCAAATTTTCCACAGTGAAAACATTTTAATGAAGATACAGAAGATCTCAGTCGTTTGGAATCGAACGATGAGCCCTCTCTGGCTTGAGAAAAAGAAAAAGCTCTTTTTCGGTAATCAACTGCCATAAGTTCTTGTTGTAACTTCGTTCGAAAACTTATTTCCGTAGTAAGAGCCAAGCGTTTTAAACGTGGATCCAACTGAGCCACATGAGAAAGAACAATCGAAACAGCAATTTCTTCGGAATTCATCAGTTGTAGTCGTGGAATAAGAACACTCAAAACTCGACTTGAATATGCAGCGATATTTTCATCTCCATTTGGCTGTCCAGAATATAACGAAAGTAACGTCGCCGCGGGAGTTTCAATAATTTCATATCGCGCGAGAAAAATGTTTTTAAATTGTTCCCAATTCATTCCGTTAAAGCTGATTTGAGGAAACCAAGATGCAGCTGATCCTTTCATAGCTTTACTCAACGCATTTACTAACTTGCTCCCTTGAAGTTCCTGTTCTTGCATACACAAGCTAGCTGTCGAGCACCAAGCTTGTGCATTGATATTTTGCTCATCCGGATTGAATAGCGGAAAAGTAACTTCATGATGAGAATCAACAGTTGGACTTCGCATTTTTCGAATTAACTCCATCATATTTTTATTTTGATTCTCAAACAAAATTTGCCAACGATCTTCCGAAGTATCAGAATTGCGTTGAGGAGTCTCGGACGGTAATTCTGAAATGGATGGTTCCGCGTCCCTTCGGTATCCCACTTCTGATGTCGGAGAATGGCCAGATAACACTCGCGAACTTTGTGTTTCGCGTGTGGGACGCATGATGAACCACCTTTTCATTCTTTTACAAGATAAAAACAGAACCTAACTTATTGAACAAAGCTTTTAAAATTCAACGTTTATAACAAGATTCAAAATGCCCAATGTTTATTCTGTTATCGATCTTTGCCGTAGTTCCTCTGGAGACCGAATAGAAGAAAGCGGTGATAATCCTTCCCGTTATTCATTTCATTATCCTTGACATGTATATATATATATATATATATATATTGAGTCGGTTAAAAAAAGGCATTCTTTTTAGATTTCGCTCTTCTCCGACATTTTCACACTTTTTCACTAAAAAATAACTCACGTGAAAGGGCTGAGCTGAAAAAAATTTTTTACTACCGCCTCAACGACTGAAATTTTGAAAAATGTCTATTTTCGGGAATTTCAAAATTGAGATATCCTTGAATCCTTCAGTGGTTATGTTTTTTATGACGGAACAAAAGTAGTAGTTAAACCTTAGATGCGGGTAATTTTTTTTAGTACCAAAAATCTATATTAAAATGCGTAAAAACTCATTTTTCCAAAAATAGCTTTTACGAACTTCGCCACAGATTTTTTGCTACTAAAAAAAATCGCATGCATCTCAAATTTGACTAAAACTTTTGTTTTGCCATACAGAACGTAGCCACCGAAGGATTTAAGGATACCCATCTCTATTTTTAAATTCCCGAAAATTGCCATGTTTCCGCTTTTTTCAAAATTTCAAAGACGTTGAGGCAGTAGTAGAAAAAAATTTTTAGCCCAGCTCTTTCGTGCAAGCTAATTTTTAGTGAAAAAGTAAAAATCGAATTATAAAAAAAGACCCTTTTTTGAAACGTCCTAATATATATTGTAACGTTCGTTGACGTTAGGGAAATAAAATATGGATCCGCAAGTTTAATTATCAAGTCAAAATCAAGAGCGTGAATAAAATGTTCTGAAAATGCTTTAATTGCGCAATATGTGTTTCTCGTTTAAAGTCTGAAACAAGACTGTTTTTACAACAATGTTGGTTGACGCAGCAACCTTATTCTTTTGAAAGACATAAGAGGTTTATAAACGTCTTTTATCTATGATGACTACTAGATCATTAAAAGGGGGCAAAACGGGTGATTTCACCCTTTGTAACACTTCTTCCCCCCGATCAAAAGAGTCGTCCCGACTCGGGAAAGATAAAACAATTATAAAAGTGATCTAGCAGTCAGTGCTCAATGGTGAGTTGGAGCTGTGACTCTAAAAATTTAAAGACTCCCTTTTTTACCATCTGGCATTTGCCCACAGACTTGAGGTAAGCCACAGAAAACCTTGAGCAAATAGTTGAGCGTTGAATAATTTCAAAATTTATGTGCCTTGTTTTTATAAAGGTAAGTGTTATTGAGTGTTGTGTGGCTTCATGAATTCGAAGTTTGTTGAGAAAGTGAGTTTATCCAATTCGTATCTCCCGCGCCTGCGTGCGTTGTAAGGGAGGTGCAGTGTGTGTGGTTGACGAGAGGAGCGCTGTTGTGCACGGATGTGCGTAGAGCGTTTTAGTCTTCCGGCAAAGGAGAGCGAGTAACCACGTCGTTTGCTTATGTATCAATCAAGTTTATGATCGAGTTTCATCCAAACATTATCGTCAACTAATTAATACGGAAACCTTTTCCTTCTCATCCGAAATATCCCAACAGGTTATGGGCCCAGGACGTTTCGAGAGGAATTGTGTATTAATCAGTTATTTTTCGTCGAGTTGCTAGGCGAAAATGTCGGACGATTTTTCGGTGAGACGCGTCGAGAAGCTCGATGGCTTGAATTTCCCAACGTGGAAATTTGAGATGGAGGCAGTGTTTCGAGCGGCGAAAGTGCATAGTGTCGTGGACGGTTCGGACGTGCCGGCGGCGGAGGCCACAGCGGCGGTAAAGAGCGGGTGGGAAGAGAAAGATGCGAAAGCGAAAGTGCTGATCTCGACGTCGATCGAGAGGTCGCAGTTGATTTCTCTTATAACGTGCGGAACCGCGAAAGAAATGTGGGACGCGTTGTCTAGACAGTACGATCAAACGTCGTAGTCGAGCAAGTTGCATTTGCTAAACAAGTTTCACGCGTATCGAATGGAATCGGGTGACACGGTGGTGCAACATGTTGCGAAAATTAAAAATATGGCGTTGCAACTAAGGAATGTCGGTGCAGTAGTGCCCGACGACACCGTGATGGCGAAAATTCTTTCGGGTTAGCCACCGAGTTACAACGGGTTTCAGATGGCGTGGGACAATATCGACAGTGCGAAACAGACGATTCAAAGCTTAACAGAGCGACTCGTGCGCGAGGAATCAAGGCACGTGACGAGTGGTGACGCAGTCGAGGTATTGGCCGCGATCAAGAGCGGCGGTACGAAGAAAAAAACGCAGAGCTCGAAACCAAAGAAGGACCTGAAAAACATAAAGTGTTTTAAGTGTCACGAAAAAGGCCATTTGTAACGTGACTGCCCTCGGAAGACCAGTGGTGGGGGAAAAGCCAAAGATGGAGATGAAACAAAGAAGTTTGTGCTCGTGGCAAACGTGAAAAATGGTGGATTGACGACGTCGAATGGACGCGTCGGTATCTCGGACGAACAAGTGCGACGCTTACTCGAGGTCGATAAAGCAGAAATCTGGATTGGCGACAGCGGGGCTTCTCGTCATCTTACTTATCGGCGTGAGTGGTTCGTAAATCTCCGCACGGGTGTTGGTGGCTCGGTCGTACTCGGTAACGGCTACGAGTGTAACATCGAGGGAGAGGGCGATATCGAACTCGAAGCTTTTGTCGATGGTCGATGGAATTCTGTGCAGTTCGAGAAAGTGTTGTATGATCCGGAGATGAAGAAAAATCTGTTAGCGTTGGGAGCCTGTGCCAAGAAAGGTTGTTTTATCGGGATCGACGAGGAGAGTGTAACAGTGACGTTGAAGGATGAAATAGTGATGACTGGTGTGGGTCTCGGCAACTCGATTTATTAAATGCTTGTTCGCGTGGTGTTACCGACAGAGTCGATGGAAGTCAATGTATCGACGGCCGATCTGAAAAAGTGGCATGAGCGTTTAGGACATGTTGGTACGAGTGCTCTCGAGGACATGGTGAAAAATGAACGTGTGACTGGCGTGAAGCTAAAGAACGTCGGAAAATTTTTCTGTGAGCCCTGTCAGCTTGGAAAAGCACACCGAAAGCCGTTTAAAGAGAGTTCGAGGTCGCGAGAACTGAAGCCGGGTGAGTGCGTGCATACCGACGTGTGTGGACCGATTCAGGTGAATTCACAGGGTGGCGCTAGCTATTTCGTTACGTTCATCGACGAAGTTTCGAATTTTTGTCATGTGGACTTTCTTCGTCACAAGGATGAAGTGCTCGAAAAATTCAAGGCTTACGATAAAATGGTCGAGAACAAGTTCGGTGCGAAGCTGAAGATCGTGAGGTCGGACAATGGCGGTGAATATAAGAACAAAAGGTTTGCCGCGTACCTGAAAGAACGAGGGATAGTTATGGAAAATTCAGCACCACACACGCCGGAACAAAACGGGAAGGCCGAGAGAGCAAATCGTACGATTTTTGAGAGTGCGAGGACGATGCTTCGGGCGACGAATTTTCCCAAGGCGCTGTGGGCTGAAGCCGTAAGTACGGCGGTCTATGTTCTCAACAGGACGACCCATTCGAGCAGAGAAAATATAAAAACAGCGTTCGAAGAGTGGACCGGAAGGAAGCCAGAGCTGGGACACGTACGAGTTTTCGGGTCGATTGCGTATGCGCATACCCCGAAACAATCTCGCAAGAAGCTCGACGACAAGGCGAAAAAGTTGGTACTGGTGGGATACCAGGATGAATCCTCGAACTATCGATTGTACGATCTGAAGAAGAAATCGATAGTTGTGTCTCGCGATGTCGTGTTTAACGAAACTTTTGCTGACGAGAGTACGAGCTTGGGGAGTCCGAAGAAGAGTCGCTGAAATTCAGTAAAGAAAATGAGGCGTCTGATGGATCGGACGTGGAAGCTGAGTGCGACGAGCAGCGAGAGGGTCAACGCAACGAACAGCGGAACGAGGAAGCAGAGGCCGAGGATCGTGGAGAACCTGTCGGAAGTCAACTCAGGGATCGGAGACTGATTCGACCGCCCAACAGGTATCTATACGACATTGATTTTGCGGAGTGCAAGGCACCTACAACATTCCGAGAGGCTGTAAACGGACCTGATGGGGCAAAATGGTCGGAGGCCATTAATCAGGAGCTGCTCGCTCACGATGAAAACCGAACTTGGACCGTGGTCGTCAAGAAGTCGAACAATAAACTGATAGACTCAAAATGGGTGTTCAAGGTCGTTCAGGGGTCAGCAACGGGTGAGTGTCGATACAATGCACGTCTGTGCGCCCGAGGTTTTTTGCAGTGAGAGGGTGTAGAGTACAATGAGACGTTCGCGCCCGTCATTCGTTATGACTCTCTTCGGGCATTTCTGGCAAAGACGACGCAAGAGGATTACGAGCTGGCACAGTTCGACGTCTGCACGGCCTTTCTCTATGTCGAACTCGAAGAGGACATTTTTATAAAAATTCCCGAGGGCCTTCTCGTCGAAGGAAGTGCGGAAGGGCGTGGCGAATATGTGTGCAAATTAAACAAGTCGCTCTACGGATTGAAACAGGCACCCAGGTGCTGGAACTTCAAATTTACTGAATTTTTAAAGAAATTCAGTTTATCCCAGGGTAGTGCGGATCAGTGCATATTTAAGGGGTGCGTCGAGAATGAGAATGTCTTCCTGGCATTGTTTGTCGACGATGGCCTTGTGGCTGCGAAAACGAATCAAGTGCTCGGTGTCGTGCTAGGCCACTTAAAGAGTGCGTTTAAGACAACAATCGGTGACGCGTCGCGATTCGTAGGCTTGCAGATCAAACGAAATCGTGTTAAGAAATCGATGTTCGTGCACCAGTCCGAGTATGCTGAAAAAATGTTAGGAAAGTTTGGTATGCTGAATGCGAAAAGTGTGTGTGTGCCTGCTGATCCTAATGTCACGTTGTATCCGGTAGAGCATGAAAACGAGTATGAGGATGTGCCGTATCGAGAAGCGGTCGGGTCGCTAATGTTTTTAGCGGTTGGATCTCGTCCCGATATCGCGTTTGCGGTTAATCTAGTCTCGAAGTACCTGAATAAACATAGTCGCGCGCACTGGATGGCTGCAAAGAGAATCTTTGCTTATCTAGTCGGTACACGGGGACGAGGTATACTTTACAAGAGTGGCGGAAATGAATCAGAGCTAATCGGGTATTGTGATGCTGATTTTGCGGGCGACATAGCAACACGTCGATCGACGACCAGGTACGCGTTTATGTTCGCAAACGGGTTAGTTTCGTGGTCGAGCCAGCGGCAAAAAATTGTAACGCTTAGCACCACGGAGTCGGAGTACGTGGCTGCGACAGCTGCTGCACGTGAGGCTGTTTGGCTAAGGAAATTATTCGAGGAGCTCGGTGTGCAAAATAGTAAACCGACGGTAATCTGGATCGACAATCAAAGCGCGATTAGGCTTGTGAAAAATCCAGAGTACCATAAGCGCACAAAACACATAGACATCAAGTTTCATTATGTACGTGAGAAAGTAGCTAGTCGAGACATCGAAGTGAAATATGTTCTTACTGAGGGCCAAAGAACCGATATATTTACTAAAGCGTTGTCGAGAAAGCAATTTCAGTTGTTGTCTAGTCTGTTAGCAATAACGAGTTCTCAAACGGTGAGTGTGTTGAGAAAGTGAGTTTATCAAACTCGTATCTCCCACGCCTGCGTGCGCTGTAAGGGAGGTGCAGTGTATGTGGTTGACGAGAGGAGCGCTGGTGTGCACGGATGTGCGTAGAGCGTTTTAGTCTGCCGGCGAAGAAGAGCGAGTAACCACGTCGTTTGCTTATGTATCAATAAAGTTTATTATCGAGTTTCATCCAAACATTATCGTCAACTAATTAATACGGAAACCTTTTCCTTCTCATCCGAAATATCCCAAAAAAGTTATCAGCATCGGTCCAGATCGATGTCGAAAAGAAATCCAATCCTCTTCTTGAAGGATTGCCCAAACGAAACAGGTTCGGGTGAAAACATCGAGGCGGGAACCGAAAATTCCAGGACCAAATGGGATAAAGACAGACTCCTTTTCACAGGAAATAGGGAAATAGATGGGTGACTGATCCTAATCTTCTTAAGAAACAGCTCACCCTAGAGTTTGGAAGGACAAATGTGAGTGATGGTATAACAATTCAAAAGCACTAAGTGAATTTGGAAGTGAATCGGGGAAAGATTGGATGGGAAAAGGCTGTGTCAGGTAACCTGAAAAAGTACTCACAAAAACTGACATTTAAGGTTAATAAAATGTGAAAATCAAGCAATCGCTCATCGACCTCGAAAAATAATCGTGGCTCTTTTCACATTTCAAAAGAAACCAAAGCCTATCCGACACAAAACTCGATTCCAGAGAAAAACGTTCTAGAAAAACTTGGTCGGCTGTAGCTTCTGCATTTATAACCAAAACAGGAGCCGATAAAGAAGAAAAGGTTTGATTTACTAGCCAATCCTCATGAACCTCATGTAATAGTTCTGAGTAGCTCTAAAGAAATGCTCAATTCCTCCTCACGAGAACGGAAACTAACTCGAGCAAAAGAAGTTTCTGGGGAAACTCGCAAATAAACAATTAAATCCACTCTGAGTTCAGACGAGCGAATGAGAAGATCGACATTTTTCGTTGCTTGCCTCAATAAAAAAAATCCATAGAATCATTTATCAAGGTCTCATTACCCAAATGTACAATAATTTCAATATTAAAGTAGCATTCAGACAATTTTGTAACACTGAAAAAAGTTTAGACTAATAAAACTGATCCCACACGTAACACATGAGTAATGTGAAAAAATGTTACATGGCAGATACCTGCTCCGCAATCTGATTTTAGGGAGGAATTATGGTAGCGTAGCATTCAAAAATGTCTGTGTTGTGATTTTATGGAGAAACCATGATAGCGCTGGCACTCAAAATTATGTGCGGTGTATGTACTAATCATGGCATCGCAGGGTCTGAAAAACAGTTTTCTTTATGTGCGGGTTGAAAAATCTAACAGTGAGGTTCCAACGACTAAAATGTTTAGAACTAAAATTATTTTTATGAGTAAGAATTTCTTCTCTGCATGCACGATGTAAGGAGACTGTAGTGTGTAGATGTTATGTTTACCCTTTCAATCCTTTGCTTCCGATGAGAAGCCCGTAAGACGGCAATGCCGTCTAATAAATGAGATGCGGATAAACATAACATCTACACACTACAGTCTCCTTACATCGTGCATGCAGAGAAGAAATTCTTACTCAAACATAAATCGGGCACAGGAAAACAAATTTGAACTCACTGGTTATGAGAGAAATTAACGACAACAGAGTCAGGGCGGCTAGGTGGTCTAGTGGAGTAAGTCTCCGGTAAAGCATCTCTAGATACCAGGTTCGATTCCTGGCTCCGTCGTTAATTTTTCAAATTCACCAGTTGTTCAAATTTACATATTTTCAACTAAAATTATTTTTACTTGAATGTATTTATATTCTTTCAAATAAACACAATTGTACATACCTTGAAAGACTTAGGACCATTCAACTTTTCATTAAAAAGTAGCGCTTTTTGCTGGAGGATAGGGCCCCTAGTAGGCTGTCCCGAGCGGCGTTTTTGGCAGAACCGTATATGCAAAGCTTTGTCGACTTCGGGAAAACTCGTCGTTTTCAATGATTTTTTTTTTCACGAGTCTCGGATTCTCGAGAGCATGAATTCTTAAAACCGTTTTTTATTTCTGAATTGACCAAACACTTAATGGTGCTATGGCGTATTCTTGGGCGACGGCCACGGAAGCCTCCCCTCCTTTTACCTTTCCGTTAATAAATAATCGCTCATTGTTAGTTAGACGTTTACGTTTAGCCGGTACTGCCATGACGTTTACATAACCTCCAAGATGCTCCTTGTATGCCACTATTAATGTGTGCCATGCTACAGGTCTAACCGCGGAGACCTGAAGCGACCCCCATTATTTCCCACCACGCGGCAAACCGATCGATAAATGTAACATGGTGGGGACTGTCGTTTAAATCGAAGGCCGTTAAATCGAGGTTGTAGTCTAGCTGGAGAATACTGGTTGGTTGAGTGGTAATGCCGAACTAACTGATGCTTCTGGAAATTTCGACGTTGTTTTACCGTTGAATTATGTGCTGGGCTTCGCCAAGGATTATTGTCGAGTCGTCATCAATGCTAAACATGAGTTGGTTCTCATACGTTCCAACACCGGTTTGAATATTGTGATTTAGATCACGCCGACGGAAAACTTTAAAATTACCCTAAATAAAATCGAATGGTTGCTGCCCTACATCAAACTTGCCGATAAATCGAAAATCCAGCTACTGAACTACATTGCCAAGGATCCGGCCATATCCATGAGTTTTCGTTCTTGGGAAACGTACGTGTATCCGATGCTCCCGTCAACAACGCGGCATGTGTGGGCAGGTAAGCATCGACACAGTTGGAGAAGCCGAGATATGTCGTTCTGGGATTCCAAATTGCAAGGAGAAACGATCCCCAGAAAAATGCCAGTGAATTTGATCGTTGCCGAATCAGAGACGTAAAACTCTTCGAACGACCTACTACAACAAAGAAGCCGAACCTTTGCTATCAAAGCGTGAATTTATTAATCAAGCTCCCCTTATCGTTATCGATTGTTCGAAACAGAATGAATCGTTGAAAACCGGACCGGTGGATATTCGATTGGGATTTGAAGCGAGCGTGGAATTTCCCACAAACACTGCAGCCTATTGCATGATCTTGCTCGATCGTATTGTCGAGTACAGCCTGATGAGTGGCACAGTAAGGAAATTAGTGTAAGTAATTTTGGAATAAGATGTTTAATTATGATTGCGTGAATAAGGAAAAATGTGTGTAATTTATTTGTTCAATTGAAAATAAGACAATCTCTTATCATTATTACATATAAGCTGAAAACAGGATGTAATTGCTGATAAATAAAAAACATCTATTCAAAGCATCCAACCGTTATATTTTGAAACGTTCTATTTCACCCAACCACATGATAAAAAAGAGTAGCTATCTTGCAGCGAGCATTGGAAATAACGCGGTCGATCGATGGAATATCGATTGATCGATAATGTGGTGGGGCGCCACATGCGACAAACCTGCGGCAACACTCAATAACACCAACTGTCAGTAAGGTCGGTTACAATTCCGTCTGTAAAATGTGCGCCATCTGGCTGTAAAAATTTGAATTGTCTGCTCATTCGACGGCAAAAAAAATCAAAGTGGCTGCTTATCCGACAACACGAAAATTTCAACGTCAATCTGTCTGTCGGTAAAGCCGAGTAAAAATACAGGTAGCGCAATCTATGTTAACGCTCCAGTCGCTAACAATATCGTAGGTAAGGCTTACTATCGCGGAGGTAACATATCGACTGTCAATAAGGTAGGAATCGTGGCTATTCTGTCAGTACGCCGCCATTTTATGATTTAGAACTCTTATATGTATACTACTTATAACGAAATAAAAAGAAAACAATTATTTTGGTAGAAAAATACTGTATACATATGCAAGTCCCGGTTCATCATGCATCGCGCGATATGTTGACCATAATTACGCAAATTGGTTTGTATCGATATACGAAATCAACCGAAGGAGTTGACTAGGGTCTGGGAGAATTGCAAAAAACGATTGAGGATTGTTTACGAAACATTCCAGGAATGATTGCCATATATTTGGATAACGTATACGTTACGGGTAAAACAGACGAAGAGCATATTGATACGCTGTATGGAGTTTTGCAACGATTAGAAGAATATGGACTTCGGGTCAATGTTAATAAGTGTGATTTTATGAAGGAATAATTGTAAATTCTTCGGTTCGTAATTCGAAAAGGTGAACTATGTACTTCGCAAAGTAAAGTAGACGCAATCATAAACGCGCCGGTTCCAACAAATAAAAAGCAATTGTTATCGTTTTTAGGACTTATAACGTATTACGAACGTTTTTCGCCTGATCGAGCATCGCGACTGAAACCGTTGTATGAGCTAACTAAAAATGCAGAATTCGTATGGAATGCTGAATCTAACAAAGCGTATTGTTGGTTGAAAAGTGAGATCGTATCACCTAAAGTGTTGACAAATTATGACCCGACCAAGGAACTGGTGCTAGCGTGAGACGCTTCGAAGCACGGGCTTGCGGCGATATTGTTACACCGTTATGCTAACGGAGTCGAAAAACCCATTGCATTTGCGTCAAAAATTATCCAGGAAAAAGAGTTAAATAGAGCCATTATTGATAAGGAGGCTGGCGCAATCGTCTACGGGTTTAAAAAGTTTTATAATTATGTATATGGTAGAGAAATCACTTTGGAAACAGACCATAAACCGTTGGTATATATTTTTGGACCGAATCAGGAAATCTCATTGACCGTAGCCAGCCGACCTCAAAGATGGGCCTATTTTTTGTCGCATTTTACATATAAGATTGAATATGTTAACACGAAAAAGAATGGCAATTGCGATGCATTGTCAAGATTAACGATGGAGGATACCACACCGGTTTTCAATAATGATTTTATATCGTTGAATTACATTGCTCAGGAGTTGAAAGTGCTAACAGCGAAAGACATAGCAACAGATATAGTAAAAGATAAAATATTGAGTTAAATAAGTAAATTTTTGAAAAGCGAATAGCCAAAACGTGAAGAGTTGAATGAAATTGAGCAAAAATATTACGCGAAACGAAATGATCTATACATTGAAAAAGATTGCATCTTCTGGGGTTACCGTGTGGTCGTACTCAAAAGTGTCAGATCTCAAATTCTTAAAGAAATTCATGATTCGCACCTTGGGATAGTAAGGATGAAAACACGGGCACGATCATACGTGTGGTGGCCTAATATCGATGTACACTTAGAAGAAATAGCAGCTACGTGTAAAGTGTGTATGCGTGAAAGGAAGGCACCGCCAAAAGTACCGCTTAACCCATGGCCCGCACCAGATAAAGTTGGAGCAGGATCCACAGTGATTTTTTAGGACCATTTCATGGCCATATGTTCATGATAGTAGCTCATGCATATAGTAAATGGCCAGAAATTTTTGACAAGAAAATGAATATACAGACCAGTAAAGCAATAGCTCAGTTTGAAAAACTTTTCTCGCGATTTGGACTGCCATGCCGAGCCATTTAGTGACTGACAATGGTCGTCGGTATACGAGTACCGAATTTGAAACGTTCACAAAAATAAACGGAGTAAAGCACACGTTTTCAGCACCGTACCACCCCGCAACCAATGGCGCTGTAGAAAACTTCATAGGAACATTTAAAGACAAGATTAATAAAATGGTCAAATCGGGTAAGCAGCTTGATGAAGCTGTTAATAAATTTTTGTTCGACTACAGAAGCACTGCTCGACTGGTCGATCGACATCATGGGTATTGTACAAGCGGGAACTACAAAAAAATTTGACTTGTTCAAACCTAACGTATCGGATGTGATACAAAATGCGTAGCTACAGCAAACGCTGAGCCGTAAAGGGTCACGTAATGTAACATTTGTACAGGGGGAGAGAGTGTGGGTAGAAGACTACTCAAAAAATTCAGAGAAAAGAATTCCGGCAAATCTTAAAGTACAAAGAAGTAAAGAATGCGAATATGGATAAGGTTACCCCAGAGGAAGCCCAACTGGAGGGTACAGTAGCGAGACGGATATCAAAATGATTGGGGGCCATCCATAAATTACGTCACACGTTAATGGGGGGGGGGGGGGGGGGGAGGGTATCATCGCAATGTGACATAGTGTGACAAGTGACAGGGGGGTCAAAAGCTTTGTGACGTCACATGTTAAAATTTAAAATACTAAAACACGAAATTTATATATAAAGATTATTGAATAAAAGTAGGAAAAACATGAAAATAATTGTTTTCTTTTGATTATTTTTAAATACATGCATAAATTCGAAAAATTTGGACGTCACATCAGGGGGGAGGAGGTTATAAACATGTGACAACCTGTGACAAGGATGGGGGGAGGGGTTTAAAAGTTCTAAAATTCGTGTGACGTAATTTATGGATGGCCCCTTAGCTAATAAGAAACGGGGAAATTAAAAAGCATCTTGTTAAGGAAGAGGAAATTGTGATGTATTATAATATCAATAATATGGGTCGATAAACGTGTCGATCGACACATCGATGTGTATGGTGGGCGACGCGACGGGGGGAACTACAGTGAGAGATAAAGCAAGTGCGCAGGTGTAGTCAGTTGCGTACCGTACGTGAACGAGAGCATATGTGTGATTGAGTTGTATACGATCGATTTCACTGTATTATGTATGTACTGTAACGTGGCATTTTTGATGCGCGTTCCAAACGGCTCCTCGAACCCTGGATTGAACTCGAGATTAGGGATCCCGCGGATAAGATCGTTAATCATTTCAAAGAAGAGCGCCAGGACAACGGTCACGCATCCTAGACTCTGAAAGGGAACAATTTTCGGTCTGGCGAAGACGATTTTCCAGGATTTTTGTTTATTTTTTTTTGTTTCGAGTGATTGCGGCATCATTCACGGGATCGGCGGCAAATTCGAACGACGTTACCGGATTGGAGTCGCGACGGATCGCGACGGAAAGAGGGCCTCACACGAGGCTGCGGAGAGAGCGTCAACGTAGAGCTCTGCCGCGATGGAACCCAAGGCGGACTAGATTCCCGTTGGTGGCCGGCGAGTCGTAGCTTCCCCCTCACCCCGCTGACGTCAGGCGAAGTCGTCACCACGCCACTGTCGAACTACGGGATACCGGAGACTGGACAACCAATCAGCACCCCGCGACAGCGGGAGTCAACGATAGCGATAAGTTAGGCTATACGAATTTCGTAACGAGAACGCCAATTAGAGCGGGAGAATATTGACCACGGATAGCGCGTATGTTCGAGGTATGTTCGAATTGCGGCTCCGAGTTGCGGAGCTCGTCACTTGAGTCCTGGCGACATTTCGCGACAGTCGAGTTTGAGAGAAATTCAAAAAAAAAAAACATCCTTAAAGTGTGTGTGCCATGGCCGAAACGGGAGTTGGCGAGTTCTTGATGTGGTTACGGAGCGGTAAGCGCTTTTGATTCTTTGCGAACGTATTTTGAGTGCAATTTAGATCGGCGCACCGGTGAACGGTTGGCCAATTCCTGGTTGAGTTAGAGTAGCACTTGAAATTTGTTAGCCGATCACCTTGTTGATGGCCGTAGCCTGAGTTGTCGCGATAACGCGTAGAGTCACTTTGGTTCCTGTAAAGTCTCAAGTAGAGCCACGGTTTAGAGTTGAGTCAATTTCGGTTGGAAAGTGAGTGTAGCCAAATTCCGCTGCACAGCCTCGTCTCGTCGAGTCTGCATATGAAAAAAATGTCACCTCTCGTGTAGGTCGCGTATCGTAGTGCGTAGACGCTCGGATTAGCTGGACGGTTTGTGGACTTTTCGGGAATGACGACTACGACTTGAGCTCGGATGCGTAATGACACGTTATAATTAGGCATGAATAAAAAACCTTTCTAGATTTATTAATTGGTTGCGGTTAGCGCGTCGATCACGCTTTCAGCGTAGTTTTGACCTAGTGGTTTAATGTTACGTGGCGATTGGCGCCTTGGATGATAGAGGACGGTCGCGGTTGGCGCATCGAGTCACCTTCCTTGTTTTGGGTTTTTGAATTATTGTTTGGCAGTAAAGTGGCGATTAGCGCCCGTAGGAATAAGAAATTTTCTAGATCGATTAACGATCACGGCTAGCGCGTCGAGTAAGATTTTTTTTGTTTTGGAGATATGCTTTATTATTGAGGCAGCGACTAGCGCAAGTAGGAATAAGAGGTCATCCAGATTTAGTCATTTAATTTTCTTTTTTTTCTCTGTTATATTATTTTTTTTTCTTTTGCCTGTTAAATCTAAGTAGTTGAGTATGAATCGCGAATAGCGAATTACGAATTATAATTTCTAGTGTCTAGCAGTTCAAATCGCGATGAGCGACTGTGGCCTTATTATTTCTCGTTTGTATTTTGAGTCGCAGTGAGCGACGTTTGAATAATTATTATTTTTTTTTTTGTATATTTTGTTTGTTGTTAGTATTCTCAGTGGAAGAAAATATATTAGTTGATTTTACCATTGCTTCGTAAAGTAACGTGTTGGCGTACGTGTTTCGTATCTCTCTCTACCCAAAAATTACCCCTTCCCTCTCAGCGGTACTGAGATACCGAGTCCATGGTTGCGGTATAGCGCATTAATAATTTCAAGGCGTGTTGATCACGCCAGGCGCTCAACGAAACTTCGCGATTGTTTTAGATCCAGGGTACATCGTGGACGCCAAATTATTGTACACGCGGTGAGTTCTCCGTCATTTTCTCCGAGTGACCGAGGAGCGGGAAAAATCCACGTCACAAATTGGCGCCCAACGTCAACGAGCTCCAATATATATTATGTACTTTGTATTATTCATTTAATAAAGCAAATGCACTGCAATTTCAATTTAAGGTAGTGTAACATGATTTAACCCTGATCAATTTAAGTTAGAGAAAAATCTCGCAAGTTTTAATTGCAAAAGATAAAAAAAAAAGAAAATCAAAAATTCCGTGGATCATGAGATTACACAGTTTCATGATATTGTTAGGAAATAGGAAAATGAAACTCGGGAGAGGCAATCTTATGGAGAACAAGGTTTATTCCGGACTGGACGCTTCAGTAGACTGAGTACGAATGAATACAATTCACAAAGTCCGAGTAAACAGAAGATGCGCTGGCGGGGAGAAGGGATAAGCCTATCTGCCTAAGGTGTCACACGCTCCGCGTGTGTGGATGTCATAACACGGCCCTTCTGATGATGCGATCGTCCTCGAACGCGTTTGTATCCCTCTAGGAGCTATTCTGAAACAGATGAGGAATCTGACAGCACATCTGGTGCTGTCCATGTACATTAGTACTATGCGGTATCAAGTTGTAACTTTTTTTTTTTTTTTTCTTTCGCAACAGGTCTGATCTGAGTCCTACCGTTGCTGAATACACAGCCAACAGAGGTTGCAATTTCCGATACAGGACCTTGTTGCTGAATACACAGCCAACAGAAATTGTAGATTCCCATACAGGGCCTTGTTGCTGAATACACAGCCAACAGAAATTGTAAATTCCCATACAGGGCCTTGTTGCTGAATACACAGCCAACGGAAATTTTAGCTTACCAACATGGGCAGTCTGTTCCGACTGGGTAGGCCATCTTCTCATCTGATCTGATGAGCGTATAACTTTGCGTCCAGTCTGCAAGTTGTGGAGCTCGTATCGATGATTGTCCAATGCTCCAATGACTTTGAATGGTCCGTCGTATGCTTTTCCGAGTTTGCCTTGAGTATTATTCGATTTTATGCACACCAAATCAGGAACATCGAACTCAATCATGGGTCTATGTTTCTCGTTCTATTTATCGGTGTACTTTTTGGCATATGATTGACTGCGTTCGATCGCCAGTCGGCGTTTTTGATCAATCGATTCGTCGGAAACGATTGATACTGCTTCTGCAACTGCGTCCGTTCGTTGGACGTCCGTTCGACCGGTTAATAGTTCTAACGGTGTAAAGCCTGTCGCAGACGCTTTTGTGATATTAGAAGAATGTTGAATTTTTGTCAATTCTTTTGTCCAATCTGTTTGGGCTGTCACGATTTTTTCGCGAATGCCTTGAATCATCTTTTCTACGGTACCTGTTCCCCTGTGATTGCCAGTAGTTGTGTAGTGGATCCTCGTTCCTGACGTTGTACAATAATCCGAGACTATGTTCAAATCGAACGATTTTCCACGGTCAACATTAACCATTTTAGCGGCGCCAAATAATGAAGTTTGCGATTCAAGCATTGCTATGACATTAACTGCGTTCGCGGCTGGAGCACTTTTCAAGATGCAAAATTTGGTGAATTCATCTACTAATGACAACACGTGCTTCTGGCCATCTATGGCAGGTAATGGTCCCAAAAAGTCTAAGTAGACTGTATCGAACGGGGTCTTTGCTCGTTCGCGAAGTGTTAATTTGGCTGCTGATTTGCCTCTGTTCCCTTTGTCTAGCATACAGTTTAAACACCGTCTTGCGTATTTCACGATTGTGTGTCTCATTCTAGGGAACCAGTATGTTTTCGACGCTACTTCATACCCTTTGTCACCAGATACATGTGACAAGTCGTCGTGATATGTGCGACAAATTCGAAGCCTGTCTATCTTCGGTCTGTACCACAAAAGTGTCTCTTTTCCGCCGGGGGTGATCATTCGTTGATACAACATACCATCTTTAACCGTGTATAACTTGCGCAGTTCTGCGTTCTGATTTTCTCTTATTTCCTTTATAATTTGTTGAACTTCATCTTCCTTAGCTTGTTCAGTCACTAACCAAGGAATACAATTCTTTTTCATAAGCATAACTGGGTTTCGGCTCAGGTAATCCACGTGTGCAAGTTTCTTTCCCGCGCGATACTCAATTTCAAATTCAAAATCTTGTAGGTAGGTCCACCATCTAGCCACTTTCCCACTGATATGACGTTTTACCATTGTGGATTTGACCGCGTCACAATTCGTGACAACCTTGAATTTAATCCCGAGCAGATAGCATCTAAAATGTTTAACTGCAGTTACGACTGCTAATGTTTCCAACTCGTAAGAATGACGTTTACTTTCTTCAGCGGAATTTTTCTTACTAAAGTAGGCTACTACTACCCGGTTTTCCCCGTCCCATTGCATAAGTATTGCGGCCACTCCTATACTGCTCGCATCGGTGTGAAGTTCTGTTGGTTTTCCGTGATCAAATATTTTGATAATTGGTTTGCTAGTTAATATCGTGATGATTTTAACTCTCGCTAGTTCGCACTCACTTGTCCAGTTCCAGATCGAGTCTTTTTTCATCAGCGCGGTAATAGGTGATATTAGTATTGCGAAGGCTAGAATGAATCTTCTGAAGTAATTTGCGAGGCCCACAAATTGTCTTACTTGTTTAACACAGGTTGGGACAGGATTTTGTGTAAGCGCTTGAATTTTCTTGTCTGTTGGGCGTATACCAGACGTGGATATTTCACGACCCAGGTACTCTATTTTTGTTTCGAGAAACCTACATTTTTTATAATTTAGTGAAAAGTCGGCGCTAGTGAGTGCTTGGAGTACTATTTTCAAGTTACGCAAACCCTCATCGATGGTCTTTGACGGAATCAGAACGTCGTCTAAGTATACCAGAGCAATCGTGTAACGTAAGTTCCCGAGCGCGCTGTTTATAGCTCGTTGGAATACGGCAGGAGCATTAGCTAGGCCAAACGGTATTCGTAGGTATTCGTACTGCCCATCCGGCGTTACAAATGATGTCTTGTCCCGTGAATCTTTAGCTATTGGCACCTGGTAGAACCCCGAAGCCATATCAAGACTCGTGAAAAATACTCCCTTCCCCAGGCGATCTAACTGGTCGTCTATTCGCGGTATTGGGTAACGATCCTTTACTGTGAGTTCATTGAGCCGTCTGAAGTCGTGACACATGCGATCTTCATTTTCGTTTTTTCGCACCAACAACGTAGGGCTTGCATACTGTGAGTTACTTGGTTGTATTATCTGATTTTTTAGTAAGTCTTCTATGATTTCTCTAACCTTTTGTCGTTCGGCAAGGGACATTCGATACGGGCGATAAAAAAATGTGGTGTCGCGTTTGAGTTTTATGGTGAGTTCGGCGTTGTTGACGGTGGTTAGTTGCTTTCCCGTTGTAACATTTTTTCCAAATTTGTCGAGTAGGTCTGACAGTCGCGCCCGGTCTGCTCCGGCCAGTCCTGTTTGTATGTCTTGTTTGCGGAGTGTCGAAACCGTGGCGTGATCGCTTCGAAAAACTTCCTCTGCGTGCTTTGCGCGCACGACTTTGAGACCCTCGGCGTCATACGTGAATGCAAGTCCGTGGTCAATGACATCGCGTCCGATCAGTACATCCGTTGGCATATCGTAGTTGTTAACAATATGTAGCGTACAGATAAAGTCAACGGCCTTAAGCGATACTAGTGTTTCTACTACTTCAGTTGAGGTGACTGTGCAGCCGCCTAACCCTGAGAGTTCCAATCGTCGTGGTGTGCGCGTCAAATTGCAGCGCGTAGCTGCTTGGTCCGATATCAAACTACAGTCACCTCCAGTATCGAGCAAGCAAGAAAACACTTTGTTTCTAATAATGATGATCTCGTCGTTCTTACGTCCCGGCTTTGAAAAGGCGTGCACCACTTGGTTGGGTGCTCGTTCCTTTTTAAAACAATTTGCTTCGATATGCCCCGGTTTCTTACAAAAGTTGCAAGTCATTGTGGACGGTTCACCCCCTTTACTAGAGCTCAACTCTCGCTTCAACTTACGACACTCGTGCCGTTTGTGCCCGGGGATCCCGCAATGATGACATTTGAAAGTTTTTGTTTTGGAATCGTGAGCTCGGCGCTTGCTAGCCGGAGGACCAGGGCTTATGTTGTTACAATCACGAGTGTATTGTTTACTGGTTATCGGCTCGGGACTACGGCTATCGTGTTGTCGCTTAGAATCTGCAAGCTCAGCATCAAAGCGACTCAGATGTTCGTAAAGCCTTGCCATACTACTAGGTTTACAAGCGTGCAGGCTGTCACGAATTCTTTGCTCATTAATTAAATCAATCACGATTACTACTATTGTCTTTTCCGGTATATCCCACCCGAGGCGAGAAAGTAAGTTATGCTTGTTGCGGACGAAACAAGCAAGCGTTTGGTCCCGGCGCGTAGTGTTATTCACAATGTCTCGGATCTCGTGTAAATAATTCCTGACTGACGGAAAGGTATGAGTTAGCGATATACGGAACCCTTCCCACTCCCGATTATCGGGGGTCCAGGTCTCCCACCAAGTTTTAGCATCGCCAAAGAGATTGTTTTCCGCTCTGCCAAGAAGTTCCGTATCCGTCCATCCATGAATGCGCTAGAGTTTCTCCAGTTGTCCACACCAAGCCTCGGCCGTGTACCCAGCATTTCTACTCGGATTGAATGGCGGCACTGCGACGACTTCAGAGGTCTGTTTCGCGTTCCTCACCAAGGATTGCATAAATGTTCGAAAATCACTCATCTCACTCAAACCCGAGGAAGCGCTCGAACGACCGTCACGTCTGCCCGAAGGCATTATTGGGATCTCGAGTCCACTCGCGAAAAAGTAGAAAAAATACAGTATTCGCGTATTCCACTTCTGATGTTAGGAAATAGGAAAATGAAACTCGGGAGAGGCAATCTTATGGAGAACAAGGTTTATTCCGGACTGGACGCTTCAGTAGACTGAGTACGAATGAATACAATTCACAAAGTCCGAGTAAACAGAAGATGCGCTGGCGGGGAGAAGGGCTAAGCCTATCTGCCTAAGGTGTCACACGCTTCGCGTGTGTGGATGTCATAACAACATAAAAACCGTTTCGGGTATGAGGCATCAAAATTTTCAGGTAGTGAAATGTTGTCAATCGTCCAGAAAAATAAAAATGCGTAACGAATTTGTTATACGAGATTAATGTTGCGTAAAGTCTGCAATTTTAATCGAAGTCATGATATTATTTCCATGATGATTCATAGCCCAGCATTAGAACCGAGGTTGGTGGTCCAAAAATGTCATACCTGAATTTTAATGTCTGGCTTCCTCACGCGAAAATCGTCTTGAGCAAAATATTCAAAGTTGCCTTCCTGAACACTGGCAAGACAGGTAATGTTGAAAGCACATTGATCCAGTAATCGTGGCCCATACTCTTCCCAAGATACGCTCAAATTTATTTCTTCCACAACGCCAGGTTTAATTAAATGTTTGGTTTCGGAACGTTTGATGGCATTTCCAATGCGCCCAGTATAAAGGACCGCCTCTACGCAAATGATGACTGACACATGATATTCTTGACTACTGTTGTTATTTTTGGTTATCAGCGACACACTGCAAAAAGAAAAGAAAGAATTATGCAGCTAAGTTTTCAGAGTAATTTTCGTATTGTACTCAATACCTTTGTGAGGAACTGTTTACAATATGCGCCGAATAGAAAATGGCATGAACAATTTTGCCAGCTTGAACGTGTTTCTGAGCAGAAAATGAAATCGAATAATTCAATATGTATGTAAGGCGTACAAGTGGTATATTTCGGCTGTCCATGTATCGATCACATTGATACAAGGTTGAACGAACGCTGTAAAAATCTATAAACGTAAGTATGAAACGAATGTCATCGTGAGAAGGAGCGATATGTCATAATATTTTCGACGGGTAGTAGGCCAACCAATAAAGCAGAAAATTAGTGATTCTGTGACAAAGTAGTATTAGGATACCGACTATGCCATTACACGAAAGACAGTCCATAGTTATATTCTGTCATGTTTCTTACTCGCAACTATCATTCATTAATTTTTTATAGACATTTAAAAGCAAAAAATCGTGTGTTTTTCCTTTTTCGCTTGTAAAATCAAAACTTATGAAGCAACCTTAATGCTTTTCATAAACGAATTATATCTCGTTATCGCACGGCCCGGCACGGCCGAGTTCCCACAGCAGCTCACAGTGGGCTGAATCGCTGAAAAAGTCGGTAAAAGTACGCCAATGTTGTGATTGTAACGAAATTTTGCGTCCATACGTTTTCGCGGTCGCTAATCACGAATCAGAAGTTGAATTTGCAAAATTCAAAATGGCGGATCCAATATGGCCGACCTACACCACAAAATTTCATTGGATTTGTTCTCATGGTTCTGTGGACGTGGTAGAGGATGACGATGGATGCGAATAGTTTAGATGTAGGTATTTTAGTATATATTGACGATGACTTGTACCGTTTCAAATACATAAAAATGTTTGAAATACATGTCTCATATTTCATCAAGCCACGCTTTGTACTCTTTTTTTTTTTGGTTACTATTCATGACAAACCACCAAGTAAAACCTGGATATACTAAGTGTAACCTTGAGAAACCATTTTGACTCAGGAATTTAGAATGTTGATATGACATTCATTTTCAAAAACCTGGAAAACATAAGTACGAGACGTTTTACTCAAATTATATTGGATCCGCCATTTTGAATTTTGCAAATTCGACTTCAGATTCGTGATTAGCGACCTCGAA
Organism: Neodiprion lecontei; assembly: GCF_021901455.1. Classification (NCBI taxonomy): domain Eukaryota; kingdom Metazoa; phylum Arthropoda; class Insecta; order Hymenoptera; family Diprionidae; genus Neodiprion; species Neodiprion lecontei. The sequence continues at coordinate 14,705,607 of NC_060260.1, forward strand.
AACATATAAACACAGAATTTCGTCACAATCACAACCTTGGTGTACTTTTGCCGACTTTTTCAGCGGTTCAGCCCACTGTGCGACGCGGGGAAGCGCGTATAGTAATTGTATTTTGCGCCTCTTCCTTCAGAGATCAAATTGTAGTACCCCTCACTTGCCTCATTTGTCGCCACAAGTTTTAAAGCAAGCTTTTTTCCCGGGTTGCTATGCAACCCATATCCTGCTCCGTTGTTTATTCTCATTCTTTCGCTTTGTGTCAACGTCGTCACACGCGAAATATTAATAAAAACGCAAAAAGTCAAAAAAAAAATGGGAAAGAAGAGGAATCACGATCATTCACCGTCAAGGGAAAAGAAAAAGAAGGTCTTCGCTGAGAGACTAAGAGGAATGGTGACAAATATTAACCGGAAAAATAAAAAACGTAAGTGGAGAAGATCTTAATCTGTGCTTACGGGGCGAAAATGACCACCACGAAAATTGACTCTTTCTGAAAGATCAATTACTGACAAAGATTTGTTGGTCTCGACACCTTGTTGCTATGCCAGCGATTTGATTGCTCGGCCGCGTGCTTTCGGTCTGACCGGGGCGCACGCCTTCGTCTGACGAAGGAATGCAACATGCATTGTTCAGTTTCCTGGGTCTGACCCTCGGAAATGAAATTTTTCCTTTCAATGAAAAATTGAACAATTTAAAGACGATGTAAGGCAAGTATTGGCAATTTGCCCGTTTACCTTTCAGGTTATAGATCGAGTTCGCCCCATCGTCGGGATCGCTCTCGAACCCGTCACAGGAGAAACGGCGAACGCAGACGAAGGTCAGATCGTCGCGGCCGATCTCCTGAAAATCGCTCACGATACGACATCAGTCGATCACGACGTTCGAGAAGATCTTCGCGTCACACTCCTCGCTCAGAGCGTAGTCGCTCGGATCATTCTCGGCGCTCGGGTCATTCTCATCGCTCGGGTCATTATCGTCGCTCAGAGCAGCGCCGCTCACGGCGTAGTCGCTCGGGTCATTCCCGTCGCTCAGAGCGGAGTCACTCGCGTGAAATTGGCCAGGCTCACAACAACTTCCGCAGGAGTCGGAGGAAGAGCGAGAGGAATTTCCGATACGGACTCAGGAAAATGACGAGGTGGAAATAGATACCGCGCAGTTGCCAGCGGGCGCACTGGGGGCCGAAACAATAGCCCCGGTCGACAGGGAACAACACGCGAGCGTGACCGCAACGGACAATGAAAACCAGCCTGATCATGAAGTTGACCTTGGAGAGGACGTATTAAACGTTATTGGACCGCGTTTGGAACCGGACCAGAAAAAGGCCCCTGCATTGCACAAGGATATTGTCATTCGTTGGAAAGAGATCTTTAAAAAAGGGATTTCTAACGAGGAAAACAAGAACCTAGTGGAAAAATATAATATTCCCGAAACTTGCGGATTCATAGCTGCCCCAGTGCTAAATTTGGAGGTTATTGCTGCAATACAGGAGAATGTCAAAACAAGAGACAAGCGTATTACGGAAAAACAAGAGCGCATCGCTGCCTGCATGGCAGCCAACGGAAAAGCTATCGCGATTACATTAAAATCGGACAGTCCAGATAAACTCGAACGGCTCGAAATTGAGAGCGACATAGGAAGACTCCTGGCTTTTGTCCAGAGGGAGGAATCAGAAATTCGCAAGAGTTTAATCCTCGCGAATCTCAATTCATCCGTCAGAGAAATCTTGACGGGCTCGACCGTCGACGGTTTCCTGTTCGGGGAAAATCTGGAAGAAAAAATAAAGACTGCAAAGACGATTGAGCGTGCATCAAAGGACCTTATCCAACGGGAAAAACCATCAAAATTCAAGGATTCAAAAAACCAGAGGGGTCCGCCGGCGAAGCGACAGTTAATGCGCAAGAGGAATTGGACGTCGAGCGGGCCAAAGAAACCGACGAACGACAAGTTGGGCCGGGACCGAAGAAAACATATCCTCGAAAGACGCGGTTCCCGGACAGACGCCGTTAATTCCCAACGTACGTAAATCTGCGGGTCGGTTACGGTTTTTTCATCGAGCATGGGCAAAAGTATCGGCTGATCGCGAGATTAATGAATGGATTAGAGGGTTAAAAATACCCTTCACATCGCTTCCTGTGCAGGGCCGAATCGGGGAAAAAACAAATTGGTAAAATAACGAGAAATTGGCAATCGAGAGCGAAATCAAAAGGTTATTAGAAAAGGGCGCGATACAGACGGTTACTCCGTCATCCGACCAGTTTTTATCAAATGTTTTTCTGGTGCCAAAATCCGACGGTACGCAACGATTCATTTTAAACTTGAAAAAACTTAATGAATTCATAAAGGCGGAACATTTTAAGATAGAATATTGGCGCGTGGTGAAGTCGCTAATTGAGCCTAATTGTTTTATGGCATCAATCGATATAAAGGACGCGTATTACCTCGTATCAATCGCCAAGAGTTCTCGAAAGTTTTTACGTTTCCAATACAGCGGTGTATATTACGAATTTAATTGCTTACCGTTCGGTTTAAATGTCGCACCTTTCGTATTTACGAAAATACTCAAACCAGTGGCAGCATATTTAAGAAAACAAGGCTTTAGATCCGTTTTCTATTTAGATGATATTTTGCTTATCGGGAAATCATACAAAGAGTGTGCGAAAAACTTTCAAGCTACGACGGCTATTTTAGAAGAATTCGGGTTCATAATCAATCAGAAAAAATGTTGTACGATTCCCAAAAAACGATGCAAATATCTAGGGCTTATTTTCGACTCGGAAAAAATGACAATCGAGTTGCCAGAGGAAAAAACCAAAAGATCTCTTGATCTATTGAAGAAACTTAGGAAAATGAAAAAGTGCTCGATTCGTGAGTTCGCATCTTGGATCGGTACTCTCGGCTCGTGCTGTCCAGCAATGAAATATGGCATGATACATATGAGACGGTTCGAAAAAGTCAGATTATTAGCGCTCGAAGCAAATAATAATAATTATGACATGACCATGGTCATTCCGGAGGAATTAGAACAAGATATAGATTGGTGGACGGTAAATATAGCCTCAGCCAGTGCCTCGCTGAATGAGCCAGTATTCGATTACGAGATTTTTACCGACGCTTCGCGTACAGGATGGGGAGCAGCTTGCGAGGGGTGACGAGCAAACGTACACTGGAGCACGTATGATTTAAAGTTCCACATCAGTCATCTCGAGTTGGTGGCCGCATTTTTCGGACTTGAATGTTTTTTAAGCCACAAGAAACAATGCAACGTGCTTCTTCGTATCGACAACACCACCGCGGTAGCTTACATAAATCGTATGCGAGACAGCCGGTTCGATAATCTTAGCGATATAACGAAACAAATTTGGAATTGGTGCGAGGTCAGAGATATTTGGATCGTTGCGGGATATATCGCATCGGAAGAAAATATAGAAGCAGATTACGAGTCACGAAAATTACAGCCCGAAACAGAATTCGAACTTGCGGATTATGCGTTTCAAAAAATAGTAAAGGTCTGGGTGAGCCAAGAATTGACCTGTTTGCCTCGCGAACAAATACGAAATGCAAGCATTATATTTCATGGCGTCGGGACCCCGAGTCATTCGCGATTGATGAATTTACCGTAGAATGGAATCAATGGTTTTTTTACGCTTTTCCGCCATTCTCAATTATTTCGAGAGTTTTGCAAAAAATTTGCCAGGACCGCGCAGAAGGAATCGTGGTTGTTCCATATTGGGAAAGTCAACCTTGGTTCCCCTTTTTCTCTTCGTTATTGATTGGTGATCTTGTTTATTTCAAACCAAACGTTAATCTGTTGCGTTCTTCCAACAGGGACCCTCACCCGCTGTCGAAGCAACTTACATTGGTTGCCGGCAGGCTATCAGGGAAGCGTTCATCTTGAGACAAGCCCCAACGGAGTCAATCGACATTCTTATTGCGTCTTTAACAGATGCAACGATCCGGCAGTATGATTGTGGGTTAAAAAAATGGTGGTGTTTCTGTGCAACCACCAGTCTCGATCCGTTGAGGGGCTCGCCAGTGGACGTTTTATCGTTCCTTACAAGAGAATTCAAAAACAACGCGTCATATGGGTCGCTCAATTGTTATCGTTCAGCGCTTTCACTTATTCTTGGTTCGAGTTTAGGTGAAGATGACAGAATAACACGATTTTTTAAGGGGGTTTCCAAAATTAAGGCCTTCTGCGCCACGGTATGATTCGACGTGGGACCCACAAATTGTGTTACGATTACTTTCAAGCTGGGGTTCAAATGAAGAACTTTCGTTAGAGCGACTCTCTATGAAACTAGTAACGCTACTAGCGTTAATGACAGGCCATCGGCTGCAAACTTTTTCGTTAATAGATATTCGTAATATCCGAAAAGTCGACGAAAAATCGTACGGGATAAAAATTCCGGACCGAATAAAAACTTCGGCTCCAAATAAAAAGCAACCGGTATTGCGCTTACCGTTTTTCACAGAGGATAGGTCAATATGTCTAGCGTCAGCTCTCGAAAGTTACTTGGAAAAAACAAAAGATCTACGTAACGCGATTTTAAGTCTTTTCATTTCTTTCCAAAAACCGCATAAGGCGGTTACGTCTCAAACGTTATCCCGCTGGGTAAAGAAGATTTTGTCCATAAGCGGCGTCGAGATTAATGTTTTTTCCGCATATAGTACGCGTCACGCCGCCACCTCAGCAGCAAAACGGGCTGCCGTAAGCGTCGATTTAATTCGAAAAACGGCGGGTTGGACGCAGGAGTCTGCAACCTTCGGTCGATTCTACGACCGAGAGGTTTTGTCAAACGAAGTCCAATTTGCTGAAGGTGTTCTCGGTAATAGAGATTAAGGCTTTATGTTTGTGACCTTATTTGATTCTTAAAATATGCAGGGCGAAAAATTACATGCGTATTATTGCATTATTGCGTTTTTGGTTTGAAATGTTATGAAAATTTCAAAATGTTTAAAAAATAAATATAACAATTTTCTCAACAGCCGTAACTCGCTTTAAACAGCTACAATTTGATCTCTGAAGGAAGAGGCGCAAAATACAATTAACGATTAAACGAACTTACCTAAGTGAAGTTCAATCGTGATTGTATGAGCGCCTCTTCCGAAGAGATCAGTCCCGCCCACCCATTAATCTCGTATGAGATACCCAAAATATATCTGTTACGACTTAGAAAATAGAACTTTAAAAAAATGAGAATAAACAACGGAGCAGGATATGGGTTGCATAGCAACCCGGGAAAAAAGCTTGCTTTAAAACTTGTGGCGACAAATGAGGGAAGTGAGGGGTACTACAATTTGATCTCTTCGGAAGAGGTGCTCATACAATCACGATTGAACTTCACTTAGGTAAGTTCGTTTAATCGTTAATAATACTACTACAGTAATAATAATGTAAGTATGTAAACGCGCTTCCCCGCGTCGGCCGATCTACCCTCCCTACTCAACCGCTTTCACACGCTCGTCCGTTTCCACTCATGTTTGCAAGTATATTCCACCTATTTCGCAGCATTTTAACGCAAAATCAGAATATACGTCTTGTAGTACTATACTTCTACTTTCAAAATCTGTTTGGAGAATTGAAATAGGATGATCAGTAACGCATCCAGGCACGCTGCAAAATAGTGCAAAACAAAATTCGAATGGCAATTATGGTAAAACTAATTATCCGACAGCGCCCGGATTCATTCACTACTATCTCGCGGAGAGCTTGCGCTATAACTTGAAAAAATGGCGGCGTTATACATTTTTGGAAAAATGCCATGTTTTACGGTTTTTCCGGTTTATTTCCGTTAATTCGATCGAGTCGTTTCAGAGCTCATTTTCTTTGTCTTTTTATTATCTACAATTCGTCTATTAAAAATATTAGGACTGCTTCATAAGTTTTGATTTTACAAGCGAAAAACGAAAAAAAAACACGATTTTTTGCTTTTAAATGTCTCTATCTAATAAAAAAGTTTCAAACAAATGAACAGGTAGAGAAAGATTATAATAAAAATAGTAAAAAAAGACTATAATAACAATAGTATAAAAAAGATCATAATAATAATAGTATACGCAAGAAATTGGCGGTGGGGTGAGATCCCGAAAACAAAACAAAAAGCATCTAGTAAACCCTTTGACAGCTGTCATCGGCTGTTTATGACAGTCTTTGACAAATATCTTTACAGCTATCTCTTTCTGACGCGCAAAAAATGAACATGCAAACGAAAATTATCAAGATGATTCCCGACCGGAATTGTCTTTTTCACGCGTTGGCGTATTGTGTATACGGCACTCAAGATCGACACGCAGAGGTGAGACTGAGTATCGTTTCAAATATAGTGGATAATTGGTCTACATTTGCGGGTTTTATTACAGGTAATGAGTCAAACGGTGCTGTGATTAGGTCACCTGGTGATTACAAATCACATATGAATAAAAATGGAAAATACGGGGGAGAAGCAGAATTAGCTGCAGCTGCGGACATTTTTAAGATATGTTTAATCGTGTATCGCGAAGAACAAATTCATCCACACCGGATCGGATCACAAAATGAAACACAATTCTCGCTACTCTTCACCGGCGACGGAGACAGTGGACACTTTGATGTCTTGCAGAACCAAAATAAAATTCAGATAGTGAGTAATAAGTATGAAAAGTGAAAATCAAATAATAGTAAATCTAAATATATCACCAAACAGTCAACAGGACAGCCAGGATTTACGATGACAATGGAGTTAGGAGGAGTTTCAAGCAGCAGACAAGGCGATGAAGATGGTGGATGGTCGGAAGTATCACAAAAGTAAGAGGAAAATAAAATTGTAAGTGCGAAGAACCAAATAAGCCATAGAATAATATCTATCAAATATTCGTATAACCAGGTAAGAGGACGACCAGGATCGATGTTGACCACAAGAGAAAGAGGTGTTTTGCGGAATGAACAGCAACGCAAATATTGAGAAAAAAATAATATAAAGAAGGTAATTTTGGAGAATAACCGGCAGAGCGGTAGTAAAAATAATTCAACGAAGGGTGTCGAAGAATTAGAAGAATCAATTGTGATTATTGATTTGGAAAATAAATCAAGAGGACGACCAACCAATGTGATGGACATAGAAGAGCGAAAAATTAGACGACGAGAACAGCAGCGAAAATATAGGGAAGCGAACAAAAAATATCATACTGGCTTTTCAACAAACGAACAGAAAGGAGGAGTTTCAACCAGCAGACAAGGCGATGGAGACGGTGGATGGTCGGACGTATCACAAAAGAAAAAGGAAAATAAAATTGTAAGTGCGAATAACCAAATAAGCCAGAGAATAATAATAAACAAATATTCCTAAGTAGTATAGGGGCACTTTGGGGCGTCACAACAAACCCCCCTCGCTCCCCTCTCCGGCGCCAGCCCCGCGCCTAGGAGTGACTTTGGGGCCCCTTCCTCTTCCCCCGCAGCCCCTCGTCTAGGAGGTATTTTATTCTAGAAGCTTCTCCGGACGACCACCCCTTTCCCGCAACCCCTTACCAAGGAGCGGTTTTTCCGCCTCGAAGCTCCGCGGCTCGTCAGCCCTTCGCCCGCGACCCCCTCGCCAAGTGGTGAATATCGTGTGACGACCCCTTACCCCGGGTACCGTTGACCGCGAATCAGATTCCGGACTCTACGGGATGGCCTCTGGGCCTGTGCACCCTGACCATGGGACGATCTCCTTCCCCTCACCCTGGTGCCCCTGGCCGTGCGGCCGATTCTGGGGCCACCTACCCATCTGGCCCCGCTACCTCCGTTCACGGAGCGAACTCTGCGACTTGGACGTATCGGGTTACAGGTCTTCCACCCCGGCTCTCGTTCTTTCTCCATCCCTGCTCTCTGTGTCGGGTGCTCGTGTCACTGACCTTACCCAGCCGTCAGTGTTTATCCTAAGGTTTACGTGTGCTTGGAAAATATAGACCTGGTCACTCTCTCTCTCTTTCCTAATGCAAGACTATAGGCATACTTAGATGTACGAGGATCAGGGCGGGTGGGTGAGGAAACAGAACTCAATGGTGGATTGCGTAGAAAAATCAAATCTCATCCTCACAGGTTTATTCGGTTAACACAGGTGCAAATACATACATGGTTATTACAGATAACGAATAAATGATAATTACAATGTTCTTATAATTACACAAGATATGTTAGCAAGGTTTTTTATTTACCAGCCTTATAATCAGCAACATTACAATTCTTAGAGGTACAACATTGAAGACAACTTATAGGATAAATGTGATTTGAATTGATGGAGTTAGTTTTGCGTTTTGTGACATGGGCTATTTGGTTGTGGAATAATTCTGCGATACGATCGTTTCTTTCGAGGTCAGGAGTAAATATATTGAGAAAATCCCGCAGAGAAAAACCAGCAGCCATAAAGTGCATAAACATAATACAAAATTGTCCACATACATCAGAAGTGAGGCTTTGAAGCTGTCTGTCGTTCCAGTCGTATCGTCTGCAATTGCTTCGTAAAGTCCGCTTATGGTGAGGGACGAATGGTGGTAATCCGAAACTGTCGAAGTATGTACCGTGTCCGGAGGAACTGACGAAAAATGCCACCCAGTGGCTACCGGGGCGTGTGTGATCATCCGTGTTTGACACAAAGGCTGTCGGGCGTGTCCAGATGAGGGGTATCTGATCCGCTGCAAAAACCCCGGTCTTCCCGTTCGGAATTGGCGGCATCGCGCTCCATATCTGTAGACTGTCCATTCTGTACCTCGTCTTCTTCTTCTCCTTCTTCTTCTTCTTCGCCCTCGTTATCGGAGATAATCATACCACTCGTAGAAGATTGTGAGGAGGTATGTGAGTCAATCGCAGTAGTAAGTATGTCGTAGGGAACGGTAACTTCGCCGTCTGACGTAGGCGCAGACGGATCAGGAGAGATTTTCAGTGAAGCGACTGACTTTGGTATTACCTGCAGTGGCTGATTACTAGTCGAACTCTCCTCTCCGGTGATTTTGGGCTTACTGGCTGACAATGCTTCTGTATAATCGTATTTAGTTAGAATATTGTTATTGTTGATCCATTTCTTCAGTTTGAGTGCGTTGTTCATCGCACATTTGAAAAATTCCTCCTTCTTAACGCCGTGGAAGAAGCACCATACCGAAGACCGTTCCAGTTTGTCCAACGCCGGGCAATCGATGTCCTCCAAGTTGAATACTTGACGCGCGGTACTACTTTCAATATATTTACATTTATCGTGTCCACGGGCAAAGATTCGATGAGCGTTACGTGCGATTTCTCGGAGGTCAACGTCTAATTGAACCAGCGAGATATCACCTTCAAACCACTCGATGCCATGATGGTAGCAGGTTACGTAATTGTTCACGCCACGTTCTTTGAGCGGCAGATCCGTGAAGGGATATGGCGGTTCTATTAACCAATGCGCCGAGTAGCGGTGATCGATGGTGACGACTGCCACCTCTTTCGGTATAAATTTACCATAGATATTTCGAAATCCTTGAATATCTATCACGTAATCCATACTTGAACTTGAAAGAATGTAGTCGAATAAATAGAGAGCTGGAAGAGCGAACCTGCAGTGACGTAGTTTGAATGCTGACTGGCTCGGCACCGTAGTTACGGGTGTTTATATACAGCCTTGTGTTACAATCCCCGTCTCAATTTTTGTTTATCGGGTGTCTCCAGCCGGTCTGTTGCTCCCCTTGAAGACGTTGGCGTCGTGTAGTCACAGTGTTCTCTCTCTCTCTCTCTCTCTCTCTCTCTCTCTCTCTCTCTCTCTCTCTCTCTCTCTCTCTCTCTCTCTCTCTCTCTCTCTCTCTCTCTCTCTCTCTCTCTCTCTAACGGAAATCACCACCTGGTATGTCATAGAAGCGATCGTGATAGGAGGGGCGTGATCTCCCTCTCTTTCTTAGCCCGAAAAATCTGTAATGACCTGACGTGCAGCATCAACTTCAATAAGATTATCAAATTCAGCGTACACTAGGCAATTCACAGTTTCTTTGAGAGCATCGTCGAACCGCACTTCGACCCTGAGAGTTCCATGTTTGATGAGCAACCAGTGCGATGTACAGTTGGCCGAGAGGTCGGGGGTTAGGTCAAAAGCCAATAGACAATTTCCTTTAGCGAACTGCTGCCGGCCGATACCGTTTCCTTCGTTCAGAAAATGAATCCCCGTACCGGAGAAGAGGGTGTAATAAGCGTCCACGTAGAGATCGTCTTTGCCAAAACTCATCTGTAGCGGCTTCGATGGGACTTGCACCCCGTCGACGTACAACGACAGGAAATTCAAAGAGTAGTTTTGAAAATTAAACGGATTGCGCTGTCTGTCGCCGTTGAAGGCTTTATTGCTGACAAAACCGATTATCACTCGTTTCGGTAGTTGTCCGAGTACGACATTGTCCAGTGTTTCTGCCTGTACTCCTGCGTGTATGGTGAAAGACTTCACCTCGACTCTGGTTACGGGATATTTTGCCGTACCTTTGGCTAGCGTCCGTGCGTGCGCCAGCAAGATTCCAGGGCTGATCTTCATTCGGCGAACGAGCAGTGAAGTTTCCAGTATGTGCAGCTTGTGGCGATTTTCGGCTTCCATGATGCAAAAACTGTCTCTTGATCTCACAAGTCGACGACGCAGTTCCACACCGTTGATTAAAAATTTGTCTTGATTAAATACGTCACAGTGCAGATGTCCAATCAGATCAACGGTACGTGCATTGCTCATGATCCGTTTGCGTTCGATGAAACCTCGGTCAGCACCGACGGCGTCGGCGTCGTATACATCTGATACTCCATCCTCGCTGCCGTACCATAGAGCCGAAGAAAGATGGGATTTTTTGGCGGGCGGTGCGTAATTCAGTAGAGTCTCTATATGATTGAACATCGAGTGAAGCAGATTGTTTACCGGAGCGACATGCGGAGTAGCCGCGTTGCCTTCGCCTGCCGGTGGGGTAGGAGCAGACGGTTATAGCTTCACTCGTACGCTAAGCATAGTGTGTGCCAAATCGATGTATTCATCACCGTTTCCAGGTACAACAAATTCAATCGGGGAATCGTCGGTTAGAGATGATACGGGCTTGTAGTGTACCCATTGACCAGCCTCAATAGACGTTTGCGTTGGTGGTAGAGAAAACAAATCTAGTTCCGACTTCATACACTCACCCGAGTGCGCGTGCAGGAAGGCCATTGTTGATGTTTAGATTGAAGACGAGCGGCGCGTGGGCTTACCGGGGTCCGAATATGTCTGTAAGGTCCCGTTTTTTACAACACTTTTTCCGCTTAGTTTTCTTGACGGTTCCGGCATGCTTGGGTATCTTGGCCGATGTTTTCTTTTTCGACCTTCGTCTAATTTTTCTCGTAGTACCAGCTGCTCGGTGCGCGCCGACAAGTCTGTTGACGCGGGCAATGTTTGACTGACGCGCTAATCCGCCGGCTCGGCTTTTATAACCGCTGCCCTTCATGAGTTTATCAATTTTTTCTTCAGCAGCTCTTTTCAATTTGTGTCCTGATTCTATGAAACGACTCTTGACTGCCTGTTTGAACGGAGTGTCGTTTCTTACGTCTGTCATGACGTTCATCCCTGCACGTAGTGCTTCTCTTCCGACCGCGCGAGTACCACTGGACAGCAGAGGTAGTATTCGACGAAACAGGCTTCCCAAGAAGCTGCCGATTCCGTGCCCGCGTTGATGCGGTGCTCCTCGGTAAACCGTCTCAATGCCTCCACCGCCGAGCTGATTTTCGTAATGTTGTATATAATGAGCCATGTCGTACCTGGTATGTTTTCCCTCTCTTTTGCTGAGCGACTCCTGTGATTCCAGTCAATTACTGAACGCGTCTAAAATGCAGCGTCGTCAGTGTCCCGCTCGTGAATGGTGCTGGACTACCGAATTGATCTCTTATATCGATCTCGATGGTTTGAAAGTTCGTGAGCATCAGTGGTACGTAGTACAGTGGCGATAGTGTTTTCATCTCTGATTCGCCTTGTAAGATATTGTCTTTGCCGCATGTTTGAATGACTCGTAACAGCGGGGCGTAAACATCTCCAACGATACGTGGCTCCACCAGATCGCAATAAATAAACATCTGGCAGCCGGGGATCCTTGATGATTTGTTGGTTTCGGATACCTTGCAATCTGATACCTCAACTGCACCTTCCCCAGGAGTATTGTAATGCGTGACGCAGGGTATCGTTTCATTTTTCACTGGCGCATACCCCCGAGGGTGTTTAAACGTGAGTGGATAATGAATTTCGGCCAGCCCGACTTCCCAGTCTCCCGTTAGTTGAATCTGACGCGGTAACTGGGTAATGTAACAGCACGTCCGATTCTCCGGAAAAAACTGCATCGAGCTGTTGCTCGGTAAAGTTAGGTAAAACTGATCCCGGGACATTTTCTTTGATGCACGAGTCGAACGGTGAACACTCAACGACTGCGAGACATGCTGTAATAACACGCTATTTTATCATCCCCGTGTTTCCCCCTCCACACGCTGAAGTTCAGGGTCGTAGAACAAGCCGTCGATTACTTCGCCGTTGAGATCTTCCAAGACGTACACTATCAGTGAACGTGCAAGCACTCGTCGGATCTTGAATAATTGTTCGCTCCAGTTTGCCGCGTAGCCTTTTTCAAATGTTCCCTTGGTTTTACTAATACGTACAAAATCATTCTTATGGAATCTCGGTTTGCCATTTGGACGCGGAGGATAACGCTTTTCCATGTGGGCACGTGCTGTAGCAGCATTGCGAAGCGTCACTTCCGACGGCGCCATGCCGATGCTCGAGTGAACTGTATTGTTGTAGGCTTGCACGATTTGTGGCAAAACATCGACGTAGCGTTGCGTCTCTTTATGCGTGAAGTAACGCCACAGGCGTTCTTTGAGTGTACGATTGAATCGCTCCACGATAGCTGCTTTCACGTCGGGATTACGAGTAACACGATATCGTATTTCATTGTCGCGAAGTATCTTCTGAAAAGCACTCCCGACAAATTCTTTACCTTTGTCCGTTTGCAGTAGGTCGGGTCTGCGCGGCGTAGTGTGTAAAACTTGCTCGAAACCTTCAGCAACGGTTGCGGCTGTCTTTCGTTTCAGCGGGACCACCCATGCGTACTTGCACAATACATCGATGACCACCAGGAGATAGCGAAAACCGTTGTTGCGGCTCTTCATGGAACTCAGGTCAGCCAGGTCAGCTTCCCATACGTCGTCTATGTTGGAAACGTTGTACCTTGCTCTCGGAAATTTCCTGTGCACGGGCTTGTGTAAGGTGTAGGCATTCTGAGCTGCCAGCCATTTTCTCACCGAATCGCGAGAGTTGTTTTCGCGTGCAACATCTTCCAGAATTCGTGCTCCCGCGTAACCGGCAGTATGCGAGGGATTGTACTACGTTTCTTCAAGAAGAGTCGTCATTTTTCTTCAGCCGAAGTGTTTTCGAACCGGATTTTGCTCCGGTGGCGCGTTTGCGTAGAGCGTATCCTGCGTCGTGGGAACGGCTGGTTACGGGTGTAACGTTTGCGGAACTTCGTCACTTCGTCGGGGAACTACTGGTGTGTGTCAATAGTTGTTGCGATGTTACCGTCGGTAGACCCGGAGCGTCGAATGTGCGTATGTCTTTCCAAAGCGTATCGTTCCCCACGTATTCTCGGGGTACGTTGATCGTCTGAAGAAACCGTGCAAACTGACCAGCCCCTGTAGGAGTAAAAGTCTTCCTAGATCGCATGGCATGATTGACCAGGTGAACGATGTTTGTGCCGGGAACTGTAACGCCGTCTAACGAGACGGTTCCTGCGGCATCCCAAGAAAATCGTTCCGGTACGCTGCCAAGTTCGCGCATCAGCATTTCGGCCTTCGCACGATACTTCCTTGGTACCGCTGACGCGACTTTCTTTGCGCGCGCTTGAACGTTGCCAGGACTCGCAGCTACGGTGGGAGATATCATTGATTCTTCGGCTGTGTTTCCGTCTTCTTCTTCCTTCTCCTCCTCTTCCTCCTTCTCCTTTTCCTCGAGAACGTCTAATTTCATGGGTTTGCGTGCGTCGTTTGCAAAAAACAAATATCGTTGAAGTACCTGCTGATAGAGTTTCCATTTTTCTGCGTCGTCTTTCGACGGTTTGTTCAAGATGTCCTTCATCTCGTTGTCAAGTCTTGAAGCGGGATCGGTGCGTGTGGTAGTTGTATTTCCAGGTGAAAGCGTAGTGGCTATACCCTTGCTGACGCGTTGTTGAAATCTCTCCATACTCTCCATAGGAATTAAAACCATCTTCTTTGTACGTTCCATTTTGCTACTTGGAGAAGAGGCTGGAAGCTAAAGTCCCGAGTAACGGAGCGAGCAAGAGGGTGAGAAATCCGTTCCCACGTTGAACAAGAAAACGTTTTTTGGACTTCCAGGTACCCCGGTTGCTGGCCAACCGCCGTAATGTCTGTTTATGACGTGCCAGACGATTTTTCTGAATTCTGGACAGTGCTACGTTACCCTCCAAGGTGTTCAATGCACACTCACAAATAGTCTTTACCAGCGAATTGTCGGCCGTGCGTAGCAATGCCGATCTCTGCAACGGGTTCAATTTCTGCAGAGCGTGCAGCGCTACTGCGTTTGCTTTGGTGAAATCGGCACGAGCTCTGCGACCGGACGCGGTACGGCGTATTCGAGGCATCACAGCTGAACGACTGGAACCCGGTGCGCATTGGTGACCTTTATATCCTTTCGCGGAACGTAGACATAGTGATTATCGTCCGAAGGGAAGATGTTTGATCGGAAACGGCAATTCTCCGGAGTGGATTGCTTCAGGTCGAAAAGCAGATATCCGTGTGGCGCTGCGGTAGCGTCGTGATAGGCCTCTTGAAGAAACCTCGGATCTTCGGGATACACCTGTCTGGCAAGATGTTGAATTTGGGCACGATCCCGTGGATTTTTGAAAAAGACTATGTAGTTTGCGTTGAGGGAAATATCTCGTTGACCGTTGCCCTTGTGAAAGAGATTTTGTGTCATGTAGAAAACGCTGAGGTTCTTATGATGACAGACCTTGGTAAAAAGATCAACGACAACATTGTTTGTTGAAGCCTGTCGCATCAGATCGTCGATTACCAAAAGTTTCGGTTTTTTGTCACCCTCGTAATCGGCGTGTTGCGGTAACCCCTCGCGGTACTCTATACTCTTGTCCCCGTCGTACAACGGCTGCCATTCGTCAAAGTACCATATCACACGACTAAATCTTGTGTCGCACATTGACGTTCCATGACGCAGAAAGTTCTTAACGAAATTTGATTTACCGCATCCTGATGGCTCGGCTACAATGGCCGAAAACGGATGTTTCCAACGTGTGTCCGTCATCGAACAAGAAGAAGAAGAAGAAGAAGAAGAAGAAGAATCCAGGGATAATGCGGGATCCATAAAAAATTGAAACAATTGAAAACACGTTCTTTTACTACGCTAGCTTGCTCACGGCGGCGGCGGTGGCGGCGGCGGCACTCCTTTCGTGCGCTCACCATGAGCTTATTCAAGCGCACGCGGAAGCGTAACCGCGCAGGTACGAGCTCATCGGCGCGGTCGCGGTCGAGCTGATTGTACGTGAGGCGCGTACGCCATGAACTTATTCGTACGCGTGCGCGCAGTGATATCAGCTTGAAAACAGCGCGCCCCGCCGCGGTTTACGAGATGAATTTTTACGAGCAATGCGAGATTTTTTCACAATTTTTCATGCGTAGGGTTTTAGCGTGGTACTAACCTTTATACAGTTTGGCGGGACACATACAAGAGAGTATCTGATGGGTTGGCCTGGCGTCTCGCCAGTTGGAATAACAGACGGTTAGGGTAAGAATCCCTTCGGTGTCCTCTGTCTGTCCGTCTATTTGTTTGTCTGTATATCTATCTGTCGCTTAAACGCGCGCGTGGCTTGCCGTCCGGGTGTCTGTACTACCGCAGGGTGAGAAGAGGGAAGCTGTGGTGTGCAACTGCTCGGAGTCCGGGATCTTCGTCATCATCCAGTGCGATAACCGTAGGGCAGCGTATCGAAACTCGTGACGCAACAACGCCTTTTCACGTACACCGGTTTACACGTTTTGTGCTCGGAGCGCGTCACGACTGCGTGCAGTTCCGTTCGACGAATGGCGCAATACTCCAAGGGAATGGGTGCAGCGGCTTCTACCACCATCCGCTTGATGGCCTCGAAGTTGATTTTCGAGCTCGTTGCGTGATTCAGTGATATGCCTTTCACCTTGCAAATTTCCACCTCTTCACCATTCGGACGTTTAATGATGAAAGCATAGAATTTTGGCCCTCCGGAGACGAAAGCGCGTACAAAACTCCCACGGCCGTAAGACGCCAACTCGTCCGTGAGGTCGCCAAGAAAGTTACCCGTGGGAGGTTCATACTCGTTTGGCCTTCGGAGGTTTCGGGTATAAATTACTGAATCGGTGTCGTAATAGAGCACGCGCCGATCGAGCTTCTCAAGGAACGAGAAGAGCTTCAGCCGAGCCTGGGCAGTGGTGTACGAGGCAATCACGACGTTTGCCAGCGCTGACGGTTCAACGCTGTGTTGCGCGTGCGACCAACGCACGTACAACACTTCGTCGTTCACGGGCAGCAAACCGGACACCTCGACTCCAGGGTTGGTCAAAAGCTCGAGCAGCTGCTGACGCGTCTTTATAACCTCTGTTTTTACCAGATTCTCGCGTTGCCCGAACTTGCCCCAAAACGAATTTAAGCATAATTTGGAGACTGATCGCATGCCGGGTTTCTTAGCAATACGGTCGCGATCTAGCCGTATACCCTCGACCCGCCCATACTCATTAAGGTAGCGCATTCGAGCCGGCTCGTCCTCGCATTTAGCAGGCCAGCCGCTTGCCTCTTGCTTAATCTTGAGGAAGGTGTCGATATAGCCGGCGAAATGCCCACCTTCACGAGTAGTCGGGTCAAACGATGTCACCGTATACGACCAGATCTCGCTTATGCTCCTGATCTTGTATCCCATTTCCACGGCTTTTTTTAATTCGATCGACACCCACGTGCCCTCGAATTCTCCCGCAGCCTCGTCATCATGTCTACACTCTTCCTGGTTCAAACTCTGACAACATGAGCGGCACAAGGCAAACATAAGTTTGTCATGCATGCGCACCGGCAAAACAGGGTGATAAAGATTGCGAGGCGGTAAAACTCGGCACTTGATGAGCCCCTCAACTCGCGTGATGTCGCAACCGCTTGACCCTGTCAAGAGCTTACACTCCTCTCCAACGTAGACCGTCGGGTGGTCAACAGGGAACCTTCCATTCTTACAGATGAACGGATACAACGAGCAAACATCGACGTATCGTATTTCCTCGTACGCGTTGCCCGTTGCATCTGTTTTCACCTCGTAGTATCGGGAAGCGTTCCCCGCTCGACCGCCGTAGAACGCATCACGTGGATTGAGTGCTTCGCTCGTGGCAGTGCCAGCGATCAGCGGGTGTGTTGCCACGTACTCCCTCATCTCCTCGTTCTCCCTCAAGCTCCGATCAAATTCGCATTCCCACTGTTCCGTCACGTGGTAACCCAATTCGCGCATACGGCTGATCTTTGCACGAGTTTCCTCGTAACGCCTATCCAACGTCTCGCCGTTGACGCTACGTCTATCGCGGTTGATTCGTAAACATTTACGACATCCGTGCCAGAAACAACCGTGAAACTCGTAGACGTGTCGCGTACCGTCGCTCGCGACATGGTATCCGTCCACCTTGCAACCCGTCTCCGGAATCCGAAACTCACGTTCGTTTCCGGCATGCCTGATGTCAATACCCAGCTCGCGCTCTTTCACGACCAACCACTCCAGAGCCTTACGAGACTGGGCAACGGCAAGACGATAGCTGCCCGGTGGCAGGATACCTATTCGCTCCGGTTGTAAAAAATTTTCACGGAACAGCACCGAACAAGCCGAGGCAATTGTCGTGCTCTCAGTGAAGGGACACACTCTGCCGCACTCCAGAAATATGTCCCTGAATGCTACGCACGCACGTCGCAGAATATCCACGTCCGACCGACAGTACGACAACAATTCCGCGTCAAAGTCGAACAGATGGTCGTTCGCTACAGCCTCGTTGTACCATGAGTAAAATTCTGCTCTCGCATCGCTACTCATGGTATCCGGAGAGTAAAACTTCGCTGCGGGGAGCGGTCCCACGTAACCCACGTTTTCACGGGTATTGAAAAGGTGGGGGACTACACCTTTCACGGAAGTAGTCGGTAGTCCAAAAGCCTTCGGTAGCGCCGATAATGCCATAGGCATATATGCTAAGGAATCCAGAAATCGGGTGTGACCCGTTTCGAGCATAATGATCTTACTGCCGCTTAGGATGACCTGCGGCGGGTTTCCATCCCGCTCAACCATATGCCGCAGTATGAATTGCGCGTCAAAACCTTTTGCATTGTGCGCAATGCATACGATGCGGGCAAAGTCCTGAACGGGTCGAGTAGCAAAGTCTACCAACTCCTTCACCGGTTCCCTCCTGAAAACGAACTCACGTACGAGCCCGCAAGCGGAACAGCCGTTCGATATATCGGGATCGTGGATACATTGCGTACACACTTGTTGCGCTACGCATAAGTTCGGCACGTGTATGTTTGTCGTCGCGTCACCGTCTACCGTCTCGCATTGCTGCGTTTCGAAATCACAAGAAATAAAGATGTAACGTTTCGGTCTTGTCGCGTCTTTCAGCGGCGTCATGAAGCAGTAGTGATTGTACAGTCTGTTGCAGCGGCACGTGACGCAAAAACGAGTTTCACAAATGTGTGCTCTCCGCGAAAGATTTACGAATCGCTCACAGTTCCGGCATATACGCAGTGTTGCACAAACGGAGCGACGCGGACTGAAGGAGCCGATCCTGCGGTGGTACTCCAGACAACCGTTACCGCGGAACACGCGTCTGCAATCGGGACACTCGATTTCGCGAGACTCGCTGTTGCACGGTGGCGATGCGAGGCACTGTGGGCACTTTACGGAACATCGGTGTTCGTACCCGTTGTTAAATTTCCTATTGCAGGGTTGACAGAAAAAGGCCCCTGCTACCGCCGCGGTTAAATTTACAATTGGGCAATAATGCTGTTCTTCGGGATAATACAGCAGATTTAATCGGTGCCTGACATCGCCTGTTCCGTTTACTCTCACCACGGCAGTACCGTCGTAAAATGCCGCTTCGCCGGTACCTAGCCTCCCCAACTCGTACACTGTGATGAGGAATCCCTCGCGTGCCAGATAGTTCTGGAACTGTGCGATTTCATGCACTGTGCACCCCGTTGGCGGAATCTCGACACCGGCGTTCGCAACAAGATTACGCGCTTCTGCACGCTGGAAACTGGACCTAGCGAATCTCACCATCTCGTAATGCTCGTGCAGAGCGCCACTGCGGTTCGGGCCTCTCTCGGCGTGAGCCTTGGCTACAACGAGGGCACGAGGTAAACACAACCCGTCACCGTTGACAATCTGTACGACGGATTTTTTAAGTACCCCCGCGTGCGTGATCGGCTTCGGCTTTCCGCGACCCTCCGGTACTCCAACACTGTGTACCGTCACGGTGAAGACGCTGTCGACGCCAAACTCTGATGCGCTCTGGGCTACGCTGAAAACTCACTTCCAGAGGTCACTGTACCGCGAATCCCTCACCGGCCGGAACGATAACCACGCAGGACCATGATTAAAACTCTCCGCGCTAAACGTGAAACCTATGTAGTCGCTACTCCGACACGTTGCTACGGCATACGCATGCAGATCTCTGAACGCGTCCTCCAGCCACTCCATTAGATTAACACCCGATTCAGGGGCTGCGATCTTCATTCGCAACTCACGCCCTGTGACCGCGAATTTACGAATGAATTTCGTTGATTCACCGATTACCGTGAAACGGTTACCCAGTGAATCAGCCCCGTCATCGGGTGCCTGACTTGACTCCTTGTCGCTCGCAGCTTCACTCTCCAGCTCCGATTCTCTGCCCATGTTTTCAGAGTATGCACCCTCTGTCTCGTCGTCGTCAGCATCGTCGTCGAATTCAAACGTCACGTCGGAAGCTGTCTGTGTCTCGTCATCGTCATCGGTATCGTCATCGTCTGACTCTAATGTCACGTCAGAATCGTAACTCGGAGCCCTCCGGGCCCTACCCCCGCCGATCTGTATGCCTGAGGTACTGGCGCCCTCGTTCACGCGAAACGGTCCAACAGTTTGCACAAGACCCCCTGTTGTACATATTAAACAAAAATAAGACTAAACACCATGGTAAAGCGTCGTCAATCCGCAAGTATAGTTGAATTTCGCGGTTTTACTAGAAACGCACACCCTAGAGTACCCGCGTGATTAGTTCCCCTAAAAAATATCCTCGTCCATCGCCGGCGGAGTATAGCTCATCTGAGTGAATATTCCACTCTCGGGCGTCTGCGGCCACGAGAATATTATCGCCTCATCCATTGGGGATAAAGAATAATTGTCTCCTTCTTCTTCTGCTACCGCCGGCTCATGAGCATCGACCGGATCTAATTACCCGCCCCACCAGAGAAGAAATTGCTCGTGAGTTCATATCAAAATACCTGGTCTGCATTTTTGTTTTCAAACTTTTCCTATATACCTTGAATTTCCAACACTCCTGACGGACCTGGACGTGACAACACTAAGGTCGACGCCTGTGATGAATCGATTTCTGCAACGGACACAATAACCTTCAGTACACGCGTGAAAGAAGATTTCTAGAACTCTTGGAACACCGCTCACGCACAACGTATTTACACACGGGTACTCCATGATATACGGCATATCGTACAGACAAATCATCTGGACTTACCGTCACGAGCTCCGACAAAAATCGGCTCCTCAGCGGTCCTATCGTTCACCATCGTCTCATTCACCTCTGTCTGTTCCGCAATCGCCAACTCCTCGCAGGCAACACCGCCCTCGAGAAGAGCTGCCTCGTTCTCGCTGGTATCATTCATCATGAATTCTAACACAAGGAAATTTTGATATATCACTCGCGCACAACGTATTTATACGCGACAACTCCCTGCCACGGCACAGCGTACGGACAATCATCCGGACTTACCGTCACGAGCGGAAGAAACTGGCTCCTCGGCGGGCCTCCCCAGCACTACTCCTTGCGACGCAATCGCCTCATCGGCGACGTCGACGACGATATCGCAAAGAGCCGCCTCATTCTCCACGGAGTCCTCCAGCATCGCGCGGAATTCTAACGGTTGGAAAAATTGATCTAAATTTTTCCATATTATATATTTTCTTTTATCTTTTTACCCCACTCTGAAGATCCGGTAATTCAAACTCCACACAAACGTACACTGCGCACAACACAAATAACAACTTACCGGTTCGCTCATTGTACTCAGACATCAGCGCCCGAACAAAGGCGAAGCGGGTGGCACCCCGCTGGTGAATCACACTCGCGGCTGCACTAAGGCACTCGTAACCCCGCAACGCACCGGTGCTGTGGAGGTGCGCCAGGGCCCGTGCCCCGCAGAGCGCCAGAAGCTGTCGCAAATGCCGAAGCAATTCCGCATGTGATATGCGGAACAACAACTCCCGACGGAAAACAGGGCACACACGCACAAGACTCGCGTTAGCCCTCCTAGCCTGGCTAGCTGCCTTCACCACCGCGTAACGAAGATCGTTAATCGATTGCATTATTTTAAAAATGTGGCAATAATTGAAACAGAATCGTTGTTTTCAGCAACACCGCGATTTTCAAACTGAGAAGATCTCCGGGCCCACAACTATTTATAAGTTCAACAGGTTGGGTTTTGTTTAGGCCAAATGCTATTACAATACGTTATCAACCCGCTTCTTGAGCTAAGTATACGAAATTTTACTATGGTCCGCTAGCGTAAACCTTCCGCGGCGGTTCGCGGTGGGACATCCGCAGCCTGGCTGAAAATAAACCAAAGCCACCCGGACCCAACGCGGAGGCTGCCTGCTACATATGGCAAAACAAATCTATTGACAGCGATAATCATGGTTTTCTCATAATTAAACAAAGTTGTACAGCTGACGTCATTTATCCTGTTGAAAACTTGCATACCCTGAAGTCTACTTTGATTAACGGGCGTACGGGTATTCGTCGAGACATATGAAATTTAGAGATAAAATAGAAAACGATCCGATGAATTCACTCGCAATTCCTACCTCAAATCGTGGATCTGATTCGGCGGTTGGTGACGGTTAGAAACAAGTGTATTTGAGAATAATGTTAATACTCTTCTCATGCGACGTCTATGTATACCGCCATCGATAAACTGCATCTGTTTGTACCACCCTCAGAATAGGAAACGAGTTATAAACCTAATGCATACTAGACCTATGGAGATTGTAGACCCATCTTGCGACATCAGAATGATACAGCCGATGAGACCCCCTTTTGTATTCCTTCGTCCACTGAGGCATAACAATCAACATACCGTAAGAATGTACGCTGGAAAAGCGGGGACCAGCCTACCGTCTGACGCAAGGCCCAAACATTGCAAGTATAACACGGTCCATGCTGTATACACCCACAGCTCTTCCCATCATCTTTCTTCTGTTACAATGATTACGTATACGTCCCTCGATAGACTGCAACTGTTTGCACCACCCTAGGGAACGGAAACTAGATATAAACCTAATGCAGACCTACGGAGCTTGTAGACTCATCTTGCGAATACGAAATGATACACCCGGTGAGGCCCCCTTCGTATTCCCGCGACGACCACTAAGGCATAACAAACAACATATCCTAAGGCTGTACGTTGGAAAAGCGGGGACCAGGCTACCGACCGACGCAAGGCCCAAACATTACCAGTATAACACGGTCCATGCTGTACACACCCACAGCTCTTCTCATCATCTTTTCTGTTACAATGATTACGTATACATCCCTTGATAGACTGCAACTGTTTGCACCAGCCTTAGAAACGGAAACGAGATATAAACCTAATGCAGACCTACGGAGATTGTAGACTCATCGTGCGACAACGAAATGATACACCCGGTGAGGCCCCCTTCGTATTCCCGCGACGACCACTAAGGCATAACAAACAACATATCCTATGGCCGTACGTTGGAAAAGCGGGGACCAGGCTACCGTCCGGCGCAAGGCCCAAACATTACGGGTATAATACGGTCCATGCTGTACACACCCACAACTCTTCTCATCATCTTTTCTGTTACAATGATTACATATACATCCCTTGATAGACTGAATCTGTTTGCACCAGCCGCAGAAACGGAAACGAGATATAAACCTCATGCAGACCTACGGAGATTGTAGACTCATCTTGCGACAACGAAATGATACACCCGGTGAGGCCCCTTTGTATTTCCTCGTCGACCACTAAGCCATAACAAACAACATACCCTAAGGCTGTACGTCGGAAAAGCGCGGGCCAGCCTACGAGCCGTCACAAGTCCCAAGCATTACGTGTATAGCATGAACCATGCTGTCTACACCCGTAACCCTTCCCATTATTTTCTTCTCTTGCAATGTCTACGTATACATACCTCGATAGACTGCAACTGTTTGCACCGACCATAGCACCGAATTCGAGCTGTAAACCTAATGCAAGTTTGATACAGGCCTATCGAGATCGTTGGGTTTTCTGGCGACATATTTACATCTGTCTTACTCCCCATCGGGGAAACGAAATATAATCAACGGCGGAAGCTTGAGATAGTCTGGTAAGGAACGCCTGAATCATACGAGGCATTAGAATTTCGTTAATTCTTTTTAGT